>NW_006796548.1:1443027-1478118 GCF_000442215.2 Lipotes vexillifer | reverse complement strand
ATATATATATATATATATATATATATATATATATATATATATACACACACACACACACAATGGAATATTACTCAGCCATAAAAAAATGAAATTCTTTCATTTGCAGCAATGTGGATGGACCTAGAGATTATCATACTAAGTGAAATAAGTCAGAGAAAGACAAATACCATATGATATCACTTATATGTAGAATCTAAAATATGATACAAATGAGTTTATTTACAAAACAAAAACAGACTCACAGAAATAGAAAACAAACTTATGGCTTCCAAAGGGGAAGGAAGGGAGGGAGGAATAAACTGGGAGTATGGGATTGACAGATGCATACTTCTGCATATAAAACAGGTAAACAACAAGGATTTACTGTATAGCACAGGGAACTATATTCAGTATCTTATAATAAACTATAATAGAAAAGAATTGAAAAAAAGAATCTAATATATACATATGTAACTGAACCACTGTGCTGCACACCTGAAACTAACACAGTAATGTAAATCAACTATATTTCAATTTAAAAAAAAGAAAGAAATTTAAGCTGAGCCCCATAGGAGGCCTGGGCCAGGCTGAAAGGGAAGGAAAGAATGTTTCTGGTAGGAGAAGTGGCCTGTGCAGAGGTTCTGAGGCAAGAATGTACTCAGCCTGAGGGAGGAACAGAAAACGCTGGGGTGGCCTGGGCAGGGTGACCACCGTGGGGGACGATGAGCTTGGAGGGATGCAGGCAGAGCCAACAGGGAGACCAAGAAGGCTGATGTGATTCCCACCCTGCCAGTGGTGGGCAACAGTTTGAGGGGTCTCAAGAGGGAAAAGGACATGATCAGATGGGCATTTTGAATGCAAGGTCTAAATGCATGTCACTCTGGCTACCGTGTGAAAATGGACCAAGGAAGGGCCTAGGAGAATTCTGGGAGACAGTCACAACCTCCCTGGGAAACAGGACAGGCTGCAGAGAAAGGGGGGTGGTGTCATCTGTAGGCATGGCTGGCAAGCTTGGTGAGGGACTGCACGTGGGGATGTGGGGTTAGATGTCTGGGGGGGACTCCTCGCCCAGCAGACCCAGGAGCCCCTCTCAAGGGGAATGAGTGCATTTGAACACACTGGGTTCCAGGCATCCTGTGGCAACAAGTCAGCACCTGGATACATAGGGTCTGGGCTGGAGATCAAAACAGGGGAGGTGGTGGCATATTAGGGGTATTTGAAGCCATGGGAGGAGACGAAATCCCCTACGAAGACAGAGAGTTTATAAGAGAAGGGAGCCTGAGCCAGAATCCAGAGGAACTCTCCCAGCTAGAGAGCAGGAAGAGCCGGCACAGGACCGAGGGGAGGAGAGAATGTCCCCAGAAGAGGCAGAACAACGCAGAGGTTCTTATGCCATTCCTGTCAAAGCAAACCCTGTCTTGCAATTCACATCTGTGCAGGAGACCTCTCCACTGTCAGAGGCACCCCAGGAGGGTGAAGCAGGCTCCCAGCAGCGTCCACTTTCACTGGATATGTTTCTAAAGTCTTTAAAACCAAAAGCACGTGTTGTTGAGTACAAGCATACCTCATTTTATTTCGCCTCACTCTCTTGTGCTTTGCAGATATTGCGATGTTTACAAATTGAAGGTTTGTGGCAACCCTGCATCAAGCAAGTATACTGGCACCATTTTTCCAGCAGTGTTTGCTCACTTCATGTCTCTGTGTCACATTTTAGTAATTCTTGTGATATTTCAGATGTTTTCAGTGTTACTGTATTTGTTATGGTGATCTATGATCAATGATCTTTGATGTTACTATTGTTTTTGTTTTGGGGTGCCACGAACCACGCCCATATGCCCATACAGTGAACTTAATGGATAAATGTGTGTTCTGACTGCTCCACCCCTCAGCCATTCCCCATCTCCCTCCCGCTCTTTGGGCCTCCCTATTCCCTGACATAGAACAACCCAACCATATCGAAATTAGGCCAGTTAATAACCCTACAATGACCTCTAGGTATTCAAGTGAAAGGAAGAGTCTTCTCTTAAGAAACTGCCACCCCACACTTCAGCAACCACCGCCCTGAGCAGTTGGCAGCCATCAACATGGAGGCAAGACCCTCCACCAGCAAAATGATTACGACTCGCTGATGGCTCAGATGACGGTCAGCATTTTTTAGCAAGAAAATATTTTTTACTTAAGGTATGTACATTTTACCTCAAGTATTTTTTTAGACATAATGCTATTACACACTTAACAGACTACAGTATAGTGTAAGCATAACTTTTATATGCACCGGGAAACCAAAAAAATTGTGTGACTCACTTTATTGTGATCTTCACTTTACTGTAGTGGTCTGGAACCCAACCCACAATATCCTAGGCTAGGCCTGTGTTTTTAAAAAGAATGTGTTTCAGGGCTTCCCTGGTGGTGCAGTGGTTGAGAGTCCGCCTGCTCATGCACGGGACACGGGTTCGTGCCCCGGTCCGGGAAGATCCCACATGCCACGGAGCAGCTGGGCCCGTGAGCCACGGCCACTGAGCCTGAGCGTCTGGAGCCTGTGCTCCCCCACAGGAGAGGCCACAACAGTGAGAGGCCCACGTACCAAAAAAAAAAAAAAAAGAATGTGTTTCAATTGATGCAACTAGAGATTATACCAAGTGAAGTAAGTCAGAAAGAGAAAGACAAACGCCATATGATAATCACTTACATGTGGAATCTAAAATATGATACAAATGAACCTATCTATGAAACAGAAATAGAATCAGGGACATAGAGAATAGACTGGTGGTTGCCAAGGGGGAGGGTGGGTAGGAGAGCGATGGATTGGGAGTTTGGGATTAGCAGATGGAAACTGGTATATATAGAATGGATAAACAAGGTCCTGATGTATAGCACAGGAACTCTATTCAGTATCCTGTGATAAACCATAATGGAAAAGAATATGAAAAAGAATGTATATATGTGTATAACTGAGTCACTTTGCTGTTCAGCAGAAATTAACACAAAATTATAATTCAACTATACTTCAATAAAAAATAAATTTAAAAAATAAATTTAGGGCTTCCCTGGTGGCGCAGTGGTTGAGAGTCCGCCTGCCGATGCAGGGGACACGGGTTCGTGCCCCGGTCCGGGAGGATCCCACATGCCGCGGAGCGGCTGGCCCCGTGAGCCATGACCGCTGAGCCTGCGCATCCGGAGCCTGTGCTCCGCAACGGGAGAGGCCACAACAGTGAGAGGCCCACATACCGCAAAAAAATAAAATTAAATAAATAAATAAATTTTTAAAAATACTAAAAAAAAATGTTTCAAATGGGGAGTTGCTACTCAATGGGTATAAAGTGTCAGTTCTGCACGAGGAATCAGTTCTAGAGATCTGCTGTACAACATGGTGCCTATACTTAACAATTCCTTATTAAACACTTAAAAATTTGTGAGGGTAGATCTCACTTTAAGTGTTCCCACCACACACACACACACACACACACACACACACACTTTTTCATGGTGAGATCAAAAGCTAGGAGGACCAAGGAGTGTCCCCTACAAGGTCTAAAAGCATCAACATGGACAGATCTCCAAAATCTGCTGAGCTTAAAGCTACTGTAAGGGACTTCCCTGGTGGAGCAGTGGTTAAGAATCCACCTGCCAATGCAAGGGACACGGGTTTGAGCCCTGGTCTGGGAAGATCCCACATGCCATGGAGCAACTAAGCCCACGCAGTGCACCACAACTACTGAGCGTGTGCTCTAAAGCCCACGCACAACAACTACTGAAGCCTGTGCTCCTAGAGCTCGTGCTCAGCAACAAGAGAAGCCACCCCAAGGAGAAGCCCCTGCACCACAACAAAGAGTAGCCCCACTCGCCACAATGAGAGAAAGCCCACGCACAGCAATGAATACCAAACGCAGCCAATAAATAAATAAATAAATTTATTTTAAAAAATTAAAATAAAGCTATGTGGCACAATACCTACCACATGAACATCTTATATTTTGTTACAAAATCACAAGATATTTTGTATGTTCCCTATGGGTCATATTTGTAAGTATTTTTCAAATACCATGTGGCCACCAAACTCAAACTCAGAATGTTGATTATCTCTGGAGACATAAAGCTGACATTCTACTTTTTTTTTGCAGATGAATCAACATATTATTTGAATAATCCAAAATGAATGTTTAGAATAAAGTGCTCACTGCATCCTGGAGATTGCTGGGGACGTTGGCAAGAGGAGATTCCTTGGAATGATGAGTGGAGGTCGGGAAGCAGTGGCTTAAGGACTGGGTGCTAAGGGAAAGAGACAAGTGACTGCAGACAGGCAAGTGTAGACAACTCAGTTTGGCCACGAAGAGGGAGCGAGGGATTGGGCTGGGGGACGATGTGGTGTCCAGAGAAGGCATTTTAAGATGGGAGGATGCTGAGGGAGACAGCCAGAGAGGGCAAGGGATGGGGTAGGAGAGATGACATAAGGTCGTTGGGAAGGTGGGTGGGTGGACCAGAGCCCCGTGTAAGGCGTGGCTGATGCTCTTGACCCTGAAGCCTGTCTGATGCATATCTGTACACCGAGCCCCAGCTCATGCCTGACCCTGGGTCAGTGGCTGCCAAAGCATGGTGCTGTACAGCGTGGCCACCAGCTCCAGCCAACCAGAAGAGGGCAGCCTTGGCCTTCCGAGAAAAGCTGTGCCACCTCTCACAAGGGCCACATGATCCCACCTACCGGGTGGGGTCTCAGCTCTGCCATCCCCTCCCCAGGGATCTTGGCAAAGACGGCATTGATAAAGTCAGAGACCCCTTGCCATACTCAAGCGGCCCCTTCCCAGGGCATCCCTCAAACCTCTGTGCCTCCCTTCCTTATACAGTAACTGCTTCCTCATGGGGCTGTTGTCAAAATCACGGTGATAATAATTACCTCCCAGGGTTGTTTCAAGAGTCAAATGAGATCATGTACAGATAACACTTGGCAAAGCACATGACACAACAGGAGCCCTCAGCAAACGTCCGCCCCGCCCCGACTTCAAGCCCTACACCCCACAACTCTGCCCTTTGGAGGCCAGTCCTGAGGCTTGAGGGCCAGCACAGGGCCCCACCTCTGGGTTTCCGGAAGCAGAGAACTCTAGTCAGTGAGGTTGGGTCCTGTTCTTCACCCCTAGGCCAAGGGTTATGGAAAAGGGTCCCCTTCCTCCTCGGTCAGAGCAGAGACCCGGCATGCTGCAGGGGGCAAGTCTTGGCTCTGCTACCAGCAAGCTGTGTGAAGCTGACCCCGAGTTCCTCAAGTGCAAAATGGCAATCTCTTCTCCTAGGCACTCCATGGCGCTTTATGTGGGGCATGCATGAATCCAGGTGTGCAAAACAAGAGCTGATGCAAAGGGGCTTCACGGGTGACATGAGGGAGACTCATCTACCAATAAGGACACTAACATGCGTCTCTGATAAAGGTGAACCTGCTCGTTCCAACCGTCCACCATGGTGTGCACCTCTCTCCCACCTGGAATCCCTCCAGCCTCCTACCCAGATGAGCTCTCCTCCTGTCTCCTACAGGTCCCTTTCTAGAATCCTCCTCACAATACCCAGCTATATTGCTGACCAGGGTTTAAAAGGGATGCCCCCTCAAAACAATCATTACTAAACATTTTTAAATAACTGTAATAACAATATCACAAACCAATGCCCACAGGCTTGCTCCCACCTCAGGACCTTTGCACTTGCTGGTCCCTCTGCCTGGAATGCTCTTCCCCTGGTTATCCACCTGGCTTGGATCCTTTGCTTCCTTCAGATCTGTGTTCAAATTTCAGTGACGCCTTCCCTGGCCAAACCATCTAAAAGTACAATCCTCTTTCCCGACATCCATGTCTCTTCCCTACTTCCCTTTCCCTCCTTAATTTTCTCCACAGCATTTACCATCTAAAATACCATAGACTTTCATTGTTTCGCTTGTTTTTTCTTTAGAAAGCAAGCTCCATGAAGGGACTTTTTTTTGTTTTGTTCACTTGCTAAATCCCCACCTAGAAAAGTACTTGACCCCCCAGTAGGTGCTCAATAAATGTTGCTGAATGAATAACTATGTCCAAAGCTGTACTCTGAGGAAACTTTATAGCTAAAAGACTTATCAAGTAAGAACAGAATGCAAATAGATAAGCCGTGCATTCAACTCAAGGACAACAGAGTCTGTTTTACTCAACACTGTATTGCCAGCCTTAACTAGAACAGTGTCTAGCACACTGCAAGAGTTCAATGAATAGAGAATGACAGTAATAAACAAATCTAAAGAGAGCAGGAGGGAATTAAGACAACAGCATTAATCAAATCAGAAAGGCAGCAGAACTGGCAACAACAAAACTCTATAAGGATTAGTTAAGAAAATGTGCAGTCACACGTTATTTATATTATAAAAGAAAAAAATAAAACCAATGATAAAACAGTATTTTTGTTTTGTTTTAATTAGAAGAATACCACATATAGCTCTATGCCAAGAAGTTTGAAAATCTTCATTAAAAAGGTGACCCACCTACCCAGGGTCACACATGGTTCCAACGTGGAACTTCAAAGCTGGCAAATTCCACCCTCATCCCTTACACCCCTTGCATGTGGGTGGCCCTTCCCAGAGGGCAGGGGCCAATTACAGGTCACTCCTGCTTCCCCAGGTCCACCCACAGCAGCTGCAGCCGGGCCATGTGGGTGTTCAGTAGGTAGTGAGGGTCAGTGTGCAGGTGGGGGGCAGGGGCTCACCTTGTTGGCACAGCTGAAGCCCAGTCCTAGCTCGGCCAGGACCTTCAGCACGCCCGGGCTGTTGTTGCACTTGACAGCATAAAAGGGTCGGACTCGCGGCAGGCACTTCAGAAAGCAGAAGTGCTTTCGCACTACAGCACCCAGGTCGGCCACGAAGAAGGCAGTGACCTCTTCCTGCACAACAAGAAGGATGAATATGAGACCCCACCCAGCTTCCTCCTAGTGCGTGCCATCCACGGTCCTCCCAAGTACCCTGCTCTAAAATTCTCTGGGGATCCCCAAGCCTACAGGACATTCGAGGCTCTGTGATCCAGCTCCAGTCCCTTCCCTCACTTCAGCTCAAACTCCAGCTCTATCCTAGATCATTTTCCACCTCCCAGCCTTTATTCCCACCATATCCTCCATACAGAATATCCTTCCCCCACATATGTCTGGCAAGTTCCTAATCCACCTTCAAGTTTCAGCTGAAATGCCACCTTCCCCAAAACCAATAAGGCAACTCCGCCTTTAATGCTCCCACTGCATTTTGCACATGCTTCCAAAGTATCAGAACTCTGTGTATATAGACAACTGTCTTCTCCAGGAAAAGGATGAATTCCTTGAAGACCCACAGCCTACAGCCACTGCCTTTCACATTTAGGTATTCAATGAAGACCTGAAGTAGTCCCACTGCTACTGCAAACCGTGCCTGGGGACAACTGTTTACCGAGGGCTGAACACATATGAGGCCATTGGTGAGACCACATTAATTAAACCTTTTCTGGGACTCAGTTTCCCTTTTATGCAACACTTTTTTACTGATGCCCACTTGGTGTCTGACCAAGCATACCTATGCAAGTACGCTAAGTATGCTTGGGTCTGCAAAAGAACCCCTTAAGCAATTACAAGCCCATTCAATAAATGCTAAGCAGGAATTTCTACAAAATGCAGAGGGGGCCATGGAGAAGGAAAGTACAAAATCTGCCTGGGGCAATCAGGAAAAGGTGACACGGATGAGTAATAAGTAATGAGTAGAAATAGGTAAGAGGCAAGAGAGGCTGGGAGAAGGGAAGAGGGAACAGCCTGGGCAAAGGAGTGATAATTGGGCACACGGAATCCTCGGGAAATTGAGCAGAGTAGTTCAGCTCTGATGGAGCATAATACATACCATGGGAAAAGCCAGAAATGGGGCCATGAAGGCAGAGGGGTTCTGACCTGGATCCTGTAGGGAGTGAGAAACTGACAAAGAATTCTGATTTTGAGCAGGTCTGTGATAGAGTTGGAAGGGGTGGGATGAGCCAGGGAAAAGGTTAGGGGAGTTTTAGAGAGATGAAGCCTAAACTACACAGTGAGGTCCCAGAATAACATACTGAAGGGTAAATTAAGGAGGCTGCATTCACAGAGATTGGGGGTGCCCAGGTGTGGGAGGGGCAGTGAGGACTCCCAGGTTTCTGACCTAGAGGGCGGCGTAGATGATGGTAGTGTTGTTCATGAAGGCAGGGAACACAGGAGGGGCAGGTTTGGGGGCAAGGACCAGGAATTTGGAGAAAAAATCAGACGTCTCTCACAAATAGAAAGGAATGAATACCAAATAAGTGAAAGAATCAGATGTGGGCCCTAAGAGGCAGCTGAGCCTGCTGGGAGAACAGAAGACCCATCCCCACTCCCAGGCCCTCACCGTGGTGGCCTGTGAGGCCCCCAGAGTGAGCTGCTCCAGCAGGTCTCGGGTGCTGAAGCCCTCCTCCACCATCACGAAGTCCGCTTCACTCAGGCAGCCAGCCATGCCGAGGAGGAGCCGATGGGCTGGATGGAGCTGCCGCTGCCTCCGGCGCCTTAGAAAATATGCAACACACTGCTGGAGGAGAGTGAGGGGGCCGCTGGGGGGCTGGCGTCATCTGCACCCCTCACCTCCCCAGGCCAGGGCGCCCACTCCTATCACACCCTGCCCCCAGCACAAGCCTGGGGAGCTTAGGTTCACTGGGAGGAGTGAAGGAGGAGGACGATCAGGAGTCCTGGACTGGGACAAGGCATTATCTGCCTAGATGTCACTGCCTCTCCGAGCCTCAGTTTCCCCATCTGTAAAATGGATGCATTGTTTTGGCGATCCCTTCCAGTTCTGAAATTAGGGTTTTGGTTTAAAGGGAAAGAATGAGAGAGAAAGAGCAGGAAAGCCGAGTGGGTAAGTTTCCAGGTGACCCCCCCCCATCCTGACCACGCCCACCTAAAGTGGCTGCAGGTGGTCCCACCAAGGAGTCTCAGCCTGGGAGCTGAGGTTCACAGTTTAACCGTTTGTAAAGAGGGGCCGGGCTGGTCCTGACGTGCTAGGACGGTAAGCGTGCGTGGGGGCTCCACGTGGTGGGTGATGGCCGAGGGCTCCTGGGCAAGAACTGAAGGCTGAGGTTCTGTCCGGGTGAGCCCTCCTGAGTGCAGGGCCGAGGTCCCGCCCCCCCAAACCCCCTTACCAAGCCCCGTGCTCCTTCGCGGGGGCCAGAGTCAGGCGCGCTGCTAGGGGGGGTCGCCGGTGACCTCGAAACTTGTGCAGCACCCCGAGGAGGAGTGGCAGCTGCGGAGCCGAGGCCCCTGCTGAGAGGAGACAAGAGGGGCCAGGGAGCAGGTCAGCACTGGAGCCGAGAGCGCCCGCTCCCCAGGCTCCCCAAGCCTCTCCCCCGCACTCGCCTTAAAACGCATTTACACGGCTTCGACTCATAGGTCCCCCCAGCGAGTGAAACGGCTCCTCCGCGCCTCTGCTCGCTAGCTTCCCCCGGCTTGGGCCCCGCGACCTGCGGCGCTCCCGCCCAGCAGCCACCGACGCCACGCCCCGCCTTTCGCCCGGCGCTCACTTATATAAGCCCCTCCCAGACCCCGCCCCTGGCGCTCAGGCCCCTCCTCCGCTCGGCCCCCCCTCCGTAGCCCTGGCAACTGGGTGCCACCATCCCATTGGTCGATTCCGACATAAAGCATTCAACCCTGCTAGCCGGCTCCGCAAACGTGATCCTCAGTCCTACCGAGGTCACTGCGCCGCTACCCTACGCTGGGAAATCTCAGCTGCAGGCCTGCTAGCTCAGAACCCCGAGCGTCTACGCGGTGGGACGCTTAGCTCCTGGATATTAGATCTTGGAGTGTGGGCAGGAAGCCAGGAGGTTTTTTTATTTGCTCTGGGAAGCCTTTTCTGTGACTACCTCAGCTCGACGGTGCCTCTCCTCTCTGATCTGGTGAATTGCCCACTCATCCCTGGAAGCCCAGGTCAAATGTCATCTCCTTGTTTTACTTTTCTAATAAAATAATTTTTATTTAATTGCCTCTTCCAGCATCCTCCAACTCAAAACCCAGATGAAATGTCTTCAAAGATCCTTCTTGTGACTTTCCCAGCTCAGGGCAATCCCTCCCTTCATCCCATCTTCTGGATCAGGCAAACTCTTACCTCTCAAATAAAATGTCTCCCTCTCCAAGAAGCGTTCTCTGACTTCCTCAACTCAAAGCGTTTCTTCTCTTTTATACCTACTGAACTCCTGCTCCTGCACATTCATCAAAGTCCAGTATGTCATCTCCCCTGTTGAGCTTCCCATGACATCCCTAGCCAGAGGAACAATGGAACTCACAGCACTTACATCTGTGTGGACTCCTCACTCTTTTGGCTTTTGTTACCCATAGCGTGAGATTCCTGTTGTTGCTTTACACTTCTTGTTTGGTTACACTTCCCAGCTATTCTGTGAGCTCCCAAGGGCAGCAACTGAGTGCCTGGCTCCTCAGAACACCCAGGGCCTGGCATAAACAAGAGTGCTAGGACTTCTCTGGTGGCGCAGTGGTTAAGAATCCGCCTGCCAATGCAGGGGACACGGGTTTGAGCCCTGGTCCTGGAAGATCCCATACCACTGAGCAACTAAGCCCGCATGCCACAACTACTCAGTCTGCATGCCACGACTACTGAAGGCCACCTGCCTAGAGCCCATGCTCTGCAACAAGAGAAGCCACCCAATGAGAAGCCCGTGCACCACAACGAAGAGTATCCCCTGCTCACCGCAACTAGAGAAAGACCTCACGCAGCAACGAAGACCCAACACAGCCAAAAATAAATAAATAAATAAATTTATTTTTTTTACAAAAAGAGTGCTGAGAAAGATTCAATATCTATGCTACTCAAAAGCTAATACAGGGCTTCCCTGGTGGCGCAGTGCTTGAGAGTCCGCCTGCCGATGCAGGAGACGCGGGTTCGTGCCCCGTTTCGGGAGGATCCCACATGCCGCGGAGCGGCTGGGCCCGTGAGCCATGGCCACTGAGCCTGCGCGTCCGGAGCCTGTGCTCCGCAAATGGGAGAGGCCACAACGGTGAGAGGCCCGCATAACGCAAGAAAAAAAAAAAAAAAAGCTAATACAAAAGTTCATATTAGGGCTTCCCTGGTGGCGCAGTGGTTGAGAGTCCGCCTGCCGATGCAGGGGACACGGGTTCGTGCCCCGGTCTGGGAAGATCCCACATGCTGCGGAGCAGATGGGCCCGTGAGCCATGGCGGCTGATCCTGCGCGTCCGGAGCCTGTGCTCCGCAACGGGAGAGGCCACAACAGTGAGAGGCCCGCGTACTGCAAAAACAAAACAAAAAACAAAAACAAAAACAACAACAACAAAAAAGTTCATCTGAAACAGTAATTGTACAAGAACAGCCAAGACATTCTTGAAAAAGAAGAGGACGTCTTCTACAATACATCAAGGTATTTTATAAAGCTATGGTCTTTAAAACATCATGGTGCTGGTGCAGGAAAAGACAGTGCTAGAACAGAACAGAGTTTAGAACAGTCTTGTGCATATTGGAGAATTTGATCACAATGAAGGCAGCATTTCAAATCAGTGGGGCCAAAGAGCTTTTGGCCTTACATATGTGCTCATGTCCTCTGTCAGGCTGTAGGCTTCTTGAAAGCCAGAAGCACTTCTTGTTCTGAATCAGTATCTCCCTAGGCCACCCTGCACAACCTAATCAAAGCATCTTTAGCACACAGATGGTATAGAGCAGTGACCATGGAGTCTGCAAGAGCCATTTTCTGCTCCCCACCCAGCCTGGCCACATAACTGCTGGAAGTCCTTGGTTGGATCATCCTGCTGAGACCAGGGTCACATCTGCCTGGCCTGATTTCCACCTGTGAACTGAGAGGGCTCAGACTGAATGATTTCTCTGGGCTCTTCTGCCTTGAACACTCTTGCTTTCTATGCTAGGAACAGACTTTCAGTAGGCAGTCACCTTCACAGGAGGGGTCATTTGAGATCCATTCTTTGAGAGATCTGTAGTCATTTGCACCATAGTGTGAATTAATGACTGAAGTCCTCCTAAGAATAAGCATCTACTGAATGGGAGGGGGTAGATAAGGATGGCCATTGCAGAAATCTCAAAGGGATCCCTCAAGAAGACAGTAAGAGGATGGGAGAGGTACCCCAACAAACTGGCTCTACTTTTTTTTAAGTCATTCTTTGAGCTGACTTTATTTGGTTGCCATGCTCTAAGTCTGCCTCACTAACTCTTTTCATTACCTGGTACATAGTAAGCACATAATAGGCACATTCGGTATGCTAACTGAATGAATTGATAAAGGTAAAAAGAAACAAACCATAATCCAATCTGTCCATTTGTAATTTGTCAAGGGTTGGTAGTCAGAGCAGAAAAATCTGTCTCCTGGACTGGATACAAATAAGCTGTGGATTTATCTTTTTCCCTACTGGGTATGTGATGTCACTGAAACTCCATGACAACCCTATGTCATAGGGCTATAATTATCCCCATTTTACAGATGAGGAATCTGAGATTCAGAGAAGTTCAGTACCTTACCCAGGGTCACACAGCAAGTAAGGGTGGAGCTCAGATTTAAACCCATCTGGCCTGACCCTTAACCTTCATGCTTAACTGCCAACCAGTAGCTGAACATTCAGGCCCCAGGGCAAGAAAAGTCATCCTGTTGGCATCCAGCCCAAAGTCTGGTGGCCCCTCTCCTGCTGGTCTCTCATGCCACTGTTATCGATGGATGCCATGCAGAGCCCTCAAAAACATGTTGCTGAAGCAGGACAAAGAGCCTTTGATCTTTGACCACGATCATATCTGTCAATTTCAATCTATTCTTTTTTTTTTTTTTTTTTTTGGGTTACACGGGCCTCTCACTGTTGTGGCCTCTCCCATTGCAGAGCACAGGCTCTGGACGCGCAGGCTCAGCGGCCATGGCTCACGGGCCCAGCCACTCCGCGGCATGTGGGATCTTCCCGGACTGGGGCACGAACCGTGCAAGGGCAGGCAGACTCTCAACCACTGTGCCACCAGGGAAGCCCCAACCTATTCTTAAATTAATCATAAGTGTAGTCACAAACACTGCAATAACAAAAATGCCTTACGTGTGCATAGAACTGGAGAGTTTGTAAAATACTTTCCTGTTCATCATTTATTTGGGCTTCACAGGACTTTGTAAGATTGGATATCTGTTAAATTTAGGTTTGGCTGAGGAAAACAGAAAAGTCCAAAGTAATAGAGCCATAAACAAACAGGTTTACTCTACTGTGTATGTAGTATAACACTGGAGGGAGGCTGTCCAAATCTGGTATGGCAACTCCACAAGGTCATCAGGAACCAAGGTGCCTCCTCTCTTTCAACTCTGCCGTCCTCACTGACTGGCTTCTAGCCTCATAATCCAAAATGGCTGCAAGAGCTCCAGCCACATTCCTAGGGCTAATATTTGACCAGTACACACAAGTGTGACCAGAAAAATTGTTCACGGCCAGTGTCCTTTCTGATTGATCAGTGCCCATCTTCATACTGATTGCTAAATATTTTAAACACCAACCCTGCACGTTCCAGGCAGGAGAAAGCAGCCACCCCCAAATTCCACACTTGTTAATTTCCCAGGGCTGCCATAACAAAGTACCAAACACTGGGTGGCTTAAAACAATATATTGTCTCACAGTGCTGGAGGCTAGAATTCCAAAATCAAGGTGTTGGCACTGCCATGCTCTCTCTGATAATTCTAGGGGAGAATCCTTCCTTGCCCCTTCTAGCTTCTGGTGTCCACTGGCAATCCTTGACATTCCTTGGCTTGTAGATGTATCATTCCGGTCACATGGGCATCTTCTTCTCCCTGTGTCTTCACATCATCTTCTCTGTATACATGTTGGTCTCTATGACCAAATTACCCCTTTTAATAAGGACTTCAGTCATATTGGATTAGGGCCCACCTGAATGACCTCATTTTAACTAGATTACCTGCATAAAGACCTTATTTCCAAATAGAGTCATATTCTGTGATACTAGGGGTTAGAACTTCAACTCATCTTTTGGGGGGACACAGTTCACCCCATACCAGCACCCAATACTTCCTTTCATATCATTGGCCAAATCATAGATACGTGGCGCCACCTAGCCGCAAAGGAGACAGGAAGATGTCTTTTAGTCTGGTACATTGTTGCTTCCTCCCACCCCCAATAAAGTCAAAATAGTAAAGAAGAAAGTAAAGAAACCAGTTCAGAAGGATTATGGGATTTACTCCATAGGGAGAGGTGACAGAGAGGTAAACAAACATTTATTGACTACTCACTGTATGACAGGCATCATGCTGAATGCATGATTGCAATTAATCTTTAGACAACCCTGCAAGATAGGCATTATTAGTCCCATTTTACAGATGAGAAAATTGTGATTAAATCCTTTGTCTGGTGAGTAACAGAGCTGGGACTTAACTCTGGTCTGACTGACATTATGCTTGTGAGATGGGTCCCAGGAAGAGGGCATGACTCCAGAACAAAGAATGCTGAGATTGATCTCAGAGAGGCAGCAGTGAGTGGTGGCATGAAGCAAGATCTTAGTTCCCTGCCCAGGAATTGAACCTGGGTAGCCTGGATGAAAACCAGGAATCCTGGCCACCACACCCCCTGGCTCTTGCCCCCAGTGAAAAATGCATTTCTCACGGAGGCAAAAACTGTAAAAACAGGTACAAACTTTATCATTAGACACATAGCGCAACAACAAGTGGGAGAGCACAGTTTGTTTAGTTACAACAGAAGCAAGACAGAGATGCACACCCAGAGAGCAAGGGTGTGGGCATCCTCCCTAATGAGGAGGAGTGCAGTAAAGAGGCCGTGAAGTCTTTTATATAGGGCAGGTCTTCCGGGTCTTTGTTTACCTTTGGCCAATCATCTGGTTTCATTTTCCACACCTGACCTGCCTTAGGACCCTCTCCAACACGTGTGCACAGCTTTTTTCCAAGATGGATTACAGCCCAGAGGCCTATGGGATGGCCTTAGCATCACATGTTATGGGGTGGTGTCCCCTCCTTTTTGACCCCCAAGGAGCCCTTCTGCGCATGTGCAATGTTTCCCTTGCCCCAAGGGTGGGAAATGTATGACCTCTTGATCTTTTAACAGGGTTTAGTCCCACTCTGTCCCTGCCATAAAAATGTCCAACGTCTGGTTATTTACCCTATTTCTGTTGCTGGTTTTTATATCGAGGTGCAGATCTTGAAATACAGATACAAGTCAGGTCATAAATATGTAGTCCTGGAGCCCGTTTGTCTGTTGCTTCAGGAAATGTAAACAGGGGGCTGGTAATGAATGTCTAGCCTGGAGCCCATCTTCTTCTCACCCCAGGAAGTGTGAACAGGAGGCCAGCTGTAAATATCTAGCCTGGAGCCCATCTACCTCCTTCCTCAAGATCAAGCCAAGTGCAAACAGCAGGAGACCTGAGAGAGGCTGGAATTCAGAGTCAGACACAAGATGGATTGGCAGAAAAGGCACCAACCCCAAGTCAGCACTGCAAACTCCCTGAAGGCATCAGTGAGATAGAGACCCTGAAGTAACCAGAAACCAGAAGCTGAAAGCAGCATTAGGCACTGTTAGGTCAGAGCTGTCTTCACATTAAGATGGAAACTAAGTACTAACAGCAGCCACCATTTACTGAGCATCTACTGTGCTCCAGGCACTGTATTGTGTGCTTAATAATAACAATAGCAGCTAACATTGCCAGAGTATTTACTATTCTGCAGCCTTGATTTATATGAACTTTAACCTCACAACAACCCTATGAGGTTCGTGCTATTGGCATTACAGAGCAGGAAGCAAGGTAGAGAGACTAACAAACCTGCTCAAGGTTACACAGCTAGTGAATGGAACCATTATGCTACATACATTTCCTCCATCCTCACAGCAAGCCTGCAAGGTGGGAATTATTACTCTCGTTTCACAGTGGAAGAACCTGAGGCCCAGGGAGGCTGAGTGATTTGCCCAAGATCACACAGCTGGTAAGTGGTAGAGCCTAGACCCAAACTCAGGGCTGTGCGCTGGTGAGGAACTTGAAATGCTACAGTCCAGAGTCGTGTTGGAGCAGACCCTGAAGCACAACCCTTGGAACCCCCCCAATTCTAGTTATTAGTGAGGTGTCTGTGTCCCCTGACACAAAAGCAGGCAGGACAGAGGCCCAGTCTGTGCCTCAGAGCCCAGCCTGGGACCGGGCACCAAGGAGGCAAAGCTTGAGTGTGTCGACTGAGTGTGGAATTATAGTTGCAACCCTTCCCTAGACAGACAGGATGCTAAGATACTGAATTTGGTACTTTGGATTTCTTTATGTTTATTTCTTTATGTTTATAGGCTGAACACAAATGTGAAAAAATAATAATAAGGTGCAACAATTAAGGAATTCACACACTATCTCTCGCCAACCCTGAGTCATCTCTGGCAAATGTGTTGAGAAAACAACAACAACAACAACCGAATAAAAAAATAAAAAATACTCGAATGAAAATTCTCACTTTGGCCAGCTGCTGTCGCCAGAGCCACCTGGGAGTAGAATGGAAAAGCGTGTTGATTCTTCTGCATTAACCAATGATTCTCAAATGAGTGTGCATCAGAAGCACCTGGAAGGCTTGCTAAATGACAGATTTCTGGACCCCACCCTAGAGTTTCTGATTCAGTAAGTCTGGGTGGGCCTGAGAATATGCATTCTGACAAGTTCCCAGGTGATGCTGATGCTCTGGCCCAGGAACCCCACTTTGAGAACCCTTGCCCTAAAAGAACTTGAAGCACAGCAGGTAAAGAGGTCAAAGCTGTGTACCCTTGAAAAAGGGCATCAGGCTCTTACCCCAACCCCTCTTGGCAGGGAAGTAGGGTGGGGCAAAAACCAACCTGGGCTAGCCGAATGGCTGTACAGTTTCTAGATAACAAGAGAACAAATTTCATGGGTATATAAGCTTTACTCCATCTCCTGGGGCCACACTCACTGGCTGTGTGACCTTGGCAAAGTTACTTATCTTGTGTGAGCCTCACTTTATTCATCTGTAAAATGGACATAATAAGAGTACCTACTTCCTAGAAGTGGTGTAAGGAATTCATGAGCATGTAAAAGCTCTTGCCTAGTGCCTGGCACATAACATTAGTAAATGCATTCTAAGTAGTAGCTGCTAGTATTATGACCCTGAGCCGGGGGTGCAGGGGCCCAGAGGAGAAAATTCAGAAATGTGTCAGAGTGATACTGCTGGGACAGGATGGGAGAAGCAGCCCCACAGGGAGGTTTTGGGACCTGAGCTGAGGAACACCCCACAGGAGGCAGAGGCTCAGGAAGAGAGTCCACACAGTGTGAGGGGATGGGTGGTGGAATTCCATTCCAACCCTGTGGGATTTCACGGGGGCAGAGCCAGTGTGCTGAGCACTGAGTCATGGAAGCCTGCCCCAAGCTGGGCCTCTTTCTAAACTGCTGTAGTGTCATGTTCTCCCTTTGAAAACTGCTCACTCACCCCAGGATGGAGTGGAGACAGGCAGCCATGTCTGTACCTCAGGGATCCTGCTCCCCTGCCCCACTGCCGATAGAACCACACAGCATCCATATGCCTCCAGTTAACTGACCAATCAGAGACACAGAGACTGTGGTCAGGTGACAGGTCAGAGCCAGGGTCAGTGGAATCTTCTCCAGAGGGAGCCAGAGAGTGTTTGCCTCTGTCTCTGAGGGTTCCTGCCCTGCCTGGTGTCCATGAGAGGCCCTGTGTCCTTTGGCTAAACCCCTTCACAGAGACCACATAGCAGAGTCCTCTATAGCATGGACACCAGACCTCCTGCCTTTGAAAGGCACAGTGTCACTTCCTCTGCATTCTATTGGTCAAAGTGGGTCACAGAGCTGTCCCAGATTCAATGTGGGATGAGACTACACAAGGCATGACTATTGGGAGGCACGGTTCATTGGGGGCATCTTTGGGGCCTAGCACCACAAAATCCAACCAATCTCTGTATAGCCATAGCCCCACTCTAAATTGTCATCATCTCTAACCTGGAGGTCTGCAATAATTTGCTAAGGGATCCCCCTGCATTACTTTTACCTCCTGCCAATCTAGTGCCACACTGCCACCAGTGTTCTTATTAAAATACAAACAATGTCAGATGCAAATTAAGTCAATCCCCATTTTAAACTCTGCAATGGCTTCCCATGGCTCTTGGGAGAACGTCCCAGATCCTTAACAAAACCTGTGAGGCCCTCCATCAGGAACCAAGTTCCAGGTTCCTCACTCTACCTGCCACCACCATCTGTACCTTTCTGCAGCTCCTCAAACCTTCACCGCCCTTTCCTTTCCTGGGGCCTTTGCATTTGTCGGTCCCTCTTCCTGGAATGCTTTCCCTGCCTCTTCATCCGACCAACTGCTGCTCATCCTTCAGGTCTCTGCCTAAATGTCCATTCCTCAGAGAGGCTGACCCTAACACTTGGGATCAGTCAACACGATTTTTGTTGCGAGTAAGAGAAAATCCAACTCAAACTGGCTCAAGCAAAAAGGGAATTTGTTGCCTCATGTAACTAAGCCACCAAGGGATAAAAGTTCAGACACAGACTTTGCTTCAAGTCTCAGCTGAGCCTTCCGTGGAGTTGGCTTCCTCCTCAGGCAGGCTCTCACCACATCCGCCAGCCCTGGACCCCGGGACTCTGTCTCCTTGGCCCTGTTGCTTGATGTGCACATCTCTGATCGGCCGGACCTGCATCTCCGGCCAAGCTGGGAGATGGGATGAGTACGGAAGGAGAGTGGGGAAGGGGAAGTTCCTCAAAGGAAAAGTGAGTGTTGTTACCTGAAGAATGAGGATGCATTCTAGGCAGGTAATAAACACCGATGCATTCCCTTTACAGCTCTTCCTCAACTTACGATGGGTTACATTCCAATAAACCCATCATAAGTTGAAAATATCATAAGCTGAAAATGCATTTAATACACCCAACCCACCAAACATCATAGTTTAGCCCAGCCTACCTTAAACATGCTCAGAACACTGACATTAGCCTACAGTTGGGCAAAACCATCTAACACAAGTGTTGAATACCTCATGCAATTTATTGAACACTGTACTGAAAGTGAAAAACAGAATGATTGTGTGGGTACAGAGTGGTTGTAAGTGTGTGTATGTTTGGTTTACCCTTGGGACTGCGTGGCTGACCTGGAGCTGCAGCTGCCACTGCCCAGCATCACAAGAGAGTACTGTACCGCATATTGATAGCCTGGGAAAAGATCAAAATTCAAAGTACCGTTTCTACTGAATGCGTATCACTTTCACACCACCGTAAAGTTGAAAAATTGTAAGTCGAACCATCATAAGTTGGATTCCATCTGTATTTCCTTTGCCAGTGCCCTGAGTGTCTCCTTCACAAACCAGGCACCCTCTCATCTAAGGGTTTTGTTTGTTTGTTTGTTTTTTGTTTTTTTGTGGGGTTTTTTTGCGGTACGCGGGCCTCTCACTGTTGTGGCCTCTCCCGTTGTGGAGCACAGGCTCCCAAGGCGCAGGCCCAGCGGCCATGGCTCACGGGCCCAGCCGCTCCGCAGCATGTGGGATATTCCCGGACCGGGGCACAAACCCGTGTCCCCTGCATCGGCAGGCAGACTCTCAACCACTGTGCCACCAGGGAAGCCCTCATCTAAGGGTCTTTGCACAAGCTGCTCCCTCTGCCTGGAATGCTTTTTTTTCCTCTTTAAATAATATAAATCTTTAAAAAATATTTTTTATTTTGGAATTTCATACAGAAAATTTCTAAAAATTGTATATCCTCTTCACCCAGATTCCCCAAATGTTAACATTTTAACACTGCTTTATCATTCTTTTTCTCGAAATACAACTATATTTACATATGTAAATACACACATACATATTATATATCTATTTCTATCTATCCATATAATTTATTTTCTTGGAACTGTCTTAAGTTGCAGACATGATTCCCCTTCACCCCAAATACATCAGGGTGTATTTCGCCTGGAATGTGTTTCCTCCCAATATCCAGATGGTTCATTCTGGGTATGGCACACCCTCACCCCCTTCAAGTTTTTGAAAGTTCAGATGAAGCCTTCTCAAGGAGGCCTCCCTGATCACCCTTTTAAAGATTTCACCCCGGGGCTTCCCTGGTGGCGCAGTGGTTGAGAGTCCGCCTGCCAATGCAGGGGACACGGGTTCGTGCCCCAGTCCGGGAAGATCCCACATGCCACGGAGCAACTGGGCCCGTGAGCCACAATTACTGAGCCTGCGCGTCTGGAGCCTGTGCTCCGCAACAAGAGAGGGAGTGATAATGAGAGGCCCGCGCACCGCGATGAAGAGTGGCCTCCGCTTGCCACAACTAGAGAAAGCCCTCGCACAGAAACGAAGACCCAACACAGCCATAAATAAATTAATTAATTAAATTTTTAAAAAGATGGTTATAGAATCAGTGAAACCAAAACAATAAAGCTTCTAGAAAAAAATAGCAATAAGAGAATAAAAATTAATAATAGAATATTTAAAAAAAAAAAAAATTTCACCCCACCCCCTCCACACACACTGTTGTCACTCTTGGTCCTCTTACCCCTCCTTACTTTTTCTTCTTTTACACACCTTTCACTTTCTAGAATACACTTTAGAATTTATATATTAAATCTGTGTACTTTAAGCTTCATAAGGGCAAGGATCTTGTGTTCACTGAAACATCCCAAGCTCCTAAAACAGAACTTAACCCAAAGCAGATAGTCGATAAATATTTATTGAATGAATGAATGAATGAGGCGACTCAGGGTCACAGCAAATGATGGTGCAGTGCTTTTCATCGGCGCTCCCATGGGCCAGGCTCTGTTCTTGGAGCTTTTCTGTGATGTCCTCAGGGGCTGCCTAGGCTTTCAATGAGTCCATCTGTGATGCTGGTTAATGTAGACCCTAGCCACGGTGGGGATGACCCAAGACAAAATTATGAGATCTCCATTTTGTTGTTGTTACCTTGGCTTCCCTTTTTCTCTCCTTCCCCCACCCCAAAGCTACACTTTACCCCAATGTGCTTCCCCCATGTGGCAAGCATTCCCCTCCTGTGTGGCAGGGACAGGGCAGTTTGGTGCAAAGAGCACTGGGCAGCGGGCTTCACTGGTGGCGCAGTGGTTAAGAATCCGCCTGCCAATGCGGGGGACACGGGTTCAAGCCCTGGTCCGGGAAGATCCCACATGCCGTAGAGCAACTAAGCCTGTGCACCACAACTACTGAGCCTGTGCTCTAGGGCCCGGGTGCCACAACTACTGAGCCCACGTGCTACAACTACTGAAGCCCACACGCCTAGAGCCTGTGCTCCACAACAAGAGAAGCCACCTCAGTGAGAAGCCTGGGCACCACAACGAAGACTAGCTCCCGCTCGCCACAACTAGAGAAAGCCTGCAGGCGGGCAGCAACAAAGACCCATCGCAGCCAAAATAAATAAATAAAATAAATTTATTAAAAAAGAGCACTGGGCAGGAGCCCTTGGAAAAGTCACTTTCCTCTCTGGGTCTCCATTCCCTCCTCTGTGACTCCCACGACCTCCAAGACTCTTGGTGACTCAGATATCCTCCGCAGTCTCTTTACATCATTGCCCTGGAGAATCTGGGTTGAGATTGTGCCCTTTTGTCTGATGGAAGAATGTGTGGCTTGTTCTTACAGGCAATAGATGAGAAAAGTATTTTCAGATCGGGGGCTGCTGCTTTCCAGCCTCCCAGTTTGGGAACTAGACAAATCTGGATTTAAATCTAGAGCTGCCACACCCTAGTTGTTCTATGACCCTGGCAATTTGCTTGAGTGTTCTGAACCTCCGTTTTCTCCACTGTAAAATAGGCTTAGTAATATCTTCTTCAGATGGTTTTGGGAAGAGTAAGTTAAAAGATGCACACAAAATTTATTGCATATCACCTGACACATAGGAAGTGTTCTAAAAATTGTAGCTGTTATTAGCTTCTGAGCCCCGAGTGGATTCCTGCAGGTGCACATCAGCGGGGTGCGGGGAGCATTTCTGGAGTCCTCTCTGCTCTGCATGTGTGGGCCTGGGCTCTGTGTGCAGCTGGCTCCTGCTGTGGGCATGGGTGGAGGCTGTGGCTATTTCGGAGACGCCAGTTCCTGACGTCTAGACAGAGCTCAGCCCTCTCATTTCCCCATCGTGGAGATGGAGCCCAGAAGTCTGAGTCACAGAAAGCACTTGAAGGTCTCTGGGAAAGCCATCTGGGTCAGGCACCCTTAGAAGATGTTTTCCCCACGTTTAGTTTATCAAAATATTGCATTTGTCATTTACAGCTGCAAAACAAAAAACTCCCAAAACATAATGGTTTCAAACAACAAGCATTTATTGTTTCACACAGTTTCTGAGGGTCAGGAATCAGGAGGCAGCCTAACTAGGTGGCCTGGCTCAGGGTTTTTCATGAGTTTGTGGTCAGCCAAGGCTGCAGATATCTGAAGGCTTTAACCAAGGCTGAAAGATCCACTCACAGAGCCAGGAAGCTTTGGTTCCTTGCCTTGTGCATTTCCCCACAGGGATGCTCAACACTTGGCGGATTAAGTGATTTGAGAGACACAGCCCCAAACAGAATCTTAGCATCTTTTGTAATCTAATCTCAAAAGTGGCACGCAGGCTTCCCTGGTGGCACAGTGGTTGAGAGTCCGTCTGCCGATGCAGGGGACACGGGATCGTGCCCCGGTCCGGGAAGATCCCACATGCCGCGGAGCGGCTGGGCCCGTGAGCCATGGCTGCTGAGCCTGCGTGTCCGGAGCCTGTGCTCCGCAGTGGGAGAGGCCACAACAGTGAGAGGCCCGCGTACAAAAAAAAAAAAAAAGTGGCACGCCATCATTTCTGCCATATTCTATTCACCTGCTGCAATGTGGCAGGTTGTGTGCATACCCAAGGTGGGGGTCACTGGGAGCTATTTTGAAGGCTGCTCATCACAGGTATAATTTCCATATAATGAAATTCACAGGCCTTAGGTTTGATCAGTTTTAACAATCGAATATTCTCATGAAACTCACACTCCTATCAAGGTGTAAAACATTTCCATCACCGCACATTGCCCCTCGTCCTCACTCCTTGTCCTCAGAACATTCCTCAGAACAGCCATCACCCCATGCCTCTTCCCAGTCGATCCCCCCTCCTCGCAAGCAACTGCTGATCTTATTTCTATCATAATGCACAGTTGTGCCTGGTCTAGAACTTCATAACATGGAATCGGACAGTCTGTACTCTGTGTCTGGCTTCTTGTGTTCCACATGATGATTGTGCGATGCATCCCTGTTGTGTGTATGAATATTTCGTTCCTTTTTATTGCTGAGTGAAGCACTCTCACCTCGGTATGAGTCTTACCCTTCTTCAGTGTGCCCTGTAAACTGTGTGGACAAAGAATGTCACCTGCCATTTCAATAAACAAAGGAGGTTGTGGCCATCAAGCCATCAGCCACTACAACTGCCCCAACCATGTACCCTGAGGGGATTCAGGTTGGAGAAAAACAGGATCCTGGCCCTAGATAGCTAAGATGCATATCAAGAGAATGATTCCAATAAGTCCAGACTCTTGCCTCTTCCCATGCATAGAAAAGTGTTAAATTCATTAACTTAAGAAGTCTGGTTTTTCTTTAATTAACAGTAATCTTGGGACTTCCCTGGTGGTCCAGGGGCTAAGACTCCATGCTCCCAATGCAGCAGGCCAGTGTTCGATCCCTGGTCAAGGAACTAGATCCCACATAACTAAAAAAAAAAAAAAAAAAAAAAAAAAGCTCCTGCATGCCGCAACTAAGACCCTGTGCAGCCAAATAAACAAATAAATGAATATTTTTTTAAAAAAATGCTAATTGAAGTGGCTGGCAAAGAAAGGGTAGTGCAACTTGGTGGGACAAGGTGCCAGGTGGGACCTTCTCTATTTATCCAGAAAGGTAGAGTTAACACCAGAATCCAGAGATGAGAACAAAAGGCTGGAAGTACTCCACCTTCCAAGCTCAGAGGATTGCTGGCTCCCCTCAGGGCTCGGTAGGAAGCGCCTTTTAAGCAGAGTCATCACTACTCACAGGACACAGGCTGTGTCTCTCTCTCCCTGAAGGGCAGAGCAGGGAGCAATGGATTGGTTCCTCTCGGGCTGCTATGTCCAACTATGGCCACCATAGTATCCGTTGTCCCACTTGGTCTTCTGCAGTGTAATCTGATCACTCCTCCATCAGGAGGACCAGTCACATCCCCTCCCCTTGAATGTGGGCTGGTCTTAATGACTCACTTGTAACAACAGAATGCAGCAGAAGGTGACCCATGTGACTTCTGAGACAAGGCCAAAAAGAACCTTGCAATTTCTTCCCCAGTCTCTTGGAAAGCTCACTCTGTAGACTCTCCCTCTTGAGACATTCCCTCTTGGAGCCCAGCTACTTTGCTGTGAGAAGCCAAGCCGTGTGGACAGACCACATGTCGGCCCTCCAGGTGACAGTGCCAGCTGAGCCTTCAAGTCATCCCAGCTCAGGCACCAGCCCGTGAATGAAGCAGCCTTCACGTGATTCCAGCCCACAGCTATTTGAGTCTTCCCAGCTAAGGGCCCAGACATCATGGAGCAATGTATTAGTTATCTGTCACTGTGTAACAAATTACCCCCAAAGTGTAACAGCTTAAAACAACAAACATTTATCATCTCACAGTTTCTGACACTTAGGAATCCGAGAGCAGCCCCTCTGGGTGGCTCTGACTCAGGGTCTCTCATGAAGTTGCAGTCAAGCAGTCTGCCTAGGACTGCAGTCATCTAAGTCTTCCTCTGGGGCTAGCCGGAGGCCTCAGTTCCTCTCCAGATGGGCCTCTCCATATATGAGTGTCGTCACAACGTGGCAGCTGGCTTCCCCCAGACTGAGTGATCCAAAAGAGAGGCCAAGCCTCAGAGTGTTTTCAACACTATTACAAGGTTTCCCCAGGGAGAAAAGTATGCCAAGTTCAAAGTAATTTCTGTTGGCCTTATTGGGATGTGCTGGGAAATGCTCTGTATTATAATTCATTGGGGGAAATAGTACGATTTTTACTTGAGATTTTTAAATCTGGGAAAAGGTCAATCAAAATTTTTTAAAAAGAGAGAGAGAGAGGGAGGGAGGGGAGGAGAGGGGGAGAGAGAGAGAGAGAGAGAGAGAGAGAGAGGGAGGGAGAGGGAGAGGGAAAGGGGTAGAGGGAGAGCGTGCGGAACAGGGAAACAGGGACAGGGAGAGAGGAAGGGAGAGAGGGAGAGGGAGAGAGGGAGAGGGAAAGGGGGAGAGGGAGGGGGAGGGAACGCGGGAGAGAGAGAGAGGGACAGGGAAAGAAGGACAGGCAGAGAGGAGGGAGAGAGAGAGAGAGAGAGAGGGGGAGAGAGAGAGAGAGAGAGAGGGAGAGATGGACTTCCCTGGCGGCGGCGCAGTGGTTAAGAATCTGCCTGCCAATGCGGGGGACACGGGTTCGAGCCCTGGTCCGGGAAGATCCCACATGCCGCGGAGCAACTAAGCCCGTGTGGCACAACTATTGAGCCTGAGCTCTAGAGCCGGCAAGCCACAGCTACTGAAGCCTGCGCACCTGGAGCCTGTGCTCCGCAACGAGAGAAACCACCGCAATGAGAAGCCCGCGCACCACAACGAAGAGTAGCCCCCGCTCGACGCAACTGGAGAAAGCCGGCGCACAGCAACAAAGACCCAATGCGGCTGTAAATAAAAATTAAATTAAATTAATTAATTTAAAAGAAAGAGAAAGAGAGGCAGAAACCACAGTATCTTTTATAACCTAGATTCCAAAGTGACATACTATCACTTCTGCCATATGCTATTGGGCACACAGACCAACCTGATGCAAAGTGGGAGGGGACTGCACAAGGGCTTGCAGACCCAGAGGCAGGGGTCATTGGGAATCATCTTGGAGGCTGCCTATAGCAAGCAGAGCCCAAGCATTTCCCCCCGCACCCCAGGTACCCTGTTAAATTCCTGACCCACAGAATCCATTAGCATGATCAAGTGCTGATTGCTTATGCCGTGAAGTTTGGGGTGCTTTATTACACAGTGGTAGATAATGAGCACAGAGCCAAGGGAATTATTCATCCGGTTCGGAGTGCCACCAGAGGGCGTCTCACCGCTCATTCCCCGTGGTTGTCAGCTCAGCCCCGCACCTGCCGACCCGCCCTGGTGCTACCGAGATAGGGGAAAGGGCACTGGAGAGACAAGGCCAAGGAGGTGACCGGGTGGCAACTGGGCAAGAAGAGGAAGAAAGACTGATTCTGCGCATGTCCACGGGCCCCAGAATTGGGGCTGCAGAGGGTAGAAGCTCCGCGGGCAGCAGGCCGGCGGGGGCTACGAGGTGAGCCCTGAGGCGGGAGCCCGAGGCTGCCAGCAGAGAAAGCTGTTTGACACAGAGCCCTTTAGCAGCATGGCTTGGCCATAAGCAGTCACGGAGGGGTCAGCCAAGGGCCAGCCGGGGACACCAAAGGAAACAAGTCTTTTTTTCCTTCTTGTTCCTCCACCGGAGGGCAGGGAGGAAGAGAGAACACAGCACGCCCATCTCCTCTCCCGCCACCAGTCCTGCCTGCTGCGACTTTGAATCCAACAGAGATTGACCTTTGAAAAAGGAAAAACCAAGTTAATGCCCCCAAACAAGAGACTGCCCTAAAAACTAGGAAATTCCCTGGCGCTCCAGTGGTTAGGACTCCACGCTTCCACTGCAGGGGGCACGGGTTCGACCCCTGGTTGGAGGACTGGGATCCCGCATGCCGTGAGGGGCGGCCAAAAAAAAAGAGGGAAAAAAAAGAGAGAGAGAGAAAAAACTGCACTGAAAACTAAAAATGACTGAAAGTTTTGGAACCAGCTG
Source organism: Lipotes vexillifer (assembly GCF_000442215.2). NCBI lineage: Eukaryota > Metazoa > Chordata > Mammalia > Artiodactyla > Lipotidae > Lipotes > Lipotes vexillifer. The sequence continues at coordinate 1,451,390 of NW_006796548.1, read as the reverse complement.
GAGACATCATGGTGGTTGGGGGGGAGTGCCCATCAGGAAAGGGGGAGTGACAGATTACAACTGTTATGTTATTTTTTAAACTGTTTGATATTTACCTTTAAATGTTGATACTCCTCAAAGTAGTTCCTGAAGCCTTTATTATTACTGTTGTTCTTGACTCCTCCTATTTCACCTCATTCATTCACTCACTCATTCACTCCCCTTTCACCTCATATATTCATTCACTCATAAGCACTTACTGTGTGCCAGGCACTGTGCTAGGCACAGTACTATCTTAAATCCAGTAAATTAAAAGTATAGTCAACTGGTCACCAGATCCTGTCCATTAAACTTCCAAAAATCTCCTAGGCCTTTTTTGTCCACCTCCCACACCCCAGATGTCTCTGCCTCGGTTCAAGCCTCAGCAGCTACCATTTGGATTATACCCTTGGCTCTGACCTCTTACCATCTAGTCCATTCTCCACCCATGAGACACCTTTCCAAAAGGCAAATAGGATTAACACTCCCTGTTGAAGACAGCTAGTTGTTCCCCAGCATCCATCCTTCCTTTAGTAACAAAGCCTCTACATTTTAGATAAGCACATGTCTGTCCAGAATAAAAATTATGTTTCCCAGCACTCTGGCTGCCAGTGGTGGCCACATGACTACATTCTGGGTGGAGCAATGTGAATGACAGTGATGTGTGAAAGTTCTAGGTTATGCCTTTCAAGGGAAGGGGTGTGTCTTCCACAGCCCCTTTACTCTTCCCTGCTGGCTGAAATGCAGATGTGATGGTAGGAGCTGGAGCCGCCCTCTTGGACCACTAGAAGGAAGCTGTATATTAAAGGATGCCCGGGCAATGGGCGGGAAGGAGCCAGGGTCCCTGAGGATTGTGGAGCCACCATGCCCACTCTGGCTTACCTACCCGGGTTTTTACATAAGTGACAAGCAAAATTCTATCTTGTTTAAGCCATTGTTATTTTGGAGTCTTTGTTATAGTAGCTGAGCCTGTTTCCTAACTAATAAACACTCCAACTCAAAACTCTTCCAGTGTCTCCTACTATCTGCAGGCTAAGTCCAAGCAAGTGAACCCAGAACTCAGAACCCTTTGAGATTAAATAGTGCCTGTCAGACTAGCTTCTCACCTTATCTCTTGCCCCTCTTTAGTTTAAACTTTGTGTTTTAGTCATACCAAACTACTTGCACTTACCAAATGCACTAAGCTGATTCATGCTTTGAGGCCTTTGCTTAAACAGTTCCCTCTGCCTGAAACACCCTTCCTGCTTCTTCTTTGCTGCCTCCTTCCTGCTCATCCTTCGGGACTCAGTTCTGGAGTCATGTCCCTTGTAAAATTATCCCAGAACCCCCATCCCCATCCCAGATTAGTTTATTCACCTCTACAAATGCTTCCTTAGTACATTGTGTATATCTCTCATGTCTGGTAGACTATAAACTTCAGCAGGGCAGTGAGAATCCCTGTCTGGTTTACACTAAATTCCCAGTCCTTAGCATATCAGAAGAGCGCAATAAATATACATCAGATGAATGAATGACTAAATTAGCCAACCCACCTCATTTATCACACTGTACTATCATCCTGTGCTTACTCTCTTGTCTGTGTCCACCATCACCTGAGGTCCCTGACACAGGGACCACAGAGTTCTGACTGCCAGAAATAATAGGTGCTCAATAACTGTTGTTCTAGGAGCACTTCCAACCCAGTGCCCTCTGCTCTGTGTCATCATTTTCCAATAGAACTTCTGGCTCATTCCACAACGGTTTCCTCACAGGCAGTGTCCAATGTGCAGCATTCCCCCCAAAGCATGTATTTGTTAACAACATAAGCCTTTTCTTGGGAGGCTTGCAGCATTTATGGAAATTAGCATTTGGCCACAGTGACCTCAAAACACTGTGAGCTGAAAGGCTTTTCTTGTTTAGGTCTCTTGAGCTTAGCCAGTTCTTTAGACAACCACATCTCAGCATTGTGGTTTGGGTGGCAAAGGGACAGCAAGCATGCTGCAGAGATTGGGAAATGGTGCCAGGTCAGGAGAGGTTATGGAGCCCCAGAAGGGCACAGAAGAAGGGGTGCACTCTGGCAGGTGGGAGATGTGTGTTTTGTACCAGTTGCTTATACCAGGTAAGCACATAACTATCTCCTGCCTGAGCACTCAGGAGGAGCCAGGAGGGAACCAGACTCCTGAGAATGGGAGATGGGAGCTTCTCACACCCAGAAGAACCCTCTTTCTGTGCAGCAACAGCAGCTTACATCTTAATGTGGAACTTCGGGAGTCCTGAGCTACTCGTACCTCTATCTGGGAACATGCACGTCGTCTCCTGCTTAGTGGACTCCAAACAGGTATTTCCAGGGACTTCCCTGGCTGTCCAGTGGTTAAGACTTCACCTTCCAATGCAGGGGGTTAGGGTTCAATCCCTGGTCAGGGAGCTGGAATCCCACGTGCCTCTCCACCATAAAAACAAAAAACAGAGGCAATATTGTAACAAATTCAGTAAAGACTTAAAAAAAAAAAACCCCAAAACAGATGTTTCCATACCCAGGGCCATTAAAGAAAAGTTGACATTCTTTAGTTCTGCTGGTATTTTTCATTAATCATTTCACTCTCCTGATGGAACACCCCAGCCAGGCCAAAAGTTTGCATTCTAGAGCAGCTCCTCTGAGGGCAATATGGGAGAGAAACTGGAGGTTGTAGGAGGTCATCCAGGGGGGTAGCTGCGATAATCCTGGTGAGAGGGGAAGGTGGCCTGAGCCAGGAGGTAGAAGGAGAGATGAAAGGAAGGAGACAGACACGAGAGGTGTTTAGGAGATAGGACAGATGCAACTTGCCGACCACTTGGATCTGGGGGAGGGGGAGGCGGGAAAGGAAGGAGTCAGGCCGACTTCCAGGACTGCTCTAGGAAAGACTTTGAAAATTTGGCACCAAAAGTAACTTGACAGCAAAATCTGACCTGAAAGACAGTCTGGTTTGAAGGATATGAGACTCTGTAATCTTTAGGCATCCCATACATTTTACTGAAGAAATATTAATGTATTTCATTACATGGGGCTGCCCCGGACCGCACTAACAGTGTTACATCACGCACTGCTGTGCCCTGTGTCACCTTTGTCTAAAGTCCCAAAGGACTCCAAATTCTGAATCACATCTGGTTTTAGATAAGGGACTGTGAGCCTGTTAAAATAGCAGTGGCGGCAGCTCACCACCACACTAGGCTCCTCCTAAGCAGGCATGCAGGGCTGTCCTTGTCCCCATTTGCTTTCCAGTCATCAGTCCACAGAGGTCCCTACTGCGAGCTCCTTGTAACCCCCTCAAGGCCTATTCTAGTCCACTGGTCACCCATGCCCACCGCTCCCCAAGCCACAATAGGCAGCTACACATTCTGATGCCCTGCAGCACACTGGGTCAGGAGGGGGCCCATGAGGGTGTCTCAGGTCCCTGGTCTTGCCCTGAATTGGGGGCGTGGGTGGGACTCTGAGATCCTATGCTTTCTTTGCCCCCCTCCCACCCCACAATCCTGCCCCCAGAAAAGTGATAGATCCTCATCTGCTCTAGGATTTCCCATACCTGTCTGGGAATCCTATCATTGCCACTCCCCACACCACCTACCCCCAGCATCCCCCATATTTATGAAAATGCTTGGTTCTGGCAGTGAGGAACGGATTCTGTTTCTTCTGTTCTTCTATTTCCTTAGGCCAGGACCTCAACTTTTAGCATCCTCAAATGAGACTCTTTCTCTTTCATTCTTTGCCTTCCCTAGTGTCATCCCCGGCATGAAGCATGAAGGTAGAAAAACCATAGCTGCAGAAAGAGATTGGTCCATACTAAAAATGACAGGCTGATAAAGAGCCTGCCTCTTTCTAGAAGACACCTTGCCTTCCACTTGGCTACTCCTCAGGTTATCAGCTCCCCAAGGCCTCTGTCCTTTCCCCGCCCAGCCTCAAGGATGCGGAATCTCGACTCACACCTCCCCCACCTCAATCTACTCTCCACCCCAAACTCTAACTGAAACTGCTCCCTTGTTAAAGGCCATGGACAAACTCTTTGAGGCCAGTTCCAAGGAGCTTTTCTCAGTCCTCATTTTGACTCCTTCACAAAGGCAGATTATATTATTGTTCATGAGTAGTCACTGCTCCTTCTACTGGGGTCCTCCCAGGGGGAGAAGTCTATTCCTGTTCTCATTGCCTGCAGTATGGCCATGAGACTTGCTTTGGCAAGTAAAATGTGAGTGCATGTGACCTGTGCCATTTCTGGGCAGAAGCTTTAAGACCCAACATCATTGTCCTTTTTTAGTGCTCGGCTGGTAAATGTTTAACAACAGGCTCTCTAAGGGGAAAAAAGTATTTGCCAATTTCTATAGTATAAATGCTCCCACTATGACTGATTTCAAACTACCGATGTGACATGGACTTGGGAAGATATTCACACTATCAGCTGTCACTAGTACAAGCCATCTCTAACACAGCTGTGTATCTTATGTCCCTCCCCTGAGAACAGCATTGTTCTCAATAGGGACTGCTCAGCCACCATCCCCGATGTATAACAAAACCACAGCTGACCTGCAGCTGACATGTACCCTTTTCTGTAAGTTAATATTTTGGGGTTACTTGTCACTGCAGCATGACTGAGCTGAAGCTGACTAATGCACTCCCTGAAACTCTTTCTTTGGCTTTGGTAACACTCCTTCTTATCATTTCAATCAACAAATATTTATTAGTGCCCATGGCATATGAGAGGCAATGTGGCATACGGTTAACAGTACAGGCTAGGGAGCCAGGCCACCTGAGTATGTAGTCCAGCTCAGCTCTGCCATAGACTAGCCATGACCTTGGGTAAATTACTTAATCTCTTAGTCCTTCCATTTCTTCATCTGAAGAATGGGACTAATATTAGCACCTATCTTATAAAGTTGCCATGAGGATTAAATTATTAAATATGTGCAAAGCACTTAGCACAGTACCTGGCACAGGGTAATCAATCATTAAATGTTAGCTTGTATTATTACCCCTAGCCACAAGGCCCCACACTAGGAGCAAAAGTTCCAGTCAGGGCACCCCTGCTCTCAGGGAGTTTATTTGCAGTCTGAGGCAGGAATCACAATAAAAGCAGAAAATTACAATAAATCATGACAAGTGCAAGAAAAGGAGGGCGTGCTCTGGGAGCCAGAGCATCAGGACAACTAACTCAGAGTGTGAGGCTGTGGGTCAAGTGCCCAGGAAGACTTCACAGAGAAGGAGATAAGTAAACTGGGCTTTAAAGGAAAAGTAGGAGTTTTCCAGATGAAAAAACTTATGGTGGGTAGAATGAAATTTCAAGTTTTCCTCTTAACTCTCTAATCATTCCCCAATTCTTTTGCTGGCTACCTCTTTCCCCTTAAGTTCTGGGTCCCCTGATTTAGTCTTCATTCCCCTTCTCCTCTCTCTACCCTCTCCCGAGACAAATGCCTCTGCTCCATGGTTTTGATGCAGGTAGTAATAGTTAAGGCACTGCGCTAAATACTTTATATCCATCATCTAATTCAATACTCACCACGATCCTATGCAGCAGGTATGATCATCCTCACTCTGCAAAGAGAAACTGAGGCCCAGAGAGGTTAGGTAACTTGCCCAAAAGTCCCATACGGTGTCTTCAGCAGCAGGTACCAGAGTACCCAAAAGAATGTGGTTTGAACATGAGGAATTTATCTCCCATCACAAGAAACTTAGAGGAAGGTGGTGCTACTAGATTGTTTAATTGAGCAGCTAGTAATGTCAGACTCTGGGCCAGCTTCTCTGAGTCTCTTGGTCCCTCCCTCATGGTCCCAGGGTGGCTGTTAAACTAAGTATTGCATCCTCCCTCCACACCCAAAAGCAAGCAGAAAGGGATATGTTCCTCCTGGGCATCTCTCTTTTTACTGGAGAAGAAAGCCTTCCATAGGAGCCCCTAGGAAAATTCCTGTGAGTCCCTTCCTCCCCACTCTCTTCTTTCTTCTCTTACCCTCTCAAGTTGTAGCTGCAGTCAGGCTGACCCTCTCTCAGCTCTGTACCGATCAGGGTTTTGGTGCCTAACCTAAACAGTGAAGGAATTGATTGAATAACATGGGGTGTTTATGAATTCTATACATGGATAGGAACCAAAAGCAGTTAGGCTAAGAACACAGGCAAAGACATGGCACAGGAAAAGCCTGGTTGGACGGCCACTACTGGCCATTGACCACCAGCTGCTGTGGGACTCTCCCCTCCCCCCAAGAACAGGCTCTGCCACTTCACCTCTCTCTCTCAAAGGTCAAAGTCCTGGGCAGGAACATCCCACTGGTCAGGCCTGGTCATGTGCTCATTCCCCGGTTGCCAGGGAGGCAAGCAAGGTTCCACCCTTTCAGTTTCTGTAGGTGAGCCGTGGCTCTTTTTTCCCCAAGCCCTTTGTGGCATAGAATTTCCATGATGTAAGAGAGGCGTTCTACTGCTGAGTACCACGGTTCCCTCAAATTGCCATAGTCTCTCTTGCCTCCAGACTTTTGCACACACTGTTCTCTTTGTCTCCTCCCTCCTCTCTAGGCAGATCCTCCTCCATTCTTGAGATTTCATCACTCTTAGATGTCACGACCCCTCAAATCCGGGCTAGGTGCCACTCCATTGTGCTCCTGCTGCAGCCCGTTCTTTCCCCAGCATAGCCTCCGTCCCTGTACTGAAATTCACCATCTTGTCTTTTTTCCCCACTTGACTGCAAGTTCTATGAGGGTAGATACCCTACCCTTCTCGTCCACCACTGGATCCCTAGCACGAAGCACAATACTGGGCACATAATATATGCTCACTAAGTGTATATTGAATCAACCAACTGAAGAATGAATGAGATGAATATTAATGGCACCAGCATCCTCCTATTCACCTGGCCCAAGACTGGGACATTCTCATGCCCATCTGGTCTGGTGTCAAGTCCCATTAATTCTACCCCCATAGAATAGTCCAGTTCCTCATTACCTCTCTCCTGGACCTTTGCAATAGCTACCTGTGACTTGACAGCTGTCATGTCCAACAGTTCTTCCCTCTTTATTTTGGAAACTGTCATCATTTGCTTTGGGGGAATTACTTCTCCCTTCTTGAAGTCTTGAGGGGACTGTCAGTCAAGGTACTCTCCACCTTTGCCAAGGGGCAAACATGAGATCCAAGCCAAGCCAGGACTTTGACTATTGAATGGAATGGCACAGATACAGAAAACAGTTGAGCTGAGTCACTCCAATCATAGCATCCATGAGAAATTGTTTGTTTGGGGGTAGGCTCACCCAAGTTTAGAACCAAAAGAGAGATAGCTACAGAAGTAGGGCAGAGGGAGATCAGAATACCAGCTTTATTACTGACAAAGTTGTTGGGGATGTCCCTTTCGGTCTGATTGACAAGCGGGTTTACTAATACTGAACCCCCAAATTAATCTTCTCCACCCAGTCTTAGGCAGTGCTGGAAAATTGTAGTCTTTCCTGTGAGGGCCAGACCCTGGGAAGTTTAGAACATTGAGGCAGAGAGCAAAAAACATGGTTCTTGTGGGAGGTGGATCTGAAAGAGAAAGAAGGAGGAAGAGCTGAGTTGAGCTCCATTCCTTCTCCCTAAACTTACCAATCAGATAAGTCACCCTTCCTCCTCCTCCTCTGGGGAGGATAGATGGATGAGGGGGTGCAGCAGGAAACAAGAGTATTACTCTAAAGGGGATCCCTCCACATGGAAAAAAGCTGGAGGAAGAAATAAACATTCCCCTCAGCATTGTGCCCTTGTTCCTGAAATCTTTTGTAGATTACCCAAAGCAGCTCTGGCTCCTCTCATTCCTGGGGCTGGGAGTTGTACAGCTGTATCCTCCCAATTAACTTCTTTCTTGCTTAATGTAGCCAGAGTCTGTTTCTGCTGCTTGCACCCCAAGAACATGCATTCATTCCTATTGCTGCTGTTAACAAATTTGGTGGCTTAGGACAACACAAATGTATTATATTCCCATTATGGAGGTCAGAAGTCCAAAATGGGTCTTATGGGGCTAAAATCAAGGTGTCTGCAGAAACTGTGCTCCTTCTGGAGGCTCTAGGGGAGACTGTTTCCTGCCTTTCCAGCTTCAGAGGCTGCCATCGTTCCTTGACTTGTGGTCCCCAGCCAGCAATCACACTACTCTGACCTCTGCTTGTGTCATCACATCTTCTCTGGCTCTCTTGCCTCCCTTTTATCCTTATGAGGACCTTTGTGATTATATTGGGCCCATCCAGATAATCCAGGATAATCTTTCCATCTCAAAATCCTTAACTTAATCACATCTGCAAAGTCCGTTTTGCTGAGTATGGTAAAATGATCATAAATTCCGGGATTAGGATGTGAACGTCTTTGAGGGGCAATTTTTTTTCTTTTTTTTTTTTTTTTT
>NW_006796548.1:1407827-1443001 GCF_000442215.2 Lipotes vexillifer | reverse complement strand
TTTTTGGGTTCGCGGGCCTCTCACTGTTGTGGCCTCTCCTGTTGCGGAGCACAGGCTCCGGACGCGCAGGCTCAGCGGCCATGGCTCACGGGCCGAGCCGCTGCGCAGCACGTGGGATCTTCCCGGACCGGGGCACGAAACCGCGTCCCCTGCATCGGCAGGCGGACTCTCAACCACTGCGCCACCAGGGAAGCCCTGGGGGGCATTATTTTGTCTACCACAAAACACTAACAGAAAGATTTCTTAGCTTGTCTTGCGTTCATTTCTTTCCTCTGCAGTCTGTCCTGCAAGTGATCTTTATAAAATGTGAATCTAGTCATGACGATCCTAAGAAACCTCCTGATTCCCCAAAGCCCATTGAATAAACCCCATAATACACCCGACTCTTGCTCCAAACGTTCTCTCAGCCTGAAATGCTCCCCCACCCTAAAGCCAAATCCTCTGTAACCTTCAAGGTCCCTCTCACAGAAACCTCCATGATCCCTCTGGCTGGAAAGCATCTGCACCATGAGTCCCACATCTGCAGAAACTGTCTTGTCACCTGGCAGTACTGGGTACCAGCCAGTCAGACAGACCTAACCTTTTTGTGCCTTTGTTTCCTCTATTTAAAAAATGCAGGTTTCTAATATCACCCAAAAATGGGTATTCAATAAATATTTAATAAATATTTTAAAATGAAAAACAAACTATAAAGTGTTTTCAAACACTGTATTTTGATTGTGTATAATTGATACCCACATTATGCTAACAGCAAAGTGTAATGTTTCATTCCACTTTGCCCCTAGCTTTTTCCCTCTTATAGGTCTTTCAAACTAAAAGTGCTGACAGTTTGAAAAGTCTTAGCAAAGAGACCGAAAAAAAAAAAAAAAAAAAATGCAGGGACTTCCCTCGTGGTCCAGTGGTAAAGAATCCGCCTTACAATGCAGGGGATGCGGGTTTGATCCCTGGTCAGGGTACTAAGATCTCACATGCTGCGGGGCAACTAAGCCCGCGCGCCACAACTACTGAACTCACGCATCTCAACTAGAGAAGAGAAAACCTACACGCCACAACTAGAGACAAGACCGCACGCCGCAACAAAAATGTCCTGCGTGCCACAGCTAAGACACAACACAGCCAAAAATAAGTAAAATAAATAATAATAAAGAACTCTTTAAAAAAATTTTTTAATTAAAAAATGCAGATAATAAAGTAGTTACCTCATTTATATTTTGTTGTGAGAATTAAATGAGACAATGCATATAAAGTGCTGAGCACAGTGCTGGCACACAGTACCCAATAACAGGTAAATGATAGCAGTTATTATTAAAATTTAATAGTTGGGGGACTTCCCTGCTGGTCCAGTGGATAAGACTCTGTGCTCCCAATGCAGGGGGCCCAGGTTCGATCCCTACTCAGGGAACTGGATCCCACATGCATGCCGCAACTAAAGATCCCACACACCACAACGAAGATCCCGCGTGCTGCAACTAAGACCTGGTGCAGCCAAGTAAATACATAAATAAGTAAATAAAATATATATTTTTTACATTTAATAGTTGAGTGAATAAATGAATGGAGTACTCTCTCCTTTCCCTGGGCTATCAATATTCCCTTTATGATCCTTAGTATGCCCCCAAACTAGGACATTTAAAAAACTTGAATGAAGGGCTTCCCTGGTGGCGTAGTGGTTGAGAGTCTGCCTGCTGATGCAGGGGACACGGGTTCGTGCCCCGGTCTGGGAAGATCTCTACATGCCGCAGAGCGGCTGGCCCTGTGAGCCATGGCCGCTGAGCCTGCGCGTCCGGAGCCTGCACTCCACAACGGGAGAGGCCACAACAGTGAGAAGCCCGCGAACACCCCCCCCAAAAAAAGAATGAATAAACCTGACGTTTTTTGTATTTCTGTGTAATCTTAGCTGCTTTGTCTCCTGGGGGCTCCATGCCTGGTCAGGATCACTGCCGGGAGTGATGGTAGAAGGGAAAGGCTGTCCTTATTCCCTCTTGTCTGGTGCCTCGGGCACATGAAACCTTGATAAACTCTGGTCTTCTTGGACTGAGGTGAATTTGGGGTGCATAGAGGCTTCCACCAGAGAAAATATGCTTGCTCCCCACCCTCACACCCATGAATCTTGTGCTCTCTGGGGCACCAGCTTGCCATTCTCAGTGTTAATTGTGACTCTGCTAACTGTGTGACTTTGGGCTGGTCACTGCATATCTTCCTGAAAAATGGGCATAAAAATCCCTGCATCCTTTAAGGTCAGGAACCTTGTGGAAGTCCAGTGCAGGCATGAGGAATGAATGTTAACTTCTTTTGTGAGGCAAAATAGAAGAGACCAAGATGAAAAGATAGAAAATTTATTTCCAGGATACAGAAAATGAGTTCTGGGACTTCCCTGGCGGTCCAGTGGTTAAGACTCCACACTTCCACTGCAGGAGTCATGGGTTTTGATCCCTGGTCGGGGAATTAAGATCCTGCACGCCACGTGGCACGGCAGGAAAAAAAGAAAAAAAAAAAAAAAAAAAGGAAATGAGTTGCAATAAGACTGTGGGGAAACATAATTGTTTTATAATCACTCTCTGGACTAAAGGTCTTGCCAGGACCTCAGGGGTTGCTTCATGGGGGGTGTGGATGAAACTTTCACACACCAAAACTCTGTCCAAGAGAAGGTCATCTCTTTTGAGAAAAACTACCTTTTCCTGTTTATTACAGAATTCATTATAGAATTTTTTGAAAATATAAATATGTACAAAGAAGGGGAGAAGCTCCTGTAATCACACTATACATAGATCATCACTTGTAACTATCAAACAAATTGGGATTTTGTTGCAACTGTAGTTTTGTATCCCGTTTGGTGAACATTTTCCCATGCAATTAAATATTTTATGCATTGGGGGGGGGGAATTCCAGTATACAAATTTGTTGCAATTTATTTAACTAAGCTCTTATTGTTGAACATTTAGCATATTGCCTTTGTTTTTCGTTTTTGTTTTTTTATTTACTTGTTTTGGACTTTGGGGCTGTTATAAGTGCTTTAATTAGTATATTTGTGAGACAGATCTTTACGTATATCGTAGATTATGTCCTTTGAATTCCTGGAAGTGGAATTGCTGGACCAAAGGATATTTGATACATATTTGCCAATTTGTCTTCTACGACTGATTTCACCCATTTGTACTCCCACGGGCAATTTTATAGGACTTCACTGGGGTTGCCGGTGTCACTAACTGTCAAAAGCCAACCTAGAACTCCCAACCCGGCCTCTAGGCTTGCTTCATGTTTTCCCGCCCACTCCGCATACCCGCCGCGCGCCCCACATCCGCGTCCGTGATGGCCCTCCCCTTCCTTACTCCCTTACCGATTCTGTCCAATCAAAAGCAGCCTTCCCCAGTATCGCTGAGTGGTTGGTAAGATGAAGTTTCCGTCGCTCTCAGGGGTGGGCGGAGCGGGCTGACGGACGTATCGACGGGCCAGTGTGAACGGCGAGCGGGGCGTGCGTGGCGTGCGTGGCTCGTTGGCCTGGAAGCGGTGGACCTCGGAGGACTGCAGGCTGGTTGAGCCCCGAGTGGCTTCGGCGGCCATGGCTCCCAACGTGCCCATGGCCGAACCGGCTAGAGAGTGTCCTGAAGGCATCCGGGCCGTGCTTCTAGGGCCGCCCGGAGCCGGCAAGGGTACCCAGGTGAGTTGCTGAGCCGGGCTTGTCGGCAGAGCCCGTGGGACTCCAAGGTCAGGGCTGCCAGAGGTCTGGGTCGCCCCTGAGCCGGGCCGCTGGCTGAAGCCTGGAGGGGTACCCTGGCTGGAGTCTGGGGTTCTAGCAGGTGTTTGGGGGAGGGTCCACAGTGGAGGTCGAGGGAGTCTGAGTTAGAGTTCTTGAGGGACCCAGGCGTGACGTGCCCTGTTAGGTGATCCTAAGGACTGATTAGATCCCTTAAGGGTTTAGAAGCTGGGAAGATTTGAAGGGTGAGGTGAGCCCTGGGCTGAGGCATGTAGATTACAACCCGAGTGGACGCAGGGACCCCAGATTGCCTGCGATTTGGTAGTGGGTTGTCGAGGGTTACGTTCCAGGAACTCGGGGTAGGGGGACGTTTCTGGTAATGACTAACGCCTGAAGGTGGAGTAGCATCTCCCGCTCATGGGGGAAAGCGGGAGTTGGCCTGTGCTGGTTAGGAATACTGCTAAGAGAAATGAGGTATGACCTGCCTGAGACAGTTAAGTTGGGGGGATGGGAGAGAGTACCTCAATATACAGGTGAGAAAACAGGCCCAGAGAGGTCAGGCGGCTTTCTCAGGTTAGCAAAATTGACTTCATGGAGCCTGGAACCTCAGGGCTCTGAGTGATTGGAGTCTGAAGTTACCTTCTGCTGACCGTGGGGCCTCGCTTGGCACCTGGGACGTAATGGGCCCATAGATCAAGGTTGGGATTTATGATCTCACTTAGGATTTCGAAGCCCATAGGTTGGATTATCAATATCCTCCTCCTGCCTGGGATCTGGCATTGCCCCACCCCACCCCCGCCCTCAAGTTTTTGCTTGCTCTTAGGGTCTAAAGAGGGAATTCCTGAAAGTCTGATCTGCTAAGGGAATGGGGTTCTGGGTGCTGCTCTATGCCCCCTCTTCTCTTCTGAGCCCTTGCAAAGATTGCAAAGTCCTGGCAGACAGATCATTTGTCTTACTCATTCTTGGGGCTCCTGTGACACCCAGCACATTATTTGATGAGGTTACTGGAAATGGATAAACACAGATTCATATGGGTGATGAGGAGAAGGGGAGTCTTAGAGATTCAGTTCATTCCTGTGACTTTGCTTTTTGTCTCTGTCTACTAGGTGAAGGAAGACCACTTCCCCTTTTCTCTCTATAGCCAGAGCCGATTTGCCCTTGAGTGTCATTGTTACCTAACCCCCTTGTCCTCAGTAAGATTGAATGCTCCTCTTTCCTGTTGCTACCACCCTCAGTTATTAGGTAACCCACAGTTTAGGAATGTTTAATCCCAAACTCTACGGACTTTTGCTGAGTGACCGAGATAAACGAGGTAGCTCAAATGCATCAGTTGTTTTTTCTTAGTTCATATTGAAGTTAATAATTTCAGTAGTTGTGAAAGGGACAACCCATCCCTGTGCTGAGACAAGGGCTTTATAGTTTAGCAAGCTTTGTAACTTCTAAGCCTCACTGCTCTCACCTGAAAAATGGGGCTAATACTTAACCTTACTCATTCAACATGTCATGAGCACCGAACATCAGAGACAGAGCAGTAAAGAAGACTGATAAGGTCCTTTCCCCCCTAGACCAAAAGTTAACAAGGATACTGGAAAATTATGTTATATATGTGTGTAAAGCACACCTAGATGACAACCTGGCACACAGTAGATGTTCACTAATTATTGACTCCCTATCTTAGTAACACATCCCCCCACCCCCCAACTTAGCTGTATCTTGTTGTAAAGGGTAATGTTTTCAGGAAGTTTTGAAGAAAATTATACTATGAGCTGATTTATAAGGGTGTATGTATGATGGGAGTTGGTCAGAGAAGGCCTTGTAGAAGTCAAGGAGATGTGATTAGAGCTGGGACTTAAGGGTAAGATTTACACAAGTCGCTTAACCTCTGTACACCTTTCTCTCCATAACTGGAACAATAGGAATACTGGTGGTTGTAGTTTTAATGGAGTTTTAAAGAACAGTGTTCCTAAATCAGAGGTTGCAAAGTGGCAGCCTGCAGCAGAATTTAGCCTGCAGACACACCCAGCTTTTTATTATGAAGAGTTTGAAAAGACAGGATTGTGTAATGAGCCCCCATGTACCCATTATCCAGCCCCAGCTACCATCAGCTGGTGGCCATTCCTTCCCCATCCACTTTCCCTTCACAGATTATTTTAGAGCAGCTCCCAGACATTATAACACTTCATTTGTAAATATTTCAATGTGTATTTCTAAAAGACGAATTCTTTTTTGTAAACAAGCACACTATCCCCTAAAAACAATAATAACAGTAAATGTTTACATTTCCATTCATGTGTCTCACAAATATGATCATTTCAAGTCCCTTCTAATTTACAGGTTCCCCCTTTTTTTTTTCCTTACAGCTTTTTTGTGGAAGTTGTTTATTCTGGGAGTATCCCTCTTTCTGAGAATTTTTTTATTGTATCCCCATGCCAAACTTAACATCTTCCTCTTTCTTTCCTGTAAAAAAACAATTAACCAGATCTGGGTTCAATTTTTGGCCCAACTGCATCACAGGTGGTGGTGTGCTGTCCATTAGGAGGCATACTGTGTCTGCTTATCTCTGATGTTCAGTGCCTGGGTCCAGAAATTCACTGTGGGTGGCAAAATGGTGATGTTCTACTTATATCATTCCCTTTTCATTTATTAGCTGAAATATTTCTATAAAGAGAAACTTCTCACCTACTATTTGGTATGGTTTGTATAGTAAGGGTAGGTTAAATGCTTGATTTATTCCTATAATTTGTCAGCTTTCAATATAATAAGTTGACCACACAGTGTTTTCAGTTGTGAAATTTCACTTAAAAATCCAGAGCTCTCGTTTCTCTTGAGAAGTCAGATCTGGTGGTTCTGGGCCTCCATTCCAGCGTGGCACGCAGTTGAGTGGGGATGCCGCTTTGGGTGGTCCATGTGCTCTCCTGTCCCCTGCATAGCCCTCTTCGCTGCCTGTTGCTTATATTTGACCCACTTCATTTGTGTTGCCTGCCTGGTAAATGTTTGTAATCTTTGATGTAAAATCCTAACCTGGGTTAGTGCCTAGTGCCTGCTCAGTAATGTTTGTTTTCTTCCCACTAGTGCTTCCTTTTATACCTGCATAACTCAGTATTTTAGGTATTTAATGTTGGCATGACTGAAATAATCTGTTTCCTTTTACAACTTTTTATTTTTAACTAAAATAGTTAAACATTTTTAAACTACCTGCTTTTGCAGCAACATAATAATGTCTAAAACATCTGGAACACTTGGATTTGTTGTTTTGTTTAAATAACCTTACTTCCCTGTCTCCCTTTTAGGGTTAGATGTTCCTATCGTGTGGCCAAAGCGGGTATGTTTTCTGTTTCCTCTGCCAGCCCCTTTCATAGTTTCTTCCATGTGTCCAGCTGACACCAGTTCTTCAAGGCCAGCACACTTAGGCTGTCAGCTGCCATCTTGCAGGTCAGGCTCTGTCAGTTATGTCAGTGCGTGGACGCTCACAGTGCAAAAACAACTCTGTGAGACCCATGCTCTTACTCCCCCTTTTACAGGTAGAGAAACTAAAGCTCAAAGAGCTTGTGCTCTAGGTTACAGGGCAAGTAATTGTCTGATCTTGCATCTGAATGACTTCAAAGCTCCTGCTCTTTCTCCTGCTATCTGCTGCCCTGGGTTAGATTTGTCTCCTGCCCTATGCATGTTTTGTTAGATAAGTTCCATGCTAGAGATGCAGGGCAGCGCTTGCCTTCAAGACATCACCACCCCCACCCCCACTGCATCTTATAAATATGAATAGGATATGGCTTCATTCAAAGGGATATTGCTAATGGCGCCCCCCCGCAGCTAAAGATGTTACAGGTGTCATCTGATTTAATCCTGCAGCCCTAGGAGGAAGGTCCTGTTGTTATCTTTGCCTTTGCCTGGTAAACTGAGGTCCAGTGTGTATCTTGCCCCAGGACATACATAAAGTAGCAAAGATAGGATTTGAATTCGTGACTGATTCTTGAACAGCATTACCATCTTATCTTTGCTATCAGTCTAGGTGTAGGGGCAGAAATGAACATGCATGCAAGCAGTACTTACTAGTGCAGAGTACCATATGGGAAGTGTGAGATGAGTGACTGACAAATGCTAGGACAGTTCGGGGTTAGAAAAGAACTATAATTTGTTGAGAGTCTTCCATTCTTCCTCCTACACACCCAGTGATGTTGGTACTAATATATCTAATTTATAGTGATTAAAGGATCTCTGGCCTGAGGTTACATGGTCAGTTAACAGGCCGAGCTGAAATTCAAACACAGGTTTCTGTACTTTTAAAAAACTTTTTTTTTTTTTTTTTTTTTTTTTTTTTTGTGGTACATGGGCCTCTCACTGCTGCGGCCTTTCCCATTGTGGGGCACAGGCTCCGGATGCGCAAGCCCAGCGGCCATGACTCACGGGCCCAGCCGCTCCGTGGCATGTGGGATCTTCCCAGTCCAGGGCACGAACCCATGTCCCCTGCCTCAGCAGGCGGGCTCTCAACCACTGCGCCACCAGGGAAGCCCTAAAAAACTTTTTAATTGAAGTATAATATACATAGAGAAAGGTGCAGATATCCTAGGTGGGCAGCTTGATGAATTTTCACATGTGAACACACTTGTGTAGCTTATACCCATATGAAGAAACAGAACATTGCCAGCCCTGTGAAGGCCTCCTTGTGCTCCCTTCCACACATATATGCACACTTCCCCAAGGACAGCCACTAAGGCTCTGGGTGGTGGTGGTGGTGGTGGTGTTAGTAAAGCCATGTGGTATCATGGATAAGAGCTAGGGCTCGACAGTCTTGAGGCCAGTTGCCAGATCTGCTGTTACTAGCTTTGTGATCTTGGGCAATTTAGCCTCTGAATTTCATTTGTAAAATGCAGATAAAAATAGTTACTACCTCACGTATTTGTTATGTATTATACATACTAAATACTGTAAAACAATGCATGGAAAAATTGCTTGGCATCTTGCAAACACCCAGTTAACTGATGTTGATATGATTCCTTCTTGGAGGAAAGAAAGGGTAGTTGGGGAGGGTTTTTGTTGGGAGAGATATGCTCAGAATTTGACTACAGAGGAGGGTAGCGCTTGGACCAGTAGGAGGAAGGGAGAGGGCATTCTTGCATAGAGAGGATCTTGAGCCGAGGTCCATGGAGAGGCTTATGTTATGTAATTGGAAAGCATATATAGAGCAGCTGTTTGCCGTTGTGCAGGGCATCCTGGTAGGGGACTTGTGGAGGCAAATTTGAGTAGCTTGGGAGGTATAGGAAGTTGGTTGTGGACGACACTGAGTGCTGGACTAAGGTATTGGGACTTCTCCCCTGTTGCCCTGGGGGAACATTGAGGCTTCTGAATGTATGTTTGTTGGGGGGTGGGTAGTATGTCCAGCAGTATTTTAGGAGATGATTGCAGCTGCATGTACAGAAGGATTGGAGGTGGAAGTGGGAAAGGCAGCAGTAGAAAGATGATTTCAAGGTAAGAAAACAAGTTAGCTTGATTAAATCAAATCTTCAAGACTGACATTTTCCCTTTATTTCCCTAAATGCCAGGCACTATGGTGGATTCTTTTACATATATGATCTTGCCAAATCCCCATAACAGCTCTGAAAGTAGACATTGTTGTCTGTACAGTAAGTCCCCTACATACGAATGAGTTCCATTCCGAGAGCGCGTTGTTAAGTCACATTTGTTCGTAAGTCCAACAAAGTTAGCCTAGGTACCCAGCTAACACAATCAGCTATATAGTACTGTGCTGTAATAGGTTTATAATACTTTTCACACCAGTAATACATAAAAATAAAATAAAACATTTTTAATCATACAGTACAATACCTTGAAAAATACAGTGGTACAGTACAACAGCTGGCATACAGGGGCATAGGGTGAACAGGCAAGAAGAGTTACTGACTGGAGGAGGGAGAGGAGGTGGGAGATGGTAGAGCTGAAGGATCGTCAGCAGTAGGAGACGGAGGGCAAGCTGCAGTTTCACTCACGCCTGACATCGATGGCACAGGTTCTGGTTCCTTGCTGGATTCAACTCTATCTACCCTCTTGAAAAAATGATCCAGTGATGTCTGGCTAGTACCTCTTTTTTTCTCATCATAGATGACACGGTAGCACCAGATTGCATTCTTAACGGCTGCTGCAACCTTCATGTACCGTTCTACTTTTCAGGTGCTGGGCCTCAAAAACTAACAGTGCCTCCCCAAATAAAGAAAATCCCCTGCCGTTTCCTGCATCGTGAATCTCTGCGGTTCTTCAGTTACTTCTTCCTCTTGTCTCTCTTCGTTCTTTCTCTGGGCCTCCGATTCCTGGCAGTTCTTAGCAGTACCAGCTACGTCACCACTGCTTTTATGCTTGCTTCCAGACACCTGGGCTTGAAATAAAGACACTTTACTACTGTACTCTATACAGTGCTGTACAGTAAAGTACACAAAAGCGCAGCCACTTGTAGAGGACGCACGCACGTGACAATGTACGCCAGACACGTGAACTTACATGATTGGACATGTGAACGCACGTTTGCATCTTTGAAAGTTTGCAGCTTGAAGGTTTGTGTGTAGGGGACTTACTGTACTCTAGAGATGAAGAAACCAAGGCCTTAAGGCTATATATCTTGTTCAGGGTGACACAGTGAGTAAACTGTAAATCCCGGGTCTGTACCACTATAAAACCCAGTCTTACACCCCTGCCCCAGGGCTTCACAATCTGTGAATCAGAATCCCACCATGCTACCTGAAAACCACTCAGTCATACACTTCAAGGGCGGGCCTGGCTGTGTATTTTTAGCAAGTGCCCTGGATGATTGTGATAATACACTGATGTTTGAGAACACTAACCTCACCATGCTGCCTCCCTAGTGGTTTTAGCCATTCTGAACCACACCCCCTTCCCAAACCACAGGTTTCTCCTACAGATGGGGGGCCTGTTTCTTGGGCTCAACAGTAGCCCATGGGTAGTGAGACACATGTGGCTCAGGGCCTCAGCAGCAGCTGAGTGTGGTCCAGGGGTCAGCAGCACAGCCAGGCCTGGAAGCTTGTTTAAAATGCAGATGCTCAGGGCCCACCCTGTAGAATCAGAATCTGCATTTTAGCAGCACCCTCAGGTGGTTTGGAGTAGGAGAAGCATTCCTCTAAAAAAAGTATAAGCGTGAAGTGTAAGGGGAATGAAATACAGCTATTTCATCAGGCTTCTATAGTTTGCAAGTAAAGAGTAATGCAGAAAAGAAAGACCTTGAAAGGAGGTCTTTTATTTACTGAATGCCTACGGTGTGTCTGATATTTATTTCATTTTATCCTCACAACAGCCCTATGAAGTAGACATTATCCCTATTTGACTGGTAAGGGAACTGAGATTCTGAGAAATTAAGTAACTAGCCACAGGTCATAAAGCTATTGAGGGCAGCCAGGGCTCATGTGCAAATCTGTCTGACTCCAAAGTTCATGCTCTTTGCAGCCCACCCCATCAACTTCTGTGCAGCCAGCAAGAAATGAAGGAGTTAGTCTTGCGCCATGCCGCATCTTCCCTCTGGGAGTGTGCTTCCACACAGCCATAGAGTCTAGTCACCTGAAATAGCACAGAAGAGTCCTGTGGTAAAAATTGGAAGGTAGGTGCTAAGAAGAGTCCTGTGGTAAAAATTGGAAGGTTAGGTGCTAACAGCTCTTCTCTGGTGTTTTGGTTACTCTTTCCCCTGTAACAAGCCTGACCTCCCAATTTTTCACCCAAGTTAATTTCAGCAACCAAGGAGAAAGATTGGCAGAAAAGCACAGCTCTCTGGGTTTGTGGCCACTGTGCCAGCCCGAAGGACCAGAAGGTTTTCCATCACCAGAGCGTCCTGACCTTCACTGGTTTCCCAAGTGTGGTTTTAAATACCTCATCTGGGTTCCATTTTGCTATGAAGTCAGTTCTCTGAGCTGAATCAGTCCATGAGTCACAAACCAGCACTGTTTCCCTGAGCCCTATCTGTTTAGCCTTTACCATGTGAACCTAAGAAAGCTCCCAGTGAACTGGTTTGAACAAGGTTCCCACCCTACTTCTTTACCAGAACAATTGAACCAGAAAGCAAAGTGTTAGGCTCCTTGAACTGATGCTATTCCTCATGAATTCTGCATTCTTTTTTGCCACTACAAAACCAATGTCGGACTCTCCAGGGTCTCTTCTCTTCTAGTCTTCATTCTGTGGTATAGTCACCAAACTATGAACTCATAGAGGACAGAGTCTGTGTCTCCTATTCATCTGTTTCCCTGGTACCCAGCAAGGTTCTTAGAAGAGGCATCTTCGAAGTATTAGTATTTTCGTTCTGTATGAATGAATGTGGAATTAAGACAGGGATTACAGTAACAGCTGGTGTTCACTGAGCACTTACAAAGTGCCTGGCCCTGCATATGTGGAATTCTATATAATATCATCAACCCAGTGATATAGGTACTATTACCATCTCCATTTTACCTAGAGGAAATTTAAAATTTAGAAAAGTGATATAATTCTTCTCAAGTCACATAACCAGTCATTGGTGGACCTGGTGTCTGAAACCCAGGCGTTTGACTCTCAAGCCCATGCTCTTAGCCAAAAGGCTATATTGCTTCCTAAAGCTACTAAGCACTTACTGTTTTCCAGGTGCTCTTCATATATATATCTCATCTGATCTTCACAGCTACCTTCTGAGACAGACTTTTCGCCTTCATTTTAGACAAATGAGAAAACTGAGCCTCTTGAGAGGTTAAGTGATTTGGCCCAGATAATGCAGCTACCTAGTGACAGGGAAGGGAAGAACCGAGTCTGCCTGAGGGAGACTTCTGTGCCTGGCTCCAGCTGCCTCCCACACTGGTGACCACAGTACTTGACAGCCACACGTCCATCCCTTTGGCGAATATTCATTCAGTACATTACATGCCAGGCATTGTGCCAGGTGCTTTATATACATGAACTCTTTTAAACTTCCGAGCAACCGTGTGAAGTGTTGGTACTGCTGTTTCTGTTTTTCCCATTTATAATGGGGAAACTGAGGCTTATGTGTCACGAGTGTGTCTAGTAGAAGTAGTGATGATAGCTGATATTTACGATGGCTTCCTGTGCTAGGTGCACTGTTTTAAGTGCCTTATATGTATTATCTCATGTAATGCTTAACTACAACCCTATAATCATATGTTAGAATATAATGTAAGGTACTTTTATCCCAGTTACAGGTAAGGAAATAGGCATTTTTCAGAGTTCACATAGCCGGTAAGTGGCAGGGCCAGGTTCACACCCAGGCAGTCTAACTCCAAGGCCTGCGCTGTTAACCATATCTTGTTTTTTGCCTTCCCCTTCATAGGCACCCAAGTTGGCTGAAAACTTCTGTGTCTGCCATTTGGCTACTGGGGACATGCTGAGAGCCATGGTGGCTTCTGGCTCAGAGCTGGGAAAAAAGCTGAAGGCAACTATGGATGCCGGGAAACTGGTAGGTTTGGTGGTACCAGTGAATGTTGATATTCCTCAGAGTCTAGATCTGCCCTGCTTAATAGGGTGAGCACCAGCTACATGTAACTACTGAAATTAATTTTAATTTAATTTAATTTAAAATTAACTTCCTCAGTTTCACTTGCCACATTTCAGGTTTTTGCTAGCCCGCACAGATATAGAACATTTTAATCATTGTAGAAAGTTCTGTTGGACAGCCCTGTGCTGCGGGGTGTTTTAACAAACTGGCACATTATGTGAACTTTTACAGTAGCAAGTTACTTGGTTCATTCTGAATTTATGACACTTATTTTATTCACGGTATTCTTGAAGTTCCTTTGTGCCGGCACATTTTGTAATACACCCAGTTTTTTTGTTTGTTTGTTTGTTTGTTACTTTTTTTTTTTTTTTATACCCAGTTTTAAGGCCAAGAATGAAACTGGCATCCCTAGGCCAGAACTCAAGGGTGATTCAAGAGAGGACTCAGGAAGTCTCAGAAGTGTTTTTAATCTACTTTTGTGATTCTGTTCTGTGTCTTTAACAGAGGGGTTGCTTGGCAGTTGACAAAAGTAATCCTTCTTATTTGGTGAATATAATAGCATTTCCTCTTGTTTTTAGTCCAGTTGATCTGATTGGAGAAGTACAATTTATTACCTACTAAATGTTTTTTGAATAGTGCCAGAGCTTAATTGTAACTGAGTTAGTCATTTTGTGCTTGGCTCTCTGGTCTTTACGTATTTTAGAATGTTGGTTGGGGCGGGTGCTGGGCCTCCTGTCAGGCTTTGAGATTCTGGACCTGGGGTAGCCCTGCCTGTGCACCCAGCTGCCCCTTTACTTCTAGCTTTCCCTTCATGTTAATGAGGCCGTAAGTCAAGCCATAAAGCTAGATATTTTGGACTTTGGGTCTTGGTGGAAGATCCTGTACTGAGAAAAAATTGGGTTGTGGCAATGAGATTACTTATCTCCAGGCTTCACTTAGTCGCAGAGCTTATACTTTGTCCCCAAGTTCACAGCTGGTCCCAGGAGATAAGAGCATTAGCTACCAAAATGGGCAGCCTTCACTCTAATACTGGCAGGGAACTTTTCTTGCAGTGAAAGCCCAGGAGGAAAACCAGTTTTTGGAAGCTAGGAAGGATCCTTGTTGGGGTTTTTAGAGAGGCTCAGAGGAGTGTTGGGCTGGCTTCTTGGTTCCTTGGTTCTGAACCAGTCTTGCCAAGGTCAGTGAACTTCTCTGTTGCTTCATGTCCGAGACTGCCTGGGTCGCTTTACTGTTAGCCTAATCAAAATTGTGAAACAGGTAAAGTTGGTGCCGTTCTACATTCTGGTCAACCCCCATTCTCTCCTAGAGCCCTCCTAAGGTGGTCTCTCAGCCATATGTCCTCACTTATGTCTTGAAGACAGCTGATTGCTGAGGAGCTATTATCTGATTGCTAGGACTCTGACTAATGGCCAGAGAGGCCTTCAGGACCTAAGAAATGGTGGTCTCTTGGTGGGGTGTTAGGCACTCCCGTTCCTTCACCCAGATTACTGGGACACAGGACAATCTCAAGGGAAGAGAATGTGTATATGGCAACCACAGAAATAATCATGCAACTGAATCTTGCAAATGGAGCCACTCCATATTTGCTCTGATTTTTGCTTCTTTGGGGTCAAGAACCTGTTTAGTAATCAGGTTATACAGACATAAACTTATGACCCTGGAGTTGGGCTAATGCCACCTAGTTAATGGATTTAACCCCAAGATTGTTTTGTTCTTGACTTCCAGGTGAGCGATGAAATGGTCGTGGAGCTCATTGAGAAGAATTTGGAGACGCCTCCATGCAAAAATGGTTTTCTTTTAGATGGCTTCCCTCGGACTGTGAGGCAGGCAGAAATGGTGAGTGGCTTGGTTTTGTATCACCATTGCATGAAAGCAAATCCTGGCCCTCTATCTCTATTCCTTTGAGGGAAATGGGTCTTATCAAGCTCTGGTAGCTTAGGTGGGCCACACGCTTTTTTACAGCTTGATGACCTCATGGAGAAGAGGAAAGAGAAGCTTGATTCTGTGATTGAATTCAGCATCCCAGACTCTCTGCTGATCCGGAGAATCACAGGAAGGTATTTGTCCCCTGAAGTCCCTTCTTTTCATGCTTCCTCAGAGCTTTGTCAGACGACAGGAGCTGCTCTGGCCTAATCCCAGCCACGAAGCTTAGTGCCGTTTCCACATGGATTGACCTTATTTGGTGACATGGGATGGGGATGTGGAAGGAAGAGCAAGGGATCTGAAGTCCAGCAGCAACTCAGTCCTGTCACCTTTTAACTCTGACCCTAGGCAAGTTTCTTAACCTCTCTAAGGCTGTTTCCTCATATGTAGAGAGGAAGTAATAGTACCTGCTTCAAGGACCCATTGTGCATGGTAGATAGCATGTTGTGCATATTTCAGAGCCTTGCTTACCTGGGTGCTTAAGAAATACTAAATTCCTGGGCTTCTCTGGTGGCGCAGTGGTTGAGAGTCCGCCTGCCAATGCAGGGGACATGGGTTCGTGCCCCGGTCCAGGAAGATCCCACATGCCGCGGAGTGGCTGGGCCCGTGAGCTGTGGCCGCTGAGCCTGCGCGTCTGGAGCCTGTGCTCCGCAGCGGGAGAGGCCACAACAGTGAGAGGCCCGCGTACCACAAAAAAAAGAAAGAAAGAAAGAAATACTAAATTCCTTATATGTATATCTCCATTTTAGTGCTTTTTAAGTCCGATTTCAGTTGGAGTTGCCATACCTTGCTGTAGCCTTTTTATTATAAAAATAATAGGACCATCTACACAGTTTAGAAAATTGAGGGAAAACTTGCTCATGGTACAGCCAGCTCAGCGAATAACACTATAATTTTTTTGCGTGTTTTGTTTTAAAGTGCTTATTTCTCTATAGTAGTTAACGTTGAACACAGAAATGCTTCTGCTTCTGATGAGTTTGCTCCTAAAAAGTGCCACTGCTTTAGGCTACAGTTTCCTCAGCCCTCTTTCACTACCACGCTACCATCTGCTTTATGCCTTCCAAAAATATGTGGGAAGCTCTCAACCACTAACAGACCCTCCCATTCTTTTTTTTTTTTTTTTTTTTTTTTTTTGCGGGTCTCTCACTGTTGTGGCCTCTCCCACTGCAGAGCACAGGCTCCGGGCACGCAGGCTCAGCGGCCATGGCTCACGGGCCTAGCTGCTCCGCGGCATGTGGGATCTTCCTGGAGTGGGGCACGAACCCATGTCCCCTGCATTGGCAGGCAGACTCTCAACCACTGTGCCACCAGGGAAGCCCTCAGACCCTCCCATTCTTGTCCTTATTATGGGCTATATAGCTTTTTTTTTAATCCCTCAGTCACTTTTTTTTTTTTAATTAATTTATTTATTTGTTTTTATTTTTGGCTGTGTTGGGTCTTTGTTGCTGGGCATGGGCTCTCTCTAGTTGTGGTGAGCAGGTGCTACTCCTCGTTGCGGTGCGCGGGCTTCTCATTGCGGTGGCTTCTCTTGTTGCAGAGCACGGGCTCTAGGCATGCGGGCTTCAGTAGTTGTAGCACTGGGGCTCAGTAGTTGTAGCACTGGGGCTCAGTAGTTGTGGCTCGTGGGCTCTAGAGCGCAGGCTCAGTAGTTGTGGCCCACGGATTTAGTTGCTCCACAGCATGTGGGATCTTCCCAGGCCAGGGCTCGAACCCATGTCCCCTGCATGGGCAGGCAGATTCTTAACCACTGCACCCTCAGTCACTTTAATGGAGCCTCAGGAAGGTGGTCAGCCTACCATCTTGAACCAGACTTCCATGACCATTATTTTTAATTGCTGCATGATATTTCACAGTACGTGAACCATCATTTACTTAATTGTTCCCCGATTGTTGTACATTTGTGCTCTTCCAGTTTTCCATTGTTAAATTCATGCTGTGGCCATCATAGTATATGTAAGTTTTTTAATTAAGGGGGCAGTGTTTTCTGATTGTAAATGTTATTACTTTGATTTCCTAATGAGGTTGAACATTTTTCTCCATGTGTCTGCAGTCCATATCTTTAAGGAGAGAGGCAGCAGAGTAAGTGTTAGAGGTGTTCTCCTGGAAGGCTGTGTTAGATACAGTGGGGTCCACCTTATATTAATTTTCTTTTCAGATGTCCAGGTTTCATGTTTCCAGCTATTGCATAGGCTCCTTCAGTGCAGGAATTTTGTTTCTTTGCTCTGGCACAGAGTAGGCAAGCAAAGTTGATGTAGTCCAAGAAGCAGTAGGGTTGACAAGAAGGGACATGACCAGGGCTGGGGTCCCGGACATTGCAAAGCAGATGTTAATAGTACTAGGTGACACGAGGGGCATTTGATCTGATCAGCTCAGCTTCCTAAGTGCCTGCTTTGTGCAGGCACAGCTCTGGGAGCAGGGGACCAGTAGAGAATATAGAACAATATGCTGGTGCCCATGTCTGACCTCAGAGCGTCTACAATCCCTACATGAAACCTGGGCTGTTTAGTGCAATAGGGGTCCAGGAAGACAGCCTGGGGGCAGGGAGGGAAGTCTGGCTAGGAGAGGTGTAAAGTCTGACTTGACCTTCCTGGATAGAGAGGATTTTGCTGAGGCTTTCCCAGAAGGGAGTAGAGGCAAGAATGAGTATGCATTGAGGGAGAGGCTCTAGCTAAGGCTTCTGGCAAAATGTCTGTCCAGAACTGGAGAAGTGGCCTGGGAGGCTGGGTGGCAGAATGAGTGCAGTTGGGAAGGTGGAATGGGAGCCTGGCTGGGGAAGGTCTGCCAAGGAAGAGACGGTAGACGTGACTGAGTCAGGAATCATGGGATGTTCTTAAGCCACTAGGCGTTGTGGCAGATATAGTATTTTAAGAACATTAGCTTCGTCCTGGTATACAGGCTAAACTGAGGGAAATAAGAAACAGACAAGGACCCCACTTGGAGGAGCCTGATGTGATCCACCGGTGAAGTGATGGAGACTGGGGTTGGCTGGTGGGGCACTGAGAGATTCTGAAGAACAAACTCCAGAATTGTAGAGGGCGAAAGAGGCAAGACTCGGTCTCTCGGTTTGGAAGTGAGTGGTGTAGTGCGGCCCTCTCCCTTACAGAGGAGGAAACAGAACAGGTCAGGCGGTGTAAAGGTGTTTTTCCAAGCCCACTTGCATATCAGTGGCAGAACTAGCACCAGAAACCTGCTTTCTGCCTCCTCATCCACTATGCTGATGGTTGCAAGAAAAAGAGTCAGGAACTAGGCAGTTTAATTTGGATCTTATTTAAATCCGATGTGATAAGGACCCCACTGTAAATGTCTTTGGAATTGGCTCTGACCTCACTTCTATGGGTTGTTATTTTATTTCTTGCCATAAGTATGGCTGGTGGGTTTTGATTTTAACCTATTCAGTGTTGGCTGTCTGGTATCATTAGCCTAATGTCTTGTACCATCCCCATTTTGTGGATGAGAAAACAGGTGTCTGAAGTATGACACCCAAGGTAGCAGTGGCTGTAGCATCCCAGCCCGATCCCTCCACATCTTCACCTCCACATCCAGGCCAGGCTCAGTGGCTTGTAGAGCTGTCTTGGTTGGTACTTAAGACCAGTCCCATTTTAAGAACTTGGAGATTGGTTTCTTTTCCCTTCTAGGGAATGAGTTTTGCCTTCTTAAAATGATATTTGGAAGTGGGGAAGGAGCAGTGTTATATGTAACTGGAGGGCTGAGGGAATCTGGGAATGCGCAAGAGCTGATGTAGAGACACGGAGAGGAGAGAATTGTGTTTGTTGCAGCCTGGCTGCTGTGTGCCCTGTGCTTTCCAGAAGGTGAAGAAACAAGGTCCAGGGACTTCCCTGGCGGTCCAGTGGTTAAGACTCCGCACTTCCACCGCAGGGGGCATGGGTTCGATGCTGGTTGGGGAGCTAAGATCCTGCATGCTGCACAGCGTGGCCAAAAAAAAAAGAAACGTCGTCCACACTTCATGCCCCCAGCCCTTCCCAAAGGAAAGCTGTAGCTGAGCCCCGCAGCTTCTGCTCTCCCTCTCCTTGGGTCTCCTAGTGGGTGTCATTTCCCAGTGGATGCACCAGAGGAACCCCTCCAGCAACTCAAATAAAGGAGGGCCCAACCTCGTGTTACATGATTGCAGTCACAGGCCCACTCAGTGTAACTTACTCAGTCTGCTATCAACTTGTCCCCCATGCTGTAAATGGACCACCTTATTCTATAAATGGACCACTTGGCCCCCCAAAATACGCTGTCATTAAAACACAGTATCACATTTTACAAACGTGTGGCTTCGATAGTCTAACCCAGACTTTCCCAACTGATGTGCTGAGATATTGACCCCCTCAGCCACCAGAGCAAGCACGCTGAATACTTTCTGTGTATGCCAAGAGGTGAAAAATGTTGGGAAGCTCTGGCCTAACAGACCTTCATGAGGAGAGTAGCCATCAGTTAAATAAGCAGACCTTGGTTGGCATAGAATTGGGAAGCCACGCGAAGTTGTGGGCACCAGCTGCTGAGCAGTGTTTGGCCTGCCTCCTTCCCTGCTTAGGTTTCGGGGCTCCTGTGGTGTGACCACTCCCAGGCAGGAGCGTGGGCTTGTTGCTTAAGGGGACGCAGCAGAGATGCAGCTGCCAGCTACATATTCTGTGCCAAGTAAATGCTTCTTCTCGAGCTCTTTATTCTGTGACTTAATATGTTGCTTTCCCTGATGCCTTGAATATTTCCCTCTGATGGCTGGGCTTTCTGTGTCTGTGTGGTCGCAGAGGTATTCAGCGTTGTCTGCTGGTGTCTGCATCCACAGCACATATTTTTCCTATAGCACCTTTCTGGTTTTATAACCAGACTAGTTTAGAAAATAAGGTTAGTTTCTCTGTCCTCTGTCCCCCATGGCACTTTGTCCAAATCTCTGTTAAAGGATTACCAAATTTATTGTAGTTATTTATTTCCACATTTGTCTCCCTCTCTAAATTAATCACTGTTTGTGAGCAGAGATCGTGACTCGTTGCTCTGTAGCCCCTGAATTCAGCTTAAGGCCTGAATCGGAATGGTCTCACACAGCCGAATTAGGCTGTCGTTATACCAGCCTCTTCAGCCAGACACGTATTTTAATGTTGGGTCAAAAGAGAAAACAGGGCTTCCCTGGTGGCGCAGTGGTTGAGAGTCCACCTGCCGATGCAGGGGACACGGGTTCGTGCCCCGGGAAGATCCCACATGCCGCGGAGCGGCTGGGCCCGTGAGCCATGGCCGCTGAGCCCACGTCCAGAGCCTGTGCTCCGCAACAGGAGAGGCCACAACAGTGAGAGGCCTGCGTACCGCCAAAAAAAAAAAAGAGAGAGAAAACATACTCCCTCTGGCATATGCCCAGTTATTTTCCTAAGCAAGAGATTCCTATAACGAGGTTCTCTGCTGGATTAAAGTCCTTGCATCCAGCTTCTCTGTCTGTGCTTGTCATCTTAGAGACCGCTGGGGTTCCGGCAGCCTGATTCCTGTTCATTTGCTGTCTTTCAGACTGATTCACCCCGAGAGTGGCCGTTCCTACCACGAGGAGTTCAACCCCCCAAAGGAGCCCATGAAAGATGATGTATGTAAATTCAGGACGGGAAGTTTCCTTTTCTTTCCTTCCTCTCTCGTACTTCGCTTTTTTTTTCTTTTTTCTTTCTTCCCTTTGTTCTTCCCATTTACCAATATTACAAACTTAACCGTGAGAAATATTGCTATCACGTAAATCACATGGACTGTGACTCATCTTTAGAGTGTCCCTCCAAGTGGTTTATTGCTTGACCTTGAGGTAGCCACCAGTGCCAGCCACTTCCCAGTGCCCAGTTTGTACCTGTCTTTTGTCCACAGCAGCCCCTTCCTGGCATCATGGCAACCTAAATGGTGAACTAATCAGGAGAAGGCTGCTTGGAAGCCCCGGATTAGAGCCACGGTTGGAAGGACAGTACTGAAGAGATGTTTGTTGACCAGCCCTGCTTCAGAAGAATATCTTCTCTCTCTAGTGACTGTACTGTGCCCTACAGATTCAGAAGAGCTTGGCCAGGTTAACACTGCCAAGTTCCTATGACAGTCTTTAATTGTTTGCACATGTAAAAAGGGGGTCTCACACTGTAATATTTGCCCTAAATAGTTCAACTTGTGTGTTTTAGAACACGCAGGCAACAGTAAGAATTTCCTGGATTTACCTTTGTCATATGAGACAAGTTCATCAGGTCATACAGGTTCCAAAGCTACCTGGCAACTTAGTCACGTTTCACAGAGTTGGCAGTTCTATCACTCAGTGTTCCCTGTCACTTGCCACTTTCAGAATGTTGATGGCCGGCACCCCAGTAAAAACACTGAATACTTATGCAGCTAAGATCCTAATTGCTGCTGCATCTGTGATTTTGATGTATTCTCCTGGTCTCAGGGGCCTCTGTCTTTCTTGTCTCTCAACCTAGAAGTGTTTGTCTTGGAAGCTGAACAGCCTGAGCACAAGCCATGAGAGAAAGACCTTGTCTATCCCCCTGTCTCAGCCCTTTCCTCACAATTGCTGTTTCAGGCTCCCTGATTTCTCTGGACCAAGTGGTCTGCTCCTGGGACCAACTTGCTGGGAATAGTGAAGTTCTTTATTGGAGGGGGTCTAGATTGTCTTATCTTTCCCTCTGATGGACTTTGGGATCAGACAGCATCTCAGATCTGCATCCAGCATTGGATTAGGAGAACTTGCTGAGTCCTGGCCTTTCATTACCCTCTTCCTGTTCTCAGATCACCGGGGAACCCTTGGTCCGCCGATCAGATGATAATGAGAAGGCCTTGAAAATCCGCCTGGAGGCCTATCACACTCAAACTGCCCCGCTGGTGGAGTACTACAGTAAACGGGGGATCCACTCTGCCATCGACGCATCCCAGACCCCTGACGTTGTGTTTGCAAGCATCCTAGCAGCCTTCTCCAAAGCCACATGTAAAGACTTGGTTATGTTTATATAATGTTGGGTCCAAAAGGGAACTTCTTTCTTCTTCCTGTCCCTGTTGAAGGAGTGGGTGGGAATGGCAGAGCAGGCAGAGGGAAAATTCTTCAGGCCAGCAAGAGTATCATTTGATGTACTGATTAAAAAAGCACTTGCTTCATGTATCTTTGGCATGTGTGCAACTCTCATCTCACCTGTGTGTGTGTGCGTGCGCGCATGAGTGTGTCGGTATAAGTATGTGTACACTCTCCTACTTTGTAAATTATAGGCAAGATTGCTTTACTAGTTGTTTATTTCTTTAGCCATACTCTAGATTTTACTTTATGACCAAAATAAACTAACTCAGGTATCTACCAGGCATTCCAGTTCCCTAGTATTTTTTCCATCTCCAACAGCTAATTAGAAGTCCTGGGTCACATGAAGTCAGGCAAGGCCACAGTTCCTAGTGGCAGACTGTTGGCCAGAAATTCCACTTGTTTTCTCACCCGTAATGAAAAGCCAAATGAGTCAGTGTGTGGAAAGGGATCATTAATTTTTTCCCCCTAAACAGGAAGGAAAAGGCACTTGCATTATAGATTCCAGAAATTACTGGAAGAATGTATCAGCATAGAAAGAGCCAGGCCAAGTTGGAATATGTCTGTGAACTGCACCATGGTTCTGTAAAGTAGGAATCATCTGGGACCTGTGTTGAATACTGAATTGTTGCCAAAGAATTAAACCAGGTGAAAGGTCCTTTTGAATTTAGACGATCTTCTGAACATCCAGGCCGGGCATCTGAGGGCAGCCAGTCCACTTCCCCAAAGAGAGACCAGGGTAGGTTTGTTTTTATTTTTAATGTTCGCCTCTGTTTCCAAGTATGAACAAAACAGTGATTTGAGGATCATTTTGGGATCATTTTGACTAGAATTTATTCAAACCCAGTCTCTCAGCAGGATGTGAAACCCAAATCAGATGTCTCCCTTTTAAACTCAAACCATCTCCCTTCCAGATCCAATCCTTCACCCCTTACGTCATGATGGTGGTGGCCAGTCTCCCCAAGAAAGGATCACCCCAAAAATAAGATCACCTATGGCAGTAACCAGCTTTTACCCCTAACCTCAGCTCCCAACTATTATGCATTTCCTGAGGTCCGTGCTGTGCCTTTTGGTCTCCGGTTTGATTTGGGGCAAACAGATGAATTAATAGACTGCTGTGAGGGACCACAAAAACGGCAGCCTCTGGAAAAAAACCGTGAAAAAAATAAGTGGCAGGTCCAATAAATAATGCCACCTGCCCAGTGTAATCTGCTGACTCAGTTTAGTGGACTATAAAGGGCCCAGTCCCCATCTGACCTGAGTTCTCCTGCTGTCTGTGGGCCCGCCAGAGGTTTTGTCCTCTGTCCACCTGGAAGCTGGCTATGGGTACAGCTTCCAGGTGGACAGAGTGGCCATCTCGTGTCCCTCTTTGTCTGCTTCAAGTGAGTGTCTGCTGACTCTGCTCTGCCTTGTTTCCCTGGCTGTAAACTAACTCCATCCATTCTCAGCGGAAACCCAGTCTGGCATGGGGTGTTTCTGGGAAGCACATGACTTCTGGGAATGGACAAGGAAGGGGAGTGAAACCAGAACTGTCAGCTCTGTCTGTGGGGATCTGGGCTCCTTCTCTGGGTGAGGGTGGCCTCGTGAATCTTGGAGTCGACTCCTCTTCAAGTAGGGACAGTTGCAGGCATTTGGCCTCAAAGGTGAGGTCCTTGAATGTTTGCTGATAGAGTGTGCATGATCCTTACTCAAATATTTGTCATCCATCTATATGCATTCACGTGTGCACACACGTGCATGTGATTTTTGGGCTATCTGTGAAAACTGGAAGATCGTCGGGGTTGCATATGCCCTTTTGGGGGTAGGTACAATTCAATTTTTGCTTCATTTAATTCCAGAACCTTAACCTCAGCAGGCATGCGAGCTTTCACCTGGCAGAGAAATGTCCAGTGTTTAATGCATTTGGTTGCCGGGGCGTGCATGCCAAGCTTCTCTGATATTTACTTGGTTTTTAAAAACCCATTTTGTTCTCTCTTGTTTCCTCTCTATTTCAGCCTAGTAACAGAAGGCCAGGCGAGACTGCACCACTGCTCATCACCCTGCGGCGTGATCCCTGCTCTTAGGTGCTGGGCAGAGGGGAGGGGTGGTCAGGGTAAGGATGGAGAGGGCGGAGTGGTGAGGGCTCAAGAGGAGAATGGGAAGAGCAGCAGTGCTGTAGTGAAGCAACTTCTTTTCCATGGAGTAGGAGCCTTAAAAAGTATAAGCAAAGAGAAAAATTGATTTTTTTAGAACACTGATTGGAGGGTATAAATAGAAACAGGGAGATGCAGTATTATTTCTAAGGAATCACATTGTCATTTACTCCAGACTGGTGACGATATTTTTTAAAGCCAGTGCCCTAAGACCTCAGCTTTTATCAGAACCTCATGCCAGCCCAGGAATGCAGGAAATCACACTGTTGTCCTCTCTGTCCTGTAGCTAGGAACAGGGCAGGAGTTGACTACTAACCCTGGTTCCCCATACTGAGATCAAAATCAGAACCTCATGCCAGCCCAGGAATGCAGGAAATCACACTGTTGTCCTCTCTGTCCTGTAGCTAGGAACAGGGCAGGAGTTGACTACTAACCCTGGTTCCCCATACCATGAGATCAAAAAGTCATCTCCCCATTTGAAAGAGATATAGAGTATGTTCATGGGGGTAGTGGCTCAGCAAATCAGGTTTACTGGAGTCGTGGGGCAGGTGGAGCAGGCTGGTCTCACTCCGTTCCCAACTTACCACTGATGTACCAGCCCACCAGCTCTCTTGGGTAAGCTCTTGACAGCCACCCAGCATATGCCACAGTCCTACACTCTTGCCTTCCTCCATCCATGTCGTGTGAAAGGACCCTTTTTAATAAATGAGCAAGTGTCCTAAGCGACCTTATCCAAAGATTGTCCTTTCCATCCTCAAATCCTGTGACTGGGATCACTCAACAACACTGTGATGTATTATTTTCAATGAGGTGCCTTTCTTAACTGTCCAAATGCTGCCTTGTTTGGCCCCTAAATCAATAAAGTGTGTTAAATGTTTATATCCCCTGTTGTGGCATTTTTTTAAGGGGATGTGGGCCAGTGAAATGACCGAATTCTGGATCTTGTGGTCACTGGAAGTCATGAGAAGGCAGGAAGGTCCAAGCGTATGTTCATCAGAAGAGCCTGCACCCTCTTGACCTTCAGCTGATGTGCAGGATTTTCTTGAGCCCAAGGACAAGGCAGCTTGGTCTAGTGGAGACCAGCACTGTGCTTGGAGTTCAGGGGATGTACGACAAATCCCAGCCAATCATTTACTCTGCTCCTGTTTCCCATGTGAAAAAGACTGGTGATGCCACCTTCTCGGACTCATTGGCAATAAATGAAATTTATAAGAAGAAGCTTTTTGCTTGGTGCCTGGCACACAACAGACACTGGATAAATGCTAGTTGGAACGGAGGATACACAGAAAAAATACCTGCTTCTTGCCAGGCTGGATGATTATTGAGCAGACAGTTGTCCGCAGCCTAGAAAGCCAGTGCTTCTAATCCCTAAGCCAGATTCTTGGCTGCCTTTTCAGCTGCCTCTTTAATATTCTTGGTTGCTTTGTAAATCCATTTCTTCCCCTGCAAAAATGAGCTTAAATCATTTGTCCAAACTGAAGCTCTCATGCTATTTGGAAGGGCTGCCTTTGCTAGTGAGGTTTCCGAAAAATGACAGCTGTCCTGAAAACAGAGGAAGCTGGGCTGGAAGCACTGTCCTCCAGGCAGGTGCTCTTGCCCTGGAGAGAGGCAGGGCTGTCCCCGCATACGAAATCCTGCCCCCTCTTCCAACTCCTCCCTCTTCTGTTCCACCACTTCCCCCACCTCTACAGAGTCATTTTCAGCTGTCAGCATGACTTATTTGTCCTGACCTTTTCATCCCCTGAGGTATTTAAATGCTCCATGAAAATTTTCTTCCATAATCATCGTGCAACAAACTGGGGGAAATCTTTGTCAGAGCAGCCTGGGAGCACGCATAGTATGGTTGGAAAGGATAAATTGAAAGAAGACCGGGTGAGCTGTTATTCACTCACTTCTTTGGGCTTGGTCTCCTCATCTGGAAACCGAGATAGGCTGAGGTAAGAGTCGCCACCATGCAGGGAGGGCTGACACGCCAGCTACTGCGCAGTGGCCTCACACCTACAACCCCACAAAGCACCCTAGGCAGTTGGAGGTGTCTTCTCCTATCACACTCGAGGAAGCCTAGCCTCGGAGTGGTGGTCACATTCCTGAGGGCACCATAAGAAGCAGAGTCGGAACTCAGTCTGTGACACCAGAGTCTCCCCTTGACCTTGTTGCTGAAGTGATTGAGTGACTTGGCACTGCTGCAGCGGAAAGGGCTCCTCCAGATGGGTTCTTTTTCGCGGACGCCCACACCCCCAGAGCTGATTTGGGGGAAATCATTGCCAGTCTGAGGACCCAAGGTGTGTGCTTAGGATTTCGTGTGCACGAAATGTCGCAGACAGGACAGAGCAGGGTGAAGAGCAGCCTTGGTCCTCAGGAATCCTCGCCAGACTTTTCTCAAAAAGACGGCTGAATGAGTCAGAAGACAGATTTCAGCAGCAACTCCTCCACCACTAGCCCTCTGGCACGTTACGGCACCTCATCAGTTGAATGGGAATGATCCCCACCCCACAGATGTGCTGACAACACTGGTGACTAAGACATTCACACGGGCCAGGATGCCCGGCACACAGCAGGTGCTCAGTGTATGCTGATGGGGTTCAGAGAGAGAATGTGTGTGCTGGCAAGAGTTGTTGTCTTCCTGACTCAGGAACCAGGCTAGGTTAAGGATTCTTTTTTTTTTTTTAATTTAGGTATACTTGATTTACATGTTGTGCCAGTCTCTGCTATACAGCAAAGTGACTCAGTTATATACATAGAGACATTCTTGTTTTATATGCTTTTCCATTATGGTTTATCCCAGGAGATTGGATATAGTTCCCTGTGCTCTACAGTAGGACCTTGTTGTTTATCCATTCTAAATGTAATAGCTTGCATCTACCAACCCCAAACTTCCAGTCCTTCCCTCTCCATCTCCCCCCTCCCCCTCCCCCTTGGCAACCACAAGTCTGTTCTCTATGTCTGCGAGTCTGTTTCTGTTTTGTAGATAGGTTTATTTGTGCCGTATTTTATTTTATTTTTATTTTCTATTTTTGCAGTACACGGGCCTCTCACCGTTGTGGCCTCTCCCATTGCGAGCACAGGCTCCGGACACGCAGGCTCGGCGGCCATGGCTCACGGGCCCAGCCACTCTACGGCATGTGGGATCTTCCCAGACCAGGGCACGACCCCGTGTCCCCTGCATCGGCAGGTGGACTCCCAACCACTGCACCACCAGGGAAGCCCTATTTATTTATTTTAATTAATTTATTTACTGATTTATTTTTGGCTGTGTTGGGTCTTTGTTGTGCACGCAGGCTTTCTTTAGTTGCAGCAAGTGGGGGCTACTCTTCCTTGCGGTGCGCAGGCTTCTCATTGCGGTGGCTTCTCTTGTTGCAGGGCCCGGGCTCTAGGCGCCTGGGCTTCAGTAGTTGCGGCATGTGGGGTCAGTAGTTGTGGCTCACAGGCTCTAGAGCGCAGGCTCAGTAGTTGTGGCCCATGGGCTTAGTTGCTCCACGGCATGTGGGATCTTCCTGGACCAGGGCTGGAACCCGTGTCCCCTGCATTGGCAGGCAGATTCTTAACCACTGCACCACCAGGGAAGTCCCCTGTGCCATATTTTAGGTTCCATGTATAAGTGATATTATATGGTATTTGTCTTTCTCTTTCTGACTTACTTCACTTAGTATGATAATCTCTGTTTGCATCCATGTTGCTGCAAATGACATTATTTCGTTCTTTTTTATGGCTGAGTAGTATTCCATTGTACATATGTATACCACATCTTCTTTATCCATTCATCTGTCATTTGACATTTAGGTTGTAAGGATTCTTTTTTTTTGTTTGCGGTACGCAGGCCTCTCACTGTTGTGGCCTCTCCTGTTGCGGAGCACAAGCTCCAGACGCACAGGCTCAGCGGCCATGGCTCACGGGCCTAGCCGCCCCTCAGCATGTGGGATCTTCCCGGACTGGGGCACAAACCCGTGTCCCCTGCATCAGCAGGCGGACTCTCAACCACTGCGCCACCAGGGAAGCCCTGTAAGGCCTGAAGATCTCCTAGAAGTCTGTGGACCTCTGAAATTGTATGCAGAATTCTGTGTTTTTGTATTTTCATAATTAGGTTCTGCATACATTATCTTATTTATTCTTCTCAATAACCATGTGGAAGTAAGTACTATTATTATCTCCATCTTATGTCTATGCATTTTGAGGCTCATACACCTGTGAATGGCTGAGCCTGGTCCGTGGCTCTACACCTCAGCCTCTTGCCAGCGCACCAATTGTTTTGACACTTTGCTGGGAGAAGGGAAAGATTCTCAAGGCACTCGTGCGATATGGAGCAGCCTGAATGAACAGAGCAGAATTCGAGTAGGTTTGCTCTGTCACAGTGAAGGGCCTGGGTCAGGAGTGCTGCCTCAGGGTAAGGCTGTTTTCTGTGTCGTTTTTCTTTCTTGCTTCCTTGCTGTGGGCGTGAAAGCACCAATGGACTGGATTTGCAAAGCTCGTAGAACCACCCCTGGTCCAGAAGGATGAGTTACTGTGGGAGAGAGGAGTCAGTTCCGCCCCAGTTCTGGAAAGGGTGGCAACAGGAGGCTCTGCCTCACGGTCGTCCCTCTCAGGCTGCAGCTTCATACGTCTAATGGCGTTGCGTTATTCATAACCCCAGAGGGAGTGCTGCGCTCCTGACATCTTGGGAATGTGGCAGCTCTGTGTTTAGAGCCATCCAGGGCAACGTGATGGTGAGCTGCTCTCACAGAATGGCCTCTTTCAGGTACCCAGTCTGGATGAGCTGCCCCCAGCAGAGAGCAGAAGGGAGGAGAAAGACAAGGTGTCAGAGGGCAAGGGCAAGACAAGACTTAAGCTCTGATACTGTGCCGGTAACTCAGGATGAATAGATCTGCACTTTGGGGGTAAAATCTCTGTAGAGCAAATTATTACACTGTACAATGTCCCTTAAAGACTTTTGAGACAAGTCGCTCTTGAGTTTAGAGCTAGGAGATACTTTTGCTCCCTATTTAGCTGGTCTGCATTCTTCTACTAGGTAAGAAATGCTTCATTTTCTACTGTTTCCTTTCTGCCCTGGCTGTGAGGAAGCTCACCTTATGTTCACTTGCTATGCTTTCCTCTGCCATGGTTTCTTAATAAAATTCTTACTCCACCTCATCCGAACTCCGCTGTTGTAATTTTAGTGTTTTTGTGCTCGGATGTGTGTTGTAAACTGCCTTGAGTCTATTTTGGAAAAGAAGTGGGCAGTGGAGAAAGGGCTAATTATGTGGTGTAGGAGGTCAGACTGCAGAGAAGAGGGTGGATCAGGATGGCTTGGTGGAGGGAGGATGGGCGTTCCAGGCAGAGGGCATGGCCCGAGGGAAGGTACAGAGACCACTGGTGCTCACTGGCAGCTTTTACCTAGTGAGTCCCTAGAATTCTTGGGAAATCTACAACTGGGACCACAGAAGGGAAGTTTTTCAGCTCAAGAATAGTGTCGAGGGACTTCCCTGGTGGTCCAGTGGCTAAGACTCCATGCTCCCAATGCAGGGGGCCTGGGTTTGATCCCTGGTCAGGGAACTAGATCCCACATGCCGCAACTAAGAGTTGGCATGCCGCAACTAAAGATCCTGCACGCGGCAATGAAGATCCCGCATGCCGCAACTAAGACCCAGCGCAGCCAAATAAATAAATATTAAGAAGAAGAAGAATGTCGAGAACACAGAAGGGCAGGAAACAAGGACATGTATACATAGGTTTGAGAGCCCACCGTAAGCTTAGCCCACATGCCATCCTCCCCTCTTCTCCCAAACTCTCCACATTGGTGCTTTGACCATGAATTGGGTGATCCTTTGCTGTGGGACTGAAGAGGAGGAAGTCCCTCCGTTTTACTGTCAGCTCAGTGTTCAGTCATGTGCCTAGTGGTGTGGACATGAGTTTGGGGATGACGAAGATGACCTGTAGTTAGATCTTGGCACTGACTGTAGCTCACCTGTGTACCTTGGGGAGACGCTTACTTGCGAAGCCTCAACGAACTCATCTGTGAAATGAGGATCATAGCATCCATCTGTGGGTGGGCAGAGTCAATGTGAATTGAAAAATAGCAGCTGCCCAATAAATGACCCTTTTTTTCCTCCTTTCCCATGGCCGCTTGCTGAGGATAAAAGGACCTTACCGTAGCTACCAGGTATTTCAGAATGTCTGCTTCACCCATTCCTATTCCCCAGTGCCGCCTCCATCCCCCTTGGCTACTGCACCAAACCAGGACAGGCTGCTTTTCACTGCAGTGTTTGCGGAAACCACCTCTTGGGCTGGCCATACCTGTTCTTATTCTACAGACCACTCGATGGCTGCCTGCAGGAACTGCCCTTGAAGTCAAAATGAGAGGGAGTGCAAAAGAGCACGATGGGAGAGATCTGTGTGCTTCCAAGGCAGGGGCACCAGGGAGGTGCTGGACTGGGCTGAAAATTGCCCTAAAGGAATGAGAGCAGTACCTCAGCATTGTGGTTGGCACGATTAAACAGGTTCATGTATATCGGGGGCTTTAGAACATTGATGGCCTGTGTGCTCAGTATCTGTTCCCTAGCTGGCTCTGGCTCAGCAGTTCCACTTTGTTAAACATCCTAAGGAAATGACTAAATATGTGCAGCATTTGTATGACAGGATAAGAATTGGAAACAACCTAAATTTCCAGCAACAGGGGGGATAGGCTATGATTCATTCATGGGATGAAATAGTATGCGATCATGAAATCATTCCAAGACAGAAAATTTTCATGATAAACTATTGAGTGAATAAACAAAGGTTATTAAACAATAGAGAATGGGTCCATTTTTTTTAAGTCAACATTTTATTTAGGAATAATTTTAAGTTTACAGAAAGGTTCCAAAGATAGTACAGAACGTTTGTGCATACACTTCACCTAGCTTCCCGTAATGTTAACATCTTTTTTTTTTTTTTAATGTTAACATCTTACATAACTATGGTACATTTGTCAAAGCTAAGAGATTAACATTGGTACATTATTAGACTCTGACTTTATTTGGTTTTCACCAGTTCTTCCACTAGTGTTCTTTTTTTTTCTGTTTCAGGATCCAACCCAATATACCACATTGCATTTAGGTGTTTTTTGTTTTTAAGTTTATACACATAGAAGCATCTGGAAGGTTATAGATGAAAATATTTTAACTGTGATCATAGCTGAGTGTTGGAACTAAGGAGTTTTTCTAAATTTTTTCTTGGGTCTTCTCATTTTTCTGTGTTTAATGTATCTCATACTTAACAAAAACAAAAAAAAACCTAATGCCTTCAGGCTGAGCTGGTGCCCTCTCCGATTACTCCTAGTATGGCTATGCTGTGTTGTGATTATTCGTTCATTCGTCCTTCTCTTCAGACTGACCTCAAAAAGAGGGGTCGTGTCTGCTTCATCCCCCTTTCCCCATCTTGAAGCACGGGTGGAGGCACTGAATTACTGAATTCTGGTTGAATGAATGAGTAAAGTCAGAGAAGTTTATTGCTACCAACTCTCACAACTAGTCTTAGCACTCTCAACTCAAGGAAATCCCAGGCTTATGTTTCTCCAGTTAAGTGACCCCTAGCAGAAGTACGGGACCTTTTTTTTAAAGTTTGCAGTCCCAGAGTTGACTCTCATGCCCGTTACTGAATGAATCGCTGTGGCCAGGGGCATGGAATATGCCAATCAGCCAGGCCTAGGTCAGTTGATCAGCCCTTTAGATGGTGTCCAAAGAAAAGTCAGAGTTCTGCGATCCAAAGGAGTGGGGATGGATGCTAAGCAGGTTAAATAGAACATCAGAGTCAGCTCCCAAAGCAGTCATTCAAATCCCTGATTCCTTTCACCAGACTATAAACTTGAGGAGGGTAGGTAGGTCCACATCAGTACTGTTCATTGCTAAATCCGTAACAGCTAGCATAGCACTTGGTATGTAGCAGGGACCTAATCAATATGTAAGTGAATAAATACATCTCTTGGTAAACAAAATTGTTCAACTAGCTGGTGTTTCAATCAGGATGATTGTAGTTGCAAATAACAGAAAACTGGCTTCAACAAGGAAATTTGTTTCGTGCAACTGAAAAGTCTAGTGGAGCGTGACGGGCATGATTTGATCAGGACTCTATTTCTCTGCTAGTCCCCTAGCTACTGATACTCTCAGTATCATCCTCAGGCTGGCTTCTCTCATGACAGCAAAATGGCTGCAGCAGTTCCAGACCTCACATCTATGCTCTATACCATCTGGAGCCAGAGAGAGAATCTGTATCCCAGAATTTCCAGCAAGATTCACTGTGGACTGAATAAGGTCATCGGCCCACTTGTGAATTGGCCATTAGGGGCAGCGGTTATTTATTGGCTTAGCTTAGATCGTGTGCTTTACCCTTAGAACAGGGGGCAGGAGGGAGTAGAATCAGCTTCCCTGAAACCATGTGTATTCCCAGTGGGTACTGAGACTTTGGAGAAAGGGAAAGCAGTCTAGATCCTGGAGAGGCAACAAACAGGAATCTGACTCAATCACTGAATTGAGTGGCATAGACAAGGGCTGCAGAAGTTAAGAGAAGGCAGTGAGTGAGGGTTGCAGCAGCCAGAGAAGGGAGGCTTCACCGAGGAGAAGAGACGGAACTAAACCCTGAGATGAACGATTTAGGCAAATGGGGAGTAATGGGGTGGGTGAAGAGGAGGGAAGGACCTCCCATGAAGATGTGATGAGCATTTCCATGTGCCAGACTTCATGCTAAACCCTCTGTAGGCATTATCTCAATTAATCCCCACAGCAACGTGCAAGGTTAGTGTCTTCATCATCTCCATTTTACAGATGAGAAGCTGAACCCAGAGGACACACAGTAAGTGCTGAAGTTGGGACTTGGACCCAGCTTGTCTGGCTCTGGAGCCATGATACAAGTGAGTGGAAAGGACCAAGTCACCTGAGAACCCTGTGCACTAGTGGAGTGGCCTGACCTCAAAGGTCATCATAGAGGTAGTGAAGAGTGTAAAGCTAGGCTCCAGAGTCTCATCTCCCAGCCTGTGTTCATGCTGTCTCCTCTACCTGGAATTCCTTCTCCACCTACCTTTTCAAATCCTATTTCTTCATGGCCCAGTTCAAGGCCTGAGCCCCATAATACATGATAATGCCTAGCCAGGTGAACTGCATGAGACTGTCTTCCCACTAGGCTTCTGTGAGCTCCTCACAAAACCTGCACTTCATCTTCATTTTTGGGAGGCTTGACACAGTGAACTGCCCTTTACAGTTGCCATGGTGACCTCCTCTGAGGGCTGGAGGGACATCATAGGCACAGAATGATAGAGCTCTCGGATTTGCCTTATCTAATCCTCTCACTTTATAGGAAGAGAAACAGGCCAGAGAGGTTGGGACTTGCCCAAGGAAGCAGTTGAGTATAGAACCCAGGAGTGTGGGATTCCAAAATGATATGACTTGAAGAACATTGTTAGCTCTGGAGCCAGACTGAGCTCAAATCCCAGCTTCTCTGTGCCCAGGCTGTGTGACCTGGGCAGGTCACTTTACCTCTCTGAGCTTCATTTCTCTCAGCTGTGTAGTGGGGTTGTAATGGAGCCTACCTCCCAGGGCTGTTGTGAGAAATAAATTAGACAGCACTAATAGAGTTTCCAGCACAGAATCTGGCACATGATGGCTCTGCAGGACCTGAGGGCTTTTGTTATAGGAGTTATGAGACATGGTGACACCAACAGGTGACACCCAGCAGGGCCTCTG
The DNA here is from genome assembly GCF_000442215.2 of Lipotes vexillifer. Taxonomy (NCBI): domain Eukaryota; kingdom Metazoa; phylum Chordata; class Mammalia; order Artiodactyla; family Lipotidae; genus Lipotes; species Lipotes vexillifer. Next base: position 1,409,088 of record NW_006796548.1, on the reverse strand, counting down.
GAGTTCTTTTCTCTTCCACATCCTAGTCCACGCGTCTTCCCTTCAGAGCAGCTGAGAGACAAAAAGGAAGTTGCTGTAACTTTGGGGCGCGGGTGGGCCAGAGTCCCCCCCGCTTGGGATGCTGGCTTGGGCTACCATGACTCCCTTGTAGGTCAGAGCCCTACCCCTGCCCCTTGCTGCCCCACTGGCCTGAGGCCACCAAAGCCAGGCCCTGAGCCTCCGCTGCTTTGGCCTCAGGCTGGCACAGGTGTGGGGAAGTTGCAGAGCTGGGCGGGCTTGGACTGGAGCGGGACCAGAGCCGCAGCCTGCAGCGGCAGCAGTGTGGTCCCTCACATGCTCTGCTCCAGACCAGCAGGACAGTAGGAATGACAGCACTGGGCAGACACCCAGAATGCGAGGTCCTTTGTCTCTGGGGTGGAGGTGCTCCCAGGGCCAGAGAGTACAATCCCAGGACTGGACCACCACCGCTGCCATCCAAAAGACATACCAGGTAATCCCCTTTGAGAGTCCCCACCCAACCCCTGCTCCTGCGCATATGAGCCCCTGACCCCCCAGGTTCTGCTTCTCCCTGACTGGGGGATGGTAGACCAGTCATTTCATTCCTGTGCGCTTCCTCCCCTGTACCATGGGGATAATGATGCCTTCTTCAGAATTAAATAGAATCCCATATGTGAGAGCGTCCCATGCTAGGTCTTCACACAGTGGATGCTCAATATATGTTTCTCTCCTCCTCTCTCAGCTGTGCCGTTGGCAGGGCAGCAGGGATCAGAACCAAGGCATGGTTCCTTTGAAAGTTTGCCAAGCTCTGACCACGGCTGTCTGAAGTCATGCCTTCTGTCCCCACCGGATGGACTCCCAACACCTGGGCTTGGTCCTGGTTCTGCCCCTTACTAGGCAGCCTTTATGTATCATTCACATTCTATGAGCCTCACTTTCCTCATCTGCAAAACAGACACATTCATTGATTCGACAAATTTACTCTTGTCCGTACAGGGCTCTGGGGACCAAGAAACAAAGATGAATGAGACTGCTTGCCTTCAAGGACCTCACAGTCTAGTAGGGGAGACAAATGTAAAATCAGAGACACGTGGCGGGAGCAGTAAGAACACAGCAGGGAGCGACCAGCTTAGCTCAGGTGGATTGGGGAATCCCTCAGAGGAGGGGACATCTGAGTCACACCTTGAAAGATGAGTAGAAATTTCCCATGCAGCCACTGGGGACAGGTTTTGTGTCAAATGTGTTTTATTATTTGGGCTGCCTT
>NW_006796548.1:1398953-1407171 GCF_000442215.2 Lipotes vexillifer | reverse complement strand
TTCCCTACTTGCTCCTACCTCAGCCCACCTTGCTCACAGGGGGAAACAAAGAAATGCCCTAGAAACTCATCTCCAGGTCAAGAGTTCCTAGCACAAGGGGCAGGGGAGGCATGTTACCTGCAGGGCAGAGTCTAGTCTCACCAGCCTGTCACACAGAGGCCCGTGCACCGTCATCTTCCCCTTGTATTTTACGCTCTGGCACAACAGAACCACTTAGAGGTCCCTGAAATCAGCACCACCCTATTTCTCCTCCCTCTCCACACCCACCTGGCAAGCTCCGGTTCATCTCCTGGAAATGTGATTGGGCCCAGAAGCCACCTAGGCACCTTTTTATTTATAAATACATGGACTCATCCTACCTCCCCAAATGACTGGGCCCTCTTCAAGGACAAAAAGTAGGTCTCAGTCTCCTCTGCTCCCCCAGTGCCTAGCACGGGGATTGATCCAGAGCTGCATTTCTGGATGGATGGTTCAAAATCCACTTTTTCAGCAAACACTGGGCTCCTGCCTCTGGCCTGCTGGTGCTGAGCAAGGCGTAGAGGATAGAAGAAGCACAGGGAGAAACACATGTCAACAGGTAATTACAGTGTTAGGTGACATGCTGGGAACACAGGTGAGAGCAACTGTAGGTTTCCCCAGCTATCCGAAAGCAGAGCATTCCACTGCAAACTTTCGTAAGCTAAAACGGCATAAGGTAAAGAAGCAATTACCTTAGGACACAAGGATGCACAGAATAAATCAAAATAAAGCACAGATGCTCACAGACACAGTTCAAAGCTATGGCGGCTTGATGCTGAGATGCTGAGTATAGTTCCCAGGGAAGGAGCTTGGCAGTGCCATTTTCACTGCTCTGCTCAGGATGCACGCTGCCTCTACAGCTGGATGCAAAACAAATGCTGGCAGTCTGTATATCTTCTTTGGAGAAATGTCTATTTAGGTCTTCTGCCCATTTTTGGATTGGGTTGTTTTTTTGTTATTAAGCTGCATGAGCTGCTTATAAATTTTGGAGATTAATCCTTTGTCAGTTGCTTCATTTGCAAATATTTTCTCCCATTCTGAGGGTTGTCTTTTGGTCTTGTTTATGGTTTCCTTTGCTGTGCAAAAGCTTTGAAGTTTCATTAGGTCCCATTTGTTTATTTTTGTTTTTATTTCCATTTCTCTAGGAGGTGGGTCAAAAAGGATCTTGCTGTGGTTTATGTCATAGAGTGTTCTGCCTGTGTTTTCCTCTAAGAGTTTTAGAAGATATACAGACTGCCAACAAACACATGAAAGAATGCTCAACATCATTAATCATTAGAGAAATGCAAATCAAAACTACAATGAGATATCATCTCACACCAGTCAGAATGGCCATCATCAAAAAATCTAGAAACAATAAATGCTGGAGAGGGTGTGGAGAAAAGGGAACACTCTTGCACTGCTGGTGGGAATGTGAATTGGTACAGCCACTATGGAGAACAGTATGGAGGTTCCTTAAAAAACTACAAATAGAACTACCATATGACCCAGCAATCCCACTACTGGGCATATACCCTGAGAAAACCATAATTCAAAAAGAGTCATGTACCAAAATGTTCATTGCAGCTCTATTTACAATAGCCCGGAGATGGAAACAACCTAAGTGCCCATCATCGGATGAATGGATAAAGAAGATGTGGCACATATATACAATGGAATATGACTCAGCCATAAAAAGAAACAAAATTGAGCTATTTGTAGTGAGGTGGATGGACCTAGAGTCTGTCATACAGAGTGAAGTAAGTCAGAAAGAGAAAGACAAATACCGTATGCTAACACATATATATGGAATTTAAGAAAAAAAAAATGTCATGAAGAACCTAGCGGTAAGACAGGAATAAAGACGCAGACCTACTAGAGAATGGACTTGAGGATATGGGGAGGGGGAAGGGTAAGCTGTGACAAAGCGAGAGAGTGGCATGGACATATATACACTACCAAACTAGTGGGAAGCAGCCGCATAGCACAGGGAGATCAGCTCTGTGCTTTGTGACCGCCTGGAGGGGTGGGATAGGGAGGGTGGGAGGGAGGGAGATGCAAGAGGGAAGAGATATAGGAATATATGTATATATATAACTGATTCATCTTGTTGTAAAGCAGAAACTAACACACCATTGTAAAGCAATTATACTCCAATAAAGATGTTAAAAAAAAAAAAACGCTGAATGCTATTTTCGCTTTTTGCCTTGTTTTGTAAAAGCAAAAATCCCCTATGGATTTCTCCTGGTTAGCAAAAACAGGTACTAATGTAATGTAGGTCTTTTGTAGAAAGCAAAGTGGTATAAAGCAAACTTTTGCAAAGCAGAGGATGCCTGTAACTTTGGGTGCACTGGGGAAGGTTTGTGGGAGTCAACTTGAAACTGGGCCTTGAAAGTGGAGCAGGAATTTGCTGGGTGGTGAAAGAAGAAGAAAAATTGTACAAGGCACAGAGGCATGAAAACGCACAGCGTGCTCCAGGGACAGCAAGTATTTGTCATGGCTGGGGCCTGGGAGGAATGGCCGGGGGCTGGGAGATGGGGCGAGGGGAGCAGGCAGGGACCGAGGAGCAGCACACCTTACCTTCATGCCAGGGAGTTTGGACACATACATGTCCTAGATCCAGTTATTGAAGATTTTCAAACAGGAACGGAATGATGTGGTCAGTTTGAATTTTAATGTAGAGGGGAGAAGGGATAGAGAGGCCAGGGAGGAGGCTGCTCTGTTAGTCCAGGGATTTGGGCCACTTAACAACAATGGTTAACACTCAGTGATCACTCTGTATGGGCCCCATTCTAATTACCTCATACAAGTCAACTGATTTAATTCTCCAAGGACCCTATTTTACAGATCGAAAAACTGAGGCATAAAGAAGTTAAGTACCTTGCTTTACTTGGTAAGTGGTGAAGCCTGGATTTGCACCCTGGCTGGCACACTTCAGGACCCGTGCTTTTAGTTTCTGTGCTATATGGGTTCTCACTATCATCATAGTAATAATAATAATGCTATGCTAACGAGTGTTTGTTGAGTGCATATTCAGCGCCAGGCTCTGCTCTGTGCACTTCAGACTCTTACCTCAGGTTTAATCAAGTTCTAATCAGGTTGGCAAGGAGGACACTGTCCAGCTGGAAGACCATCCCCAGAACCCATAGTCCAGGCCTTGCTGTGACTGAGCCACTCAGAGGACCTGGCCACCTCCCCAAATTGCTGACAGCGACCTTTGGCAGAGGCATCCGGAGCCTCGTGCTGCAGTTGGCTGAGAGCCCAGCCAGAAGGGCTGAGCCAGTGTGGAGTGGGCAGCTGCAGGTCCTGGGCCTCAGGGGCCTCCAGGCGCCCTGGCTTAAAGCCAGGACACTGTGCAAGGCTGCTACAGCCCATAAATGGGGACCAGGCATCAGGACCCCTGGGTTTGGGCCCAGCTTGGCCACTGATGTGTTATGGGATCTTGGGCAAATCCCTACCCCTCCATGGGCCTCAGTTACATGGAGGGTGAATGAATAAGCTTGCCCCTGTCCTTGACCTTCCTTCCTTATATGGCCTGTGATGGGCAGGGCACTGGGAGTACCACAAAGTTGTCTCTCCTGCCAGGAAAGCCAGTCCCCACATTATTTAGGATCTCTCCTTGGTGCCAGGCCCTGTGCAGTGTACCTAAGCCACAGAGCAGGGCTGAGCTGATCCCTGCCTCCAAGTAGTTACCAGTCAGTTGTGGGGTTGGTGCACAGATGGGAAAACCAATCACAGCCCAGTGTGGTAGGTACTGCACTGCATAGAGAGAAGGGTACCCATGGAGGGGTCTGTGGGGCTCCAAGGAGGAAGCAACTGACTCTGCCTGCAATGACCTGGAAGGCCTCCAAATAGGAAGTCCACGGAGCTGGACTGTGTCCTGCATCTTCCAGGTGGAGAAGCGGGGGTGGTGCGTTCCTGTTGAGGGAACAACCTATGCAAAGACCTGGAGGCAGAAAAGCTTGGGTCTGTTGAGGAAAGGGTGAGAGCCATGTGGCAGGCGGTGGAGAGGGCAATGTGTATGTGTTCGAGGAATGGGGCTGAACGGGCAGGTGGGAGGCAGCAAGGGGCCGCACTGAGCACAAAATTGCCAAGGCACAGCTGAAGCCTCCTCAGCCAGAAGGAGCAGGGCCCACACACAGTCTTTGTGGGCAGCTGGGAGGGCCAGGAGCCTCTGGAGTCCCAGGTGGCCCATACCACCTCCTCCCTTCCTGAGGCCAAAGGCCATCCTGCCTTCCTGTTCGGGGCACTCCATCCCCTCCAGTCTGAGATAAAGCCCTTCACAGAGCTGCCCATTCATCCCAAACACATCATCCTTGTGCACTTCATCCTCTAGCTTCTGAGTTTCTCCAGTAGTCCAGTGAGCTGGCTGAGGCTCAAAGAAGCCAGCCTCCAGGCGATGCAGAAACAGTTACTGAGCACCTGTGGGTCAGTCACCATGTTGACCTCTGGAGAACAGGCCAGACAGGATGCCTGCAAGGAGCCTACAGTCTGGCTGGGAGGACAAATGCTAAACAGGTGAGCATGCCACTAATTAATGATTTACCGTTGTTTGGGTTGTTTAGAAAAATAGACGTAGCTGGAGAACTTTATAATAGGGAGCTGACCTCTCTGGGAGACAGAGAAGGGATTCCTGAGGCAGTGATGTTGCAATCCGAGCCTGAGGATGCAGAGTTGCTGGTTTACTCAGTGAAGCATCAGGGGGAAAAATGTTACCAAGTCCCAGATGACTTGTCCCAGGTCATCTGGCCACAAGGGGGATCTGACTCCAGGCCCAGCGTCTCACAGTCCCCTCCCATCAGTATTTTTCTCACATTATTCAAATGTCAGCAGCAAAGAATTTCCATATCTTTGATCTTGCTGGATCCTCCCTGAGGTAGGGCCCACCTGCCCATTTAGAGGCAAAGTGAAACCTAGGAAGTCCAAATGACTCACCCACTTCCACACAGCGAGTCAGAGCTAGGACAAGAACCCACATGTCTGGGTTCTGAGATACCCGGTGAGATCATGGAGGAAAATCACTGCTGTCTTTCCCAGCGTTGCCTTGGCCCAGACCATCCCTGGGATGACAGACACCCAAGGGACTTTCCTGGGAAACAACTTCCTTGAGGGACATGAGAGCTGCCCAAGAGGGTGCCCAGGAACCCCTTACTGGTAGCCCAGAGCTCAGAGCAAACACTCAGACCATGGTTCTTTCTGCCCTTGGTGTTGCAAACAGACTGCTTTTGAATGAAATGGAGCATAAGCAAGGGCTGGACAGGCCTCTAGGGGATGTGGGCACCACCCTCAGAAAGACCTGTGAACTGTAGGAAGCTCTAAGCCCTTGAGCACTGGGCCCTCAAGCCCTGAAGTGGGATGGGTATCTTTGGACCCCAAGGGGGTCTCATTCCCATTCAGGGGACTCTGGGTCCCAGTGTGAAGACCTATAGGTCATTACGGAGAATATCTTTTGGGGGTTCTAATGAGGGGTCTTTGGATACTGTGGACCCCGGGGAGGGGGTTCAAACAATAACAGATCACTTGTCAGAAACATGGGAACAGTTGAGGGTTTGAATATATTTGTGTGTATATATTTGCTGTGTATCTATGGAGTTGCTTCAGTCCCTTTCATTCCCAGAGCACTCACTTGTTGGTTATCTTATGTGTTCCACATTGGCCCTAAGAGCTTCATCTTATGGAGCAAAAGAGATTGAAGATGGAGAAATAAAAAGAGCTGACCAAATCCCCACAGAGAGGGACACATCGAGAATCAGACCTGACCCTCTCCTGTGGCCTCCATCTGCCCTTGCACTCTCTGCCCATCCTCCGCCCACCCTCCCCCAACCCAGCTGGCCTTGCCTCTCCAGCCTCTGCTGAGCTGCAGGCCTTAGAAGCCAAAGAACCAATCCCCACTCCCCACCTGAGTTCTCCTCTCTGAAAAAGCCTTGTCTGGGGGGGTGGGATGAACTGGAGACCTTAATCCTGGCTCTGCCTCCTTCCCTGCATTGCGGTGAGTTTAAGTGAAATCATGGATCTGAAAGTGCTTCGAAAACTGAAAAATGTTGAACCAACACAAAGAAGGGGAAATCACCACTCTGCTCCGTACAAAGACGGGTGGTTTGGAGTCGTGCCTCTGAGGGGCTCACGGTCTGGCTACACAGACACAAAGACCCACAACCTCAACATGGCATGACTAGTGTGCCGGCCAAGGGATGTGCCGGGCACTGTGAGGGCACGGACAACTCCTAAGGAAGAAAGGGAAGGCCCTGAGCGGAGGACACCTTGGAGATGGGCCCTGAGGGATGTGTGAGAGTTTACCAAGTAGACAAAAGGGAAGACATGCATTTCAAAGGCAGGAACAGCTAGTGCAAAGGCAGGGGGGCCTGGAGAGGGAACGACGGTGTCCAGCTAGAGCCGGAGAGTGCAGTCAGCGATGGGGCAAAGGAGCCTTGGCAAGGCAGGCAAGGGTGGGGCAAAGAAGAGCGCTGCAGTGCTTACCAAGAAGATTTGGAGTCCTTTTCAGTAAATAATGGGACTTCTAAAGCAGGCAAGTGGTACTTATGCAAGAAACGGTTATTCGGGGTTTTTTTACAAATTTCAAAATAGAGGCTCAGCGTGAGCAAGCAAATTGCCCAAAGCCCCTGTATGCGTCAGGAAAACAGAACTAATAGGAGACATGTATATCTCCATACTTATATGTATGTATGCACTTATATTTATATTTTATATATATTATACCTATAAAAGATTTATTATACATATATGTATAATAAATATACATATATATATACACACATATATATAAAATATTTTTTATAAAGAATTTGTAAAGAATATAAAGAATTTATAAAGAATTGGCTTATGCGATTATGGAGGCCAGCGAGCCCCAGGATCTGCAGGGTGAGTCGGCAAACTGGAGGCCCAGGAGAGTGGATGGTTTAGTTCCAGTCCAAGTCTGAAGCTATCTGGACGCTCTGTGAGCAGTCAATATGACACATAAAATTATCACAGCCTCACAGCTAAATAGTGGTAGAGCTGGGGTTCCATCCCAGGACTATCTGACTCGAGAATCCGTTGCTGCGGCAGCCTCTGGGCAGAGATCCAGGGCTCTCCTTCCCCAGCCTGGTCTCCAGCCCCATGCCAGCTGGAAAGAAGCAGCCAGTCACCAGCCAGGTTAGGCCGTGGGCCAGTCAGATAACCCAGCAGGACTTGGGGAAGGAAGGACTAAACAACAGCCTCTCTGTTTCAGGCAAGGCTTTACAAAGGGTTTTACACCCTCTTGGGAGACAAGGTGAGGACAAGGGGGTTGGGGCTTCAGAGAAACTGCCCAGCTGGAGCAGAACCTGCTCCGCCCTAGTCAGGCATCTGAGCAGCTATGCCTCCTCTGTCTCTGTCCCCTCCCCACCCCACCCCACCCCATCCTCAGGCCCCAGGATTGGAAAAGGCCCTGGAGGAAGCTAGTGTCTTTCTCAAGGTCACCAGCCAGGCCTCCCAGCCCACCACCCCCCCCCACCCCCCACCCCACCTCTGCTGACACTGCAACGAAGCCACCCCACCCCACCCCACCCCCGGCTCCCTGGCCTGGAGAGCCATTGTTTTCAAGATTGCTGGAACTGGAAAAGCCCCCAAACTTCCCTTCTTCAAATCAATTGCACACCATTATGCAGATGGCAAAACAGAGGTCCAAAGGGCTTTCCCACTCAGCGAATCCAGTTCTTGTCAACCCATGTTTATAGGTCTCACTGTTTTCTATTGTGTAGGGGCTTAAATGGTAAAGGGATTGGATAGGCAAGTCCAGGAGTGTGCTTAAGTGACACTTTCCCCAACAGCCTGGAGCCCCTAAGGAATAAAAATGGACCCACCTCTGGGCCTCCAGTGTGAGTACAGGGCCTAGCGTAGAGAAGGTGTGAGGCTATTCAGTAGTGTCCCCACATGTTCCACAAGGTCCTGAGGTACCTGTGAGAGACACAGAGAACAGAATCTACATGAGGCTAGTATAAATGTGGGTGGTAAGAGTCAAGGAGTTGAGGATAATACATCCCAGGTTCTAGGCTTCAGCTTCTGGGTACATGGGGGTATCCTTCTCTGATTTTAAGGACAGTTGGACCAAGTGCAGATCTAGAGGGAAGATGACAAGAACAGGGCTTCCCTGGTGGCGCAGTGGTTGAGAGTCCACCTGCCGATGCAGGGGACGCGGGTTCGTGCCCCGGTCCGGGAAGATCCTACATGCCGTGGAGCGGCT
>NW_006796548.1:1386465-1398718 GCF_000442215.2 Lipotes vexillifer | reverse complement strand
AAAAAAAAAAAAAAAAAAAAAAATGACAAGAACAGTTGGGACCTTGAACTCATGAGTAAAGGTCTGGAGAAGGAAAAGTAAGAGGCTTGTTTGGGGAAGGCTGTTGGTGTGTCTTGGAGAGCGGCAAGAATTAGGTATGAATGGTAGAGGGTTTTGAATGGAGGATGAGGTTAGTCCTTGATTCCCTCGGGGCAGTGGAGGGCCACTGAAGGTTGGTAAGCAGATCCTCGGAGAGATGATTCCAAAGGGCACTTCCAGCAAGCACCATGGGAATAGCACCCTCAGATTCCTCAGGGAGTAGGGAGAGATGAAGCCAGGCTGTGCCCACATCAGCGTCCACTTTCTTCCCCGTTCACCTCATTTGAGCTCAGTAACCCTGAGAGTGGGGAGGGGTAGATGCACACTGGGCAGATGAGAAACTAAGACGTTGAGAGGTGAAGTGTGTGCCCAGGGTCACAGCTGGGAAGAGAATCACTTGGAGCCCATCCCCCTCCTACTTTACAGAGAAAGAACAAGAGGCCAAGAGGGGAATATCCCCATTTTGCCCATGAAGAAGTAGAAACACAGGAAGGTTGGGTCTTCTCCAAGCTGTTCAGTAAATAGTGGTCAAGCCCTCCAACTGTCCTAGGTATTTTTTCATCTCTCCACGGAACTGGGCCTTTCTACGGTCCCCAAGCCCAGAGTTTACAAAATATTTGTCTTGGCCACTATATCTTCGGTTCTAGATAACGCCACTGCAGAGCCAGATGCAACCTTACCCTCCGTACTGAGATCCAGGGAGGAGGAACAACCTCCCATGTCACCCAGAAAATCAGGATCTAACTCCAACTATTTCCCTGGGCTGTCCCTTGGACTGGCAGAATAGAGGCTCGACTGGTGGTGGGACCAGCCTCTGGGCGACCATGGGAAACCTCTCTGTGGAGAGGAAGGTTCTGAGGCCTGGAGATGGCAAGGGGCTGGCCTGAGGCTCCACGAGCTAAGACATGTTGCTGCCCTATCACACCACTTGGCGAACACCAGGTACTTTCTGGCGGTGATGGAGGATGGGCTGGGCCCTAGTGCCTGCCCCACATCCCACCATGAAAGCACACCAGGAGCGAGGGGCTTTCCACCTAGATCTCTGAGAGAAGTTGCTCCATCACCCTGTCTCACCACAACCATTTCCTTCTCTAAAAACTCCCTTTCCCACAGGCTCTGAGGCCAGCCAGGCTGCCAACATGGAGGACCCAGACTAGCTTCTCTAGCTGTAGCCACACCAGGCTCAGGAATGTCCCAGGAGGCCCTCTTGCCTCTGCTACTGCCCCAGCTGAGGGTGTGTGCAGGGTTAGCCTCAGACTAACACGCTCCCATTGTTGCAAAGCCATCACACATCACACACAACAGCTCACTTAATCCTCACAGCCATCCCGTGGGGGTGGGAACAGTTATTATCAATGGTCCTTTTACAGGTAAGGAAACTGAAAGCAGGAAAGAGCTCCGAGTAACGACTTTCCCCTCTGACTGAGCAATCTTCTAAGTCCGCTCAGTAGTGTCGAGTATCACGTTCTGAGTTTGTTTAGCTTTCGGAGGTTATTTTGGAGGTTGCCTAGGAAAGAGTTAAGCTTCGCAATGAGCCAAAGCGGAAGGGTCCCCCGGGGGTGGGGAAACTGGAGCGGGAAAGGAGACCTGACTTAGGGAAGGTCACACGGCAAGCGAACTAACTGACTGGCTGGGGTCAGACTTGGCGGCGGGAAGCACCTGCCAGGCTTGCACCCTGACACCAGGGCGGCCGCCTCCCATCCCCAAGGCCTCAGCTTCTCGGCTCTCTAGGCGGGGTGCCCTTCCAGAGCTCATGCCTCCGGTGGCGCCGCAGACTATGGGAGCTGTGCCTGCGGAAACCGTTTCATCTGCAGAGATTCTCGCCCCGCCCCCTTTGGCGCGGGCAGTTCCTTCAGCCCCCTCTAGCTTCCCGGACCCCTCCAGCCCTGCCCCCGCCCCGCCCCCTGTACCCCAAGCACCAGAGGACTTGAAAGGCTCCGCCCCCAGCGGTGCGCCAGGTGTAAGGGGCAGAGCCTCTCGTCCCAGCGGGGCCAGGCGGGAGACCCGCCCCTCTACCTGAGGAGGCCCACCTTGGGAGGTGAAAGGTTCGCTCTCCATAGGAAAAAGAGGGTCTGGCTGGTGGGCGATGCCTGCTGCTGCTGACTCATTCATACACTCATCCATTCATGCATTCAACCTCCCTGATGTTCATTCGTGCACTCCATCAGCAAATTCTTATCCCAGAACCTTCTAATTCTCTCACTAGACTCCTCCGGACAGCCACACTGGGTCACGCCTTTTGCTGGACTCTGGGAACACAGAAATGAACAAGGTGGACATGGTCTCTGCTCTGGAGTTTAAGAGTGTAAGGAGGGACTTCCCTGATGGTGCAGTGGTTAAGAATCCACCTGCCAATGCAGGGGTCACGGGGTCGATCCCTGGTACGGGAAGACCCCACACGCCGCAGAGCACCTGGGCCCCTGCGCCACAACTACTGCCTACAGCCCGTGCTCCACAACAAGAGAAGCCACCGCAACGAGAAGTCCGCGCACAGCAACGAAAAGTAGGTGCCGCTGACCACAACTAGAGAAAGCCCTCGCGCAGCATGAACACCCAAGACAGCCAAAAATAAATAAATTAATTTTTTTAAAAAAAGAGTGTAAGGGGCAGAGCAGCGTGTGTCTGATGCTATAACAGAAGGATGGGCTCAGGACGGCAACAAGACCGGGAGGGAGCCTCAAGTGTGAAAGCAGCCAGGCAAGGCTCCAAAGGGAAGTGGCATCTGACCTGGATCAGGAAAGGAGCAACAGATGGCCAGGTGAAGTTAATAATAGTAACAACCCAAATATAAGCTCTTTGCAGGCTCTTACTGTCGGTTTTATTTCCATTACTTTTCATCTTTACTACAATCTTGGGAAGTAGATATTATCACCTTCATTTTACACATGAGGAAACTGAGGCTTCAAGAGTTTACATAAATTGTCCAAAGTGATACAACCAATAAATTTTTAAAAAGCCAGAATCTGAACCAGGTCTATCTCCAAGTTTAGACCTAGATTTAAGTTTAAAAATACCAAATGTTAAAAAACAAAAAACAAAAAACAAATGTTAACTATAAAGGCCTGGAGGCTATACCCAAAATATTAGCAAAGGTAGTCTCTGGGAGATGAGTTTATACTGTTATGCATTTGAATTATGTATGAGACGAGATGTCTGTATATGTTAGAATTCAAAATTTCCCTATGGCAGGTTAGTTTTGTTTTCTCCTCTTCTTTTTCTTCCCCCAGAAACGGAAATGGCTTGACTGTGGGGTTTTTTTTCTTCCTTGATTACAAAAATATAGTATCATTTTTTGAAAATCAGTCCTTTTAAAAATAACCATTTTCAGTGATTATTTTCCCTCTGTGTTTTCCTAATTTACTGCATCAAGCATGAATTACCTTTGTAATTCGAAAGTAAATGCTATTTTTAAGAAATGAATTGCACTTGTCAAGGACTCAATGACCTGAACCACCAGAGCTCAGGCAGTTCCTGAGAAAAAGGCTTGGGGGTATTGGTTGACCTCAGACAAGAGTGAGTCATCTCAGTGAAGTAACTGCCAAACACTGGGCAGACTAGTAGAAACGGGGGCCCAGATTGGAGAAGCAAACCTCCCCTGTGTCTCAGGGCTGGTCAGACCTCATCTGAGCTTCAGGCAAGCTGGGGAGCTGCCCTGCAGCTGGGGAGAGACCTAAGCACAGTTGAGGGATCTTGGAGAAGAGGCACCTGGGGAGAGGTCTTCACAATACACACACAATTGGCATGCAGGTATGAGCAGGGCGACCAGGGGGCTTAACTTGTCTGGAGAAATAGTGAGCAAGGAGAGGCTGGAAGACCACCTCATTAAAGGGTAGCTGTGTGAGTGATAGATCGCATTAGGAGACCTCCCTAATATGTACAATGTTAGTCAGATATGAGGGGAGAGAGATACATCCCCAACTCAACATCTCAGAGGGAATATGCTGGAACTATTAATAGTAAACAATAGTGATAACAATAATGAGAATTGTTTGTTGAGTGCCTATTGTGAGCCAGGCTCTTTATGCCTAGCACATTATATGTAATATATATTGTAATACATGTAATTATATACAATATGTAATATAAATTATGTCAATTATTATATATGGTGTGTTATATAATATAAAATATAATGTTTATAATATAACTATATATATATAGAGAGAGAGAGAGTTAGGCATAAAGAGCCTGGTGATATATATACCAGTGACTTTCAAATTTGAGCTACGCTAGAATCCTCTGGAAGGCCTCTTGCCACACAGATTGCTGGGTCCCACCCCAAGAGTTTCTGATTCAGTATGTCAGGGGTGGGGCTAATTCACAGGTGATTAAACGCAGCTGGTCTGGGAACCACACTTTAAAACCACAATATACATTTGTCACAACCGCCTTACAATAGAGGTTCTGTTATCAGCCCCATTTTACAGATCAAAAAACAAACAAAACAAGACACATCCGATGTTCCTCACAGAGGTAAAATTACTGTTTACAGCTAGTACGTGGCAGAGCCTAGATTTGAATCCAGGTTTTTCTGACTCCAAATTTCAGACTTAACCAAAACAATCAGTTCTTTTTTTCAGTTAACTAATAAATAGAAATCAAGATTCTATTGTTTGAAATTAACATAACATTGTAAATCAACTATACTTCAATAACATTTTTTTTAAAAGATTTTCTTATTTGGTAGCAAACCTGTAAATTTTTCCTTCAAGTTATTAAAGAAATAAAAATTTTGATCCTGGAAGAGGCCGGGCAGGAGTTACCAGTATTCCAGAGATGGAGAAAAAGCAAAGCCTTGCGGGGGAGGCGGGAGTGATGATTCAGTCCCTCCCTCCATGTGGGAGGGGCTTTGGATTATACCTTGCCCAGCATTTCTCAGTTCTTACAGCTTCAGGATCTCGTGTTGGGGGCTCTCTGCTGGAGCAGTCGTTCTTCCCTTTCTTAGGATGCAATTGACCAAACACGTATTGAGCATCTTGTTCGATAGAGCAGGGTAGGCTGAATAATGGCCACCCAATGATACCAGGTCCTAATCCCCAGAACCTGTGAATGTTACCTTATATGGCAAAAGGGATTTCGCAGATGTGTTTACATCAAGAAACTTAAAATGGGGAGATCATCCTGGGTTATCAGGGTGGGCCCAATATAGTCACAAGGGTCCTTATAAGAGAGAAGGCAAGCACAGAGAGAGAGATTGGAAGATGCTTCGCTGCTACCTTTGAAGATGGAGGACGGGCCACAAGCCAAGGGATGCAGCTTTAGAAGCTGAAAAAGCAAGGAAACAGATTCTTTCCTAAAGCCTCCAGAAGAAATGCAAGCCCTGTCAACACCTTGATTTTAATCCCTGCAAGACCCATTTTAGCCCCGCAAGACCCATTTTGGACTTCTGACCTCCAACTATAAGATAATAAAATTGTCTTGTTTTAAGCCACTAAATTTATTGCAATTTGTTACAGAAGCTATAGGAACCTGGTATGATTATGTGCCAAAAATAGACAACTGCTTCTAGTTGTTCCATAAATGTGTGAGCCAATAAATACACACACATCCACATTCACACTCACACGGCTTCTGCCTTGTGCATGCAGGGGAGCAGGAGCATACGGTGGCCTCAGTGGCACCCGGCCTCAAAGAGTGAGAGTACCTGGAGCCACCTAGACCCACACACACAGACCACTTCTGGGCTTACTTCGACAAGTAATCAAAGGTGATTCATTTCCTCAATAAACATTTACTGAGTACCTGCTCTGGGCCCAGCTTGGTGCCAAATATGGGTATGAAAGATGAGCCAAACGGATCTTCATGGGGCTTCTGGTCTGGGGGTGGGACCATAATTCATAATTATAGTGTGGGTGTCTCAGAAGGGGGTTCAGTTCTAAAGTCAGCACCCAGGAGGAAAGGATATATCATTCAAAATTACATTTGAAAGCCCTTAAATTACCTATAATGCACAATAATTCTTTTGCATGCTTGGGTCTGAGAACTCAGCTGACGGGAATAACTAAAGGAAGGGCTGTCTTGAGATATCTGTACATTGAAGCTGCTCTGCCTTTAAGAAAAAGACCCCATCTCTAGGGACGAATTGAGGTTGGGCAGAGAATTTGGGAGTGCTCCTGGCACCTGCAGTGTGATTCCAGTCTGCTTTTATACTACGCATGTATCATCTTAGTGCATGTTAAAAGATTAGTTTGTTTTTACGAGGATAATACAAATTCTGGAGCTGCATCTTTGGAGGTCAGTGGTTGGAGGATAAGGTCGTGTTATTTAAATATGCCTCGGATATGAATCCACAGGGCAAACTGTGGGCAGTATTATTATGGAAAAGAGCTGAACCCATGAGAAGCTATGGTTGGAAGGACACGGGGTCCCACAGAGGTCTTCCCAGAGGGAGTGACATTGAACTGACACCTGCAGGACAGGGGGACAGGTGAACATTAACCAGCAAAGACGACTGACCGGGAGAATATTCCAGGCATGCAAACTACCTCAGTAAGTGGCTAGAGTTGAGACCTCCTCTGTAGACCCAAGAGAGTAACACCCACAGTCCCCTTGCTGCCCAGAGATACCCTGGGACTCTCTGCCCTAACCCTGAGACCTTTAAGAGATCCTTGTCTGTGAACCCTAGGCACAGTTCTACTTCCTAGAAAATGCTGGGGATTTCTTAAGATTTGGGATTTCTTGTTCATGCTTGGGGCACTTTTTGTTTTCTGGAACAGTGTGGTGAGGCTTTGCAGGGAGTGGTCCTAGAATCTGTTCTGACATCAACTTGCTGTGTGATCTTGGACAAGTCAGGTCTCTCTGGGCCTTGGTCTGTCCATCTGTAAAGTGGGTTGAGCCCTTCCAGCCCTGACACAGTCCCTCTGGGACTGTGGAGAAATAGCGCCCTACAGTGGTTTGAAACCCCAGACTGTGGCACCAGCTCTGAGTGGGAGTCCTGACTCCACCATTTACTGGGACCTGGGGCAAGTCATTTCACCTCTCTGAGGCTCCATTTCCTCATCTGTTTTACAGATGAGGCCTTTGTTCCCATCCCTCTGGATTGTATGAGGATTAAATGAGATCAGGGACATAAAGCATTTGTTGCTGTTGCAGCTGTGGTCATTTTTTGTTATGGTTGTGAAATGGAACGAGTTAACTGCTGATTTCTGCAGAATGCACCACTCTCAGTGTTTACCACCTGTGCAATCTCGGCAAACAGCGTCAGAAGCTCCTCTGATGGGTGTTCAGGGAAACACCCAGAACTGGGTAGCTGCATTTGGCAGGAACTGAGGAAACTCCCCACTGGGAGCTATGACGGGTGGGCGGTGGCTGCACTAACTTGTGAGTACAAAGATGATTCCCAGACTGAGCTGCAGGAGTAGGCCTGGGATGGAGTCTGGGTAGCCTGAAATAGTTCAGGGTGGGAAGGGAAATGGCCCTTGCCCTCAGCTGGTAACCAGGGCCAGGACAGTCTGGGACAGGATGGAAAGGAGGAGGACTGAGTCTTCCCTCACCTATGACCAGCCCCTGAGCCTCTGGCCCTGCCCCACTTTGATTCTGACCACCTGGTGTCTATTCATATTGCAGCTTAGACAGTCTGACTGCTCTTGATACAAGGGATAGGAAACTGAGTCCCAGAAAGGGGTAGGGACTTGCCCAAGATCACACAGAAAATCAGAACCAGAATTGAAGTCTCCAGGTCTCAGATCCAAGAATCTCTGACAGCATCCAAGAATCTCTAAGGCTATGTGACCTTAGTCAGGTCACTCCACCTCTCTGAGTTGGTTCCCTCATCTGTAAAATGGGGTTCATCATATCTACCTCTCAGGTCTGGATAAGGAGCAAATGAAAAAATGACTCAGATCCAAGACTTGGTCAAGTGAGTGAGTAGCTGGTTGTTGCCTGGCAACTGCAGCAGCCCCAGATGTTTTCTATCTCCACACTTCCATGGGAATCAGGCCACCCAGTGACAACTGGGCTCAAACCTCAGAGAGAAAAGTCTCTGGCTTTTGGGGCAGTAGGGAGGAAGGCTTCTCCTTCTGAAGCACTGACCCAGGTGAGGCAGAGTCAGTTCCCTTCCAGGTCCTAGAGGTCCTCCCAGGCAGCCCAAACTTGTCTATCTTTCTAGCTTAGGGACAGATTTACATGACTGCTTCCTTCTAGGCAGAGCTGAACTGTGGGCTGTCAGCACACACAGCAGCAAGTGCTGGAAGAGAAGAGCCTGCCGGGGCCTTTTCGTCACCACTGAGAGGCACCTTAAGAGAATAATCTGGAGACACACCTGGGCCCAAACCCTGGCTCTGCCACTCATTGGCTATGTGACCTTAGGTCACTCCACCTCTCTGAGTTGGTTGCCTCATCTGTAAAGTGGGATTCATCATTTCTACCTCTCAGGTCTGGATAAGGAGCAAATGAAAAAATGAATGTAAAGTACCAGGCCTAGAAGTGGGCACTCAGCGCTGGATCAATTAGCTTTCTCAATTGCAAACAAGTCCACTCTAGGTCACCTTGCAGAAAAGGGCCAGAGAATCAGGCTGAGAGGCTATACAGCGAAAAACAACACCCCCAGAGTGCAAGTACACGGCACGGATAGGGCAGCATATGCACCAGGGACGCTCTGCAGCCTCGCTTCCCTGACACCACTGCTTAACGCTGCATCCTCCTCCTCCTCCTCCACCTTCAGCACTCCCTGACCTCCTTACCCTGCTTAGCCCGTATCACCTTCCGACATAACTTACTTATCTTGTTTACAAGTTGTCTGCTCTCCCTTGCTAAGCACCATGAGAGCGCGGGTCTTTGTTCTGTTCACTGAACAAAGTATGGCACATAGGTAGGTGCTCAAAAATATTCCTTGAGTGAATGTACATAATGTCCCTGAGGTCACACAGCTGGGAAGCAGCATGGCTGTGATTAGAATTCAATTTTATTTGGTTCCAAAGCTATAGTATCTTCTTCCTAGGGCTGTTAACGAGGCTCAAATGAGTTCACATGTGTAAGCCACTTAGCACAGTGCCTGGTACAAAGGTTATTGTACCATAAATGTGGGCTGCCATCATCATCATCACTCTTACTATTATTATTATTGAAGGGCCCCCGCTTCTCTCCTCATGGGCTCATTTTTCTAAATTCCATAATAGTTCTGTCAGCTATCTGGGGTGTGACTTCAAGCCTGGGCAGACACACTGACATGAACCTCAGGAAGGAAAAAATACAGGTGTCTCCAGGCAGCCCAGGTCGCAGGGAGCCCTGCCTGCCACCCCCACCCCAGGGCCCAATCCTCTATGTGGCCTGTATTGTAACTGACCTGAAATTATCCTCTCACAAAGGCAAACAACACAGACTTCCTGTGTTTTGAGAAAGGGGAAGTCCAGCCAGCAATTTACCTTGAGTCATTTGTTTCACAAAGGAAGCCCCTGCAGTAGGCAGAAGGTAGCAGAAGAGAGAAAGGAGGATTCTAGGAGTGCTACCACTTCTCAGCTCCCTGCTGAGCAAATCTCCTCTCTGGTCTTAATTTTCTCATTTTGGAAAATGGGACAACGATCTTTATCTCACCTGCCCCTCTGCATTGTACTAGTATCAATGAGTATGTGTGAGGAGCTGGGAATACGTAAGCCCTGTGCAACCGGGAGGCCTTGGAATGGCCACTAAGTCCATAAGTTAAAAATACACAGACCTGGATTCAAATCCTGCCTCCATCACTTTCGAGCTGTGCGTTCCTAGGCACGTAATGGACCCTCTCTTGAGTCTTGGTTTCTCGTTCTATAAAATGGGCCCTTGGTTTCCTCAGCTGTGAAATAATAGCTTATCTCCTAAACTGGTTTTGAGGGTTAACTGAGAAACGCACATCAAGGCCAGGAAGGACCTAGGCTCAGAGCAAGCCTTCAGGAATGGTGGCTTTTGTTTTTAATCCTCGATGACCTCTCACTTCCTCACCTCTCCCGTGTGCTGCCTTGTCCAGCCCCTGCTGTGCTCAGGACAAAGCCCCTTCTGAGACTGCTTCTCATAGACCTTCTCCCACATCTATGAGGCCACAAATAACTGTTAAAATAGTTTTACTGATTACAAAAGTAATAAATCCATGCTAGAAAAAAAATGTTAAGCAAATAAGTAAAAAGAAGGAAATAGATATTACACATAACTTCACCACCCAGAGATAATTACTATTGATTGGGTGACTTTCCTCCCTGATTTCTTTTTAATGAATGTGTAACAGGACGTCCCTGTTGTTTTGGCAGAGGTAACAAATGCCATGAACCATGGACCACCCAGGCAGAGCATATGCCAAAGGATGGAGAAACCAGTTCTACTAGCATTACCCCATCACCCACCTCCTGTCATCATGGAGTGTGTGTGTGTCTGCGAGAGAAACAGAGACAGAGATGAAGAGAGAGGAGAGGCTGGTTGGAAGGGATTTCTTTTCTTTTTATTTTTTTTTAATTTTTAATTTATTTATTTTATTGATTTATTTTTTTAGCTGCGTTGGGTCTTTGTTGCTGCGCGCGGGCTTTCTCTAGTTGCGGTGAGTCGGGGCTACTCTTCGTTGCAGTGCACGGGCTTCTCACTGCGCTGGCTTCTCTTGTTGCAGAGTACGGGCTCTAGGCGCACGGGCTTCAGTAGTTGCAGCACGCAGGCTCAGTAGTTGTGGCTCGAGGGCTCTAGAGCACAGGCTCAGTAGTTGCGGTGCATGGGCTTAGTTGCTCCGCGGCATGTGGGATCTTCCTGGGCCAGGGCTCGAACCCGTGTCCCCTGCATTGGCAGGCGGATTCTTAACGACTGCACCATCAGGGAAGCCCTGGGAGGGATTCCTTATGGAGAGGACTGTTGGTTATTGTTTGGTCCCCACTGAAAAGCCCCCTCCACCCCAGAGAGGTGGACTTGAAGGGAACCACTTGGCAAGTTTGAGATGTACCTGGGGTCCACAGACCAAAGAGAAAGGCAAGTCTAAGGCAATGGCACACTCTCCTATCACCCACACTTCACCCAGCCCAGAGCTTATCACACTGAATTGCAAATGTCTGCTGAGTTGTCTGCCTCACCAGCTTGACCTAGAAATGGCTTTCAGACAGTCTGGGCCTTGGATCCCCTACCCCTGCAGAAGGCCTAGCACTTAGTTGATGCTTGATAAATGTTCTGGTGAATTGAGTGAAGA
Organism: Lipotes vexillifer; assembly: GCF_000442215.2. Taxonomy (NCBI): domain Eukaryota; kingdom Metazoa; phylum Chordata; class Mammalia; order Artiodactyla; family Lipotidae; genus Lipotes; species Lipotes vexillifer. Next base: position 1,387,512 of record NW_006796548.1, on the reverse strand, counting down.
TTGAAGAAGCTGTGGAATCGAAAGCAGAAAGATCAAGGATTTTAGAACCACACAGATCTAGGTTCAAATCCTTCCTCTGCCACTTTGTCGCTGTGTTCCCCTTGAGGAAGTCACGTCATATATCTTACCTCATTTTTTTCACTTGAAAAATGAGGATAATTTGAGTTTCTGTTCTGCAGAGTTTTGAATGATCAAGCGGTGGCACATAGTAGGTGTTCCAGCAATGATGAATGAATGAAGACACAGTAGTCTTGGAAACGCTGCACACTGGCTGGGCCTCCCTGTTTGAACTGATACAGTTCTGGAATTTCTGGATCCTGGTTTCTTTCCCCTGCTCCTTTCTCAGGCATCATCATGTCATTGTCATCATCATCATCATCATCTTTATAGCAGCAACAACAGCTGCTGGTTGAATGGAAATTTACAGAAATTCCATGACCTGGTCTCATTTAAATCTCACAATAATCCTGTGAGATCTATAATTCCCATTCCACAGACAAGAAAACTGAGGCCTAGAGAGGGTGAATGACTTGTCCAAGGGCACAAAGACCTGAGACTTGCGGTGCTGCTTTTGGCCTTCCTTAAACTAATTTATTTAACATGTACTCAGCACCCACTGTGTGCCAGGCACTTGAAATTAGCAGCTTGGCTCCTGTCCCTTTATAGATGAGTGGGAAGGACAGACATGCAAGTTAATAATTATAACTCTACATAGTAAGTGCTGTCCAGGAAAACTCTATTTTCTATCTATTTTCTATCTCTGTGGCTTTGGGCAAGTTACTGCACCTCTCTGGGCTTTAATTTCTTCATCTGTAAAATGGGGATTATGATAATAATATCTCTCTCATACAATCACTGTGGGGATAACAGAGGTAATGTATGTATTTGCACAATGTCTGGCACAAGTAAGCACTTAGTAAATTATAGCTGGTTCTTTATTACTGTAACCTAGATGTCAGCCAGGGGCCTCCTGACCCCTTGAGATCATGGGATGAGCCCAAGCGCTCATTCCAAAACCCTCACCAAAATGACTGCGAATTCTTGGGA
>NW_006796548.1:1386348-1386455 GCF_000442215.2 Lipotes vexillifer | reverse complement strand
TTTTTGGCGGTACACGGGCCTCTCACTGTTGTGGCCTCTCCCGTTGCGGAGCACAGGCTCCTGACGCCCAGGCTCAGCGGCCATGGCTCACGGGCCTAGCCATTCCA
>NW_006796548.1:1385654-1386338 GCF_000442215.2 Lipotes vexillifer | reverse complement strand
CGAACCCGTGTCCCCTGCATCGGCAGGCAGACTCCCAACCACTGCGCCACCAGGGAAGCCCCAATTCTTGGGAGATTTGATATCTCGTGGTCCAGCTCCTGATTCAGGCTGTACTGTCTTTGATCAGCACTATGCCAAAACAGATGTAAAGCTTGGCCCCTTCAGCCATTTTCACAAACACCCCAGTAGGGGCAGCTTCAGTGAGTATAGAAGACTTTTTTGAAGATTTCCAGGAATGGGAGACAGAGGAAGAGACCACATCACAATTACAAAAGACCTCAGCGTGAACTAAAAATACACTGGTTCCCAAGACAGCATCAGCAGCTCTTCTGCTTCCCTCTACACTGTTCCTACCCCCTCAGCTGTGGCCAGCTCCTGTCTCCTGGCCATGGATATCTGCCATATGGCTATTGTCTCTACTCTCTCTTCCTAAGGAGCTCTCCAATTTCCCTTCCAGGCATTATCCCACTGTGTGAAGCCTTAGGGGTTGGGGGGCTGGCTTCCCCTCCCGTCTCCAGTCACCCCCTCACTCTCTCCCTCACCCCCTGCAAGTCCAAGCACAACAGGGCCCCTCCCTGGCCTTCATGTAGACCCCATGAATGAGGAAATGTTTGCCATCATTCACAGCAGTTGACGCTGGTGGGTAGGTGTCCTGGCTGGCTTTCTGCTGCCTCTGCCCCCCCC
>NW_006796548.1:1382955-1385625 GCF_000442215.2 Lipotes vexillifer | reverse complement strand
CTCAGTTCCTACCCATTTCCCAAACCCAGTCCTCCCGTTTCTGGTAGATTCTCTGAGTCCTCAGTAGCTTAAAACGTCTAGAGTCGTTTTAAGAACAAATTCAAATCCAGTTCCTCTTCTTTTTTGCCTCCACAACAGCTGCCTCTGGGAGCTTCAAGACCACACCCTCACCTTAAACAATTTTTCAAAGTATTTTCCCAGTGAAAGCCATCCTCTTTCCTAAAGAGAAGAGGTCACACACTGAGGGTCTATAAGCTGCATCTGGTCCACAGGATGTTTAAAAAATCAAATCAATATTTAAAAAGTGAGCGATTACACATAAAAATCTGGATTTGTGGCTTTTCCTGTACACTCACAATATCTGGCGTCGTAGGACCCACAGTCCCCGCAAGAAGCATGTTGGCCTCAATGGAGAGCAGAGTCCCTGCCCTCTAGCCAGGTTCTTCTTATGCCCCTGCCCACTGGCCCTATTTATTTCTCCTGTTTGACCCCTGTAATCTTTCAAATTTGTGACCTTTGCTGAGACGCATTTCAGCAGCAGTTCCCACCCCCCATCAAATTTTATTATAATAAAGTTGGGTCTATGAATGTGCTAGGTTCGCAAAGGGCACCCTAGGCAAAAAGTACAGCAAGAATAGTTACTTGAGTATGAAAGTGATGGCTGTTCCTGGAGGGGCAAGAGGTCCAGAGGGACTGGGTCTCTGGTGCAAGAGAGCAGTGGGACTGGAAAGGGTTAAGCCGGGGCTTGGTTATGAAGGGCCTTAATGCTCTCCTATAGGGCTACTGGGAGCCAGTGTGGGGTTTAAAGCAGGGTGACACATCATGAGGTGTGCTGTAAGAGAAAAGTGGCTGGGAAGCTCGAGGGGCAGGATAGATTGAAACCCTCCTGTCCCCCGCTGTCCCTGCAGGAAGCCCAGCGACAGGCTGGGGCAGTGGTCCAGGAGGGCCAGGGATGCTGTGGCCTGACTGCGTGGCAGCGGCAGTAGTAATGGCTGGGACGGATTCCAGAGGCAGCCTTGCCCTGAAGTGGGTATGCTTGACCTTGACGGAAAACACTGCGTGCGCTGCGGCTGCAGCTCACTCGCCTCCCCGCCCCTCCCCCGCGCCGCAGCGGACTGCGGCGGAATCCCGGCCCCTCGCCGGAGCCCACTCCAGCGCGGCTGCGGCACGCGAGGGGCGGGGGCGGGAGAGCGGGGGTGGCAGGATGGCGGGGATGCCGGTCTCCCCCAGAAGGCGAGGAGGGGACGAGATGGGGAGGCTGGTCACGTGGTGCCGCCACTAGGCACAGTCCGATTGGCACGTCCCGCAGCGGAGCCACCCGGGCTGCTTGGGTTTCCAGGCACGAAGCAGCCCCCTCCCCTCGTTCGAGGGCTCCGGGGTGCGCTGGTCTCTTGCGGAGGAGGGTAGGGTGGGGATGCTGCTCCCTCCGCGGGGTGTAACGCAGCCTGCTGCCTGGCTGGTCGCCACGGTCCTCACTGCATCTTGGGAGGTCTGATTATTGTCTCCGTGAGCACATCCCTTCTCTGCTTCTCTCCCGCCTTCCCACATCTGCCCCTCTTACTACCATGCTAGCTTACTACCATGGAGGCCAGCTTTGTTTCGACTGGCTGAAGCAGGTTTCTGTTACTGGCCGCACTGTTGCAATTTGGGGTAAATCAATTAACCTGGCTGGAGGCGGCGAAGATTAAAACAAATCCCACAGACACTTCCAGCCTCCACAAATCCAAACCGACATTTTTCTCTCTCCAAACTGCGCCTTCTTTTTGTCTTCATCTCTATTTCAGGCAAGAAGCCCAAAAGCCATCTCTTGTCTCACTGTCCTCCATCAAATCTATGACAAAAACCTATTAAATTTACCTCCAAAATAGTTCTTAAAACTCAGTACCCAGTATTTTTCCTTAGTATTTATCCTGATTTGTAACTATGTTTATTTGTAATTGTTTTTGTACAGTTTTTCCACTGGACTGTAAGTGAGCTCCATGAGAACAGGGACCTTATCTATTCTGCTCATTGCTGTATCACCAGCACCGTACCAGGCACATAGTAGGTGCTTAATAAGTGTTAACTGAATGAACAGATGCACAGCAAGTACTGTACTAGGTGTGGAAAAGGGGCTCAGATTTTAAGATGAAAGACACAGCTCTAGCCTCAAGAAGTCATCTACCCAACAAACCCACCCTGAGACCTTCTCTACACCAGGTGCTGGGGGGGACCAGTGCACAAGATGAGTAAGACTGCATTTCTACCTTCCCCCTACAACTGGGGAGGGGGGACCACACATGACTAACCTAGACAGTAAGACTCTGGGGTATTAGGGAGTCAGGGGTGGTGGCCCATACCAACCTCTAGAGTCAGAAGAGTTTAGGATTTGAAATCTGATGATTGACCTCCCGGGCCAGCTTTGCTGCCTTCTGGCTGTGTGACCACAAGTCTCCTCTCTCTGAGGCTTCACCTCCTCATCTTAAAAATGGGGATTACAGGGCTTCCCTGGTGGCGCAGTGGTTGAGAGTCCGCCTGTCGATGCAGGGAACACACGGGTTCGTGCCCCGGTCCGGGAAGATCCCACATGCCGCGGAGCGGCTGGGTCTGTGAGCCATGGCCGCTGAGTCTGCGTGTCCGGAGCCTGTGCTCTGCAGCGGGAGAGGCCACAACAGTGAGAGGCCCGCGTAC
>NW_006796548.1:1378210-1382776 GCF_000442215.2 Lipotes vexillifer | reverse complement strand
AAAAAAAAAAAAAAAAAAGAAAAAAAAATGGGGATTACAATATCATCTCAAAGGGCTGAGAGATAGGAAAGCACCAAGTGCCAGGTTTTATGACAATGTTGGATGTAGGTGGATGACCGTACCTTCTAGTTTGCCCGGAACAGACTGATCGACACCTGTTGAACCAGGGCAATTGATAATAGCATTCTCTTTCATTCTCAAAGGTGTCCTGGGTTTGGACAGTAAATCATGTGGTCATCCTAGTAATAGGTGTGACACTGGTGTTATCTACATCGTGCCCTGGGGACACAAGAGAGGGAGGGAGGGAGGTGAGTCTGAAATTAGAAAGGGAGGTGGTGACCATGGAAATTAACCTGGAATTATGCATGGGATTACAAGCAGAGGGACTAGCATTTGCAAAGAAGCAAGATGCATGGAAGGAGATGAGGCTGGCAGTGGGAACTGTAGAAAGTTTTTGAGGAGGGGTTGACATGAGCAGATGATTTCACAAAAGACACCAATTGAGGGGAGCTGGGGCCAAAGTCCAGGCAAGAGAGATGATGAGGCCTGAACCAGGGTGAGGTTCCATAAGCACTTTGGAGTAAATAAGACTTGGATATGGGGCTTGGAGGACAGGTCAGAGGCAGGAGGACTTCCAGGTGGATGGGGAGGCCATTCACTGAGGCAGGTATGGAGGGGGAAGGGCCAGGAAACCTAGGAGATAGGAGGCCACCCAGATCAGACTGACTAGGCCAGTGGCATTCACCATTCCTGATCCAGAGGGAGTAATTAGGGGTAACAACAGGTAGATCACTCCTGAGCCCAGAGGAAGGAGTTGGGGCCCAGCAGTATTCAGGTGACATCTGATTAAGATTAGCTTTCAAAGCAACCTGGAAAGGCAAGAGAAAGCTCAAAAGTAGAGCCTCAAGTAAAGAAAGATCAGGCTTTACAGGCCACCTTCGTTGTACATATGGCTCTCCTTGATCAGAATGTTTCCACAGTGCCCTACTACTTAACAGAATAAAGGCTGAAGTTCTCAGGCTGGCATTCAAGGCTCCTGGTGACCTGGCCCCAACCTATCTCTGGTGAACATTTCATATTTTACCTGCTCATGTTTGACCCCTCCCTTCTTGTGAAAACATAAGAATTGCCCTTTCCCCTGGTCCAACCATACGTTCCAGGTGGGGACTTTCAATCGTGGCATCCCATCCCCCATGACCAAGGGCCCAGTAGCTGTAGTACTTGTCTCGAAGGGTTACATGAGCCCCAAATCACTTTTTTGGCCTAGGCTAGTTTACATTGCGCTTCTTTTCCTTGCATGCAATGGAGTCATAATACAGAACCTTTCCATTTTCTCTTCTCTCACACAGGCTTTCAGACATTCTCTATTCCTGTCACACCCCGTTGCTCACACTTCCTCAGGCTGATCCAGCCTTTGTACCGCTATGCCTTTCTTTCAGGCTCCCTCAGTTAGGAAGGTCCTTTCTCTTTCTTGCAACTTGTCAACTCTAACTCATCCTTTGAGACCCAATCCAAAGGGCTCTTCTTCAGGACAGCCATCCCTCACCACCCTCAGCAAGGCTTACCATGCCCTCCTCTGGCCTGTCACAGCTTTTTGTACATGACCTTATCACTTAGTATCCCAACGACCTGCATTCTTGTCTGCAACCCCTATTGGACTGTGCTTCATCTCTATGACCATAGTGCCTGGCACAGAGCCTTCCACAAATAAGTATAATAAATGTTTACTGAATGAGTGAATAGACAAGTGAGAATCCTTCTCTTTCATGTCATCTCCCTGAGTCACTGCTCAGCTTGTATCAGGTGGAGACACAGAGGAAAAAGTGGGAGGAATTGCTTTAGTCCCTTGATTCACGGGTGATGGATTCAGGAGACAAAACCCAGGAGAAATGGGGTCATAGCAAAGTCCAGTGGCATTTATGAGAGGTCAGTTTTCTGCCAAAGCACTGATGGTGGCAGCTTTGAGCTGAGGCAGAGTTTGTTTGGGAACCAGAGCCAAGAAAAGCAAACATTCGGTGCATTGAGCTTTTCAGCAAGCTAGGATTCTGACAGCTGTTTCTGTCAGCTGCACAGGAGGAAGCATCTCAAAGCCAGCTGGGTCTGCCTGGAATCAGGGGTCCCCATCTCCTTCAGCACAATCTGACCCAAGGAACAAGGCAGACTTCTCCCCCATCTTTCATCCATACCACAGGCACACAGCTCCTCGAAGGGGGCTCTGCAACCACTCAGGACATTGGGCACCGAGAACAAAGTCAACAGTGATTATAGGGAACTGTGGCTGAGATAACATCACTTACTAAATAGTCCATGCCTCCCCCCCTACATTTCCCAGCCTCCTTTGCAATTAAATTGGGCCTGTATGACATTTTCTGCCTGATAGTCTGTGAGTGGAAGTAACACGTGTCATTTCCAGGCTGAAGTATTGAACTGATGGTGAACAACCCTCCAGCTCTCTTTCCCCTATTGAGGCAATCCTGAAAGCCTTGGGTTGAGGTGGTAGAGCCCAGACTTCTGAGTGACCCAGAGACTGCCTTGCCTCATAGCAGGCTTTGTATGAGTGGGGAAAACATATCAATGTGTTAAGGCATTGAGATATGAGTTGTTACCACAGCAAAGCCTAGCCTACGCTGTGCAAATATACAGAAGTTAATTGTTGTTTAGCATCCAGCATCAAATCTCCTTCCTCCTTGAGGAGAAACATTTCTCCTCCTTACGGGACTCTTTAGTATTGCCAAATCCAGCAGTCATTTCTCTGTTCTTATCGTTCTTCATTTCTCAGCGGGATTTGTCACAATTGACCACTCCCCCCTGGAAACATTTTATCTAGGTGTCTGTGACATCATGCCGGCTTGAGTTTTCTCCTGTCTCACAACCCCTGCTTCTCAGTTTCCTTTGCTGGCTCCTCTTCCACTGTTTTACCTCATGAGTCTTAACTTTCTCAGGGTTTGTTCCTGGGGACCTTTCTCATGGTTTTAAATACCACCCATGAAAAAGACAGCTGGTTACCTTCCAGTACTCATTCCACCATTCTTTATTAATAACAGAGCACCGGGCTTCCCTGGTGGCGCAGTGGTTGAGAGTCCGCCTGCCAATGCAGGGGACTCGGGTTCGTGCCGCGGTCCGGGAAGATCCCACATGCCGCGGAGCGGCTGGGCCCGTGAGCCATGGCCGCTGAGCCTGCACGTCCGGAGCCTGTGCTCCGCAACGGGAGAGGCCACAACAGTGAGAGGCCTGCGTACCGCAAAAACAAAACAAAAACAAAACAAAAAATAACAGAGCACCTATTTTTAGGGGCACATTGTGCCCAGTTAGAAAACTACATGTCCCAGTATGGCCATGTGACGATGCTTTGGCTAATGAGATGTAAGCACAAACGTGCCAGACTTTCCAGGTAGTCTTCTTAAAAGGAAAATAGTGCACCTTTCTTGCCTTTTCCCTCCCCACTGTCTGGAATGTGGACCATAATGAGGTGATCTTATGATTAGAAACCAAGTGCTGAGAGGATGGTAGAGTAGCCTTGAACTGCCTACTTTGCGACTTAGTTTTCACAAAGAGAGAAATAAATTTCTATCGTAAGTCATTTTTTTTTCTTTTGTTATTTGCAACTGAGTATAATCCTGATACATTCCCATTGCTGTTAAAGTGGCTTGCTTGCCTCGCATTTGTAAGTCTGAATCCAGATCTTCCCCCGGTCAGAGCAGTGGGGAACCAGCAAAAGAAAGGCACTTTCAGGCAAAAAAAATGCTGGGCCTCCTTCCACAAATTGTAAGTAACGAAGCTACCGGGAGGTAAGAATGGGAGGTGGGCCTAGGAATAGTTTATGAGCTCACAGAGACCACTGACTGTTAGATTAAGGGATTTGGACTTTGTTTTATAATTCTCTTGCAGATAGGGGGACCCCGTCTGTCTTATCTAGTAATGCCTCCACTTAACAGATGCTCAATGAATATACTCCTTATTAATTAAAACTTAATAAACAACAACAAAAGAAGTGTTGGAAGTTGGACCAGCTCGTAGTCACCATCTGATTTACCCTTATCTGCTTTTTACAGATGGAGTAACTGAAGTATCATTTGCTGCAAGTGGCAATCGGCCCATCCTTGAGGAAAGGCAAACCGAAAACTCCACCTTGCGGATGACGGGGGTCGGGGAGAAGGTATTGTAGCAGGAGGTCTAAAAAGCACTTGGGTTACCGTCTCCTCAAGATGGAGGTCCTGGAATCACCTGACCCCCGAGGAGGCGGAGCTCCGCTCTAGCACGCCCAGCACGCCCCACCCCGCTCGGCCCCGCCCAGCGCCCCCATCCGGGCGGGGCGGCGCGGCTTGTGAGGTGTCTTCGCGAGGCGCCTGCGCAGTGGGCAGCGGCGCGCGGGGCGGAGGCTTTATAATCAGTCGCTACCGTTCGGTTTCTATCTCTGGGAGGGCGGCTGAGGCGGCGGCGTCGGGACGCCGGCTGAGGGGGCGCTGAGGCGTGAGCTGTGGCGGCGCTAGGCGCCCCTCGCTCCTCGGTCTCTGGGGGCCATGGGCTCCGAGAAAGACTCCGAGTCGCCGCGGTCTACATCCCTAC
>NW_006796548.1:1361156-1377892 GCF_000442215.2 Lipotes vexillifer | reverse complement strand
GCGGCTGCGCCCGACCCCAAGTGCCGCAGCGGCGGCCGGCGCCGGCGTCTCACCTTCCACAGCGTCTTCTCCGCCTCGGCCCGCGGTCGCCACGCCCGGGCCAAGCCGCAGGCCGAGCCGCCACCCCCGGCCGCGCCGCCGCCGCCCGCCCCGGCCCCTGCCGCGGCCCTGGCCCCGCCGCCTGAGGCGCTGCCCGCCGAGCCGGCCGCCGAGGCCGAGGCGGAGGCCGCGGCGACGGCGGGGCCCGGGTTAGACGATGAGGAGGCGGCGGAGGGCGGCAGCTCGGGCCCGGAGGAGGTGGAGTGTCCGCTGTGCCTGGTGCGGCTGCCGCCCGAGCGGGCCCCGCGCCTCCTCAGTTGTCCGCACCGCTCGTGCCGGGACTGCCTCCGCCACTACCTGCGCCTGGAGATCAGCGAGAGCCGGGTCCCCATCAGCTGCCCCGAGTGCAGCGAGCGACTGAACCCGCACGACATCCGCCTGCTGCTCGCCGACCCACCGCTCATGCACAAGTACGAGGAGTTCATGCTGCGCCGCTACCTGGCCTCGGACCCCGACTGCCGCTGGTGCCCTGCCCCGGACTGCGGGTGAGAGCGGGGGCGTGGCCCGGGGGCGGTGGCCGTGCCGGAGGGAACCTGGGGCCTGGGGCTGGTCACCGCGTGTGACCGGCCCCAGGGGCCGTCCTTTGCGCACCGTGTGTGTGTGTGTTGTGTGTCCCAGCGTGGAGGGAGAGGTTAGGGATGACCAGGGGGAGGGAGGGCCAGGCTGCAACTGCGGAGAGCCGGTAACCGCTAACCATCCGCACGCCCAGAAGAGTAGGGTAAACGCACCCAACACCCCACCACTGCCCGAGGGCTTGAAGTGGGGGCTGAGCAGTCGGTGAGAAGGGAGCTGTCCATCAAGTCAGGAGGCAGGGAGAGGCCGTTTTTGGTCGGGTGAATGCCCCTCTGTCCAGAGGTAGGGGATATGTCTTAATGAGGATGGGGAGGGCATATCTGGCAAAGGATGGAATGAGAATATCATTCTGAGGGGACAGCGCTTTGGAGGGGTGTGTCCATTTGTCTAGAGGCATACTTTGCAGCGTTTCAGGAGAAGGGGTGTTCTTTCTGCCCACCACTGCTGAAAGTTGGAATGCAGGTGACTGAAATGGCACTAACCGGAAAGGACAGCTCCCAGGCAGCGCTCTGGGGGCACCGTGGACATTGTGGTGTGTCTTCTGTGCCAAGCTATTGGGGGGCCCCCTGTGGTTCTTACACTGCTGTCTTGGGCAGGGTGCAGAGTGGACAGACCCTTTCTTTGTCCAGAGAAGCAATGGGGCACTGAAAAGGATGCCCAGAGATTGACATGGTAGGAGAAAATGTGTTTCCCAGCTCCTCTGATCTTGAGTTCTTGACGATGCACCGTGTATGCCGACTTTTTAAGGTCAGTGAGAAAATAGGCAGTAGACACAGAGACATAATACTACCAGATTTCACTATCTGGAGCATTCAGTGGACACTGCCCCCGACCCCCACCCCCCACCCCCGACCCTTACCTGTTAAAATCTGATTGTGTGTTACTGTCAGTACATCCCATGAACGATTGCATGCAGCAAAGAGGGGCGTCAGACTGTGCCATTACCTGCTCTGCGACCTTGGACAGATCATTTTATTCTTGTGTGTCATGTTTTGAGGACAAAAAGATGCTAGGGACTCCTAGTAAAAAGCTGAGTGTTCGTTTCTTTCAAAGGAGTTAAGAAAGGCTCTTAATTGTAGCCTATATATCAAGGCTTTTAAGATTTCCATGATTCTGCTATTTGTCTCCTTCAAAAGAAGCCGACTTAGAGTGTCTAGGGGAGTAAGATGAGTTATTTTCTTCTATTTTTCTGTTATGACAGACTTGTTTAGAGATGGATGTGTTATTTAAGCTCACTGAGTTGGGGTTTCTAAATTACTTTGAAGTGTTGTGGTCAAAGGTTGGGGCATTTAACTATGGTAGGTCACTTTCACTTTCAGTTAATAAGTATCAGAAAGAACCTCGTAGGCTCTTGGAAAAGTTTGCTTATATCTGGGCATCTGGTGATCTTCCTAGCCTTAAGAGGTTAATTTACATGGTATTGAAGTTTTACAGACACTATTGATCTATTTTCTGAACCAAAGGAATATTTACTTAAGAGAACACTGCTTGGTTAACTTTGGAATAATATATTAACTCCTTTTTCAGATGTGAATTTCCTTGAATTTTAACTGAGAAATGTGGCATCACTGATTATATTTCTGGAAAAGTTCTCTTTTTGTTTTTATTTCTCTGAAGTCAATCTCTGTCTTTGCTCACATCAATAAAAATGAACAGGAATTAATTTACAATCTTGATGATGACAACTAAACCATTACTGATTTGGAAGTTATTAAAAAATTAGGCCATTTCTTTTTTTAGCCAAGTATTGGATTACTACCATCCAGAGGTGTTTTTTAATTAGTTAAAAAACTAACAGTTTTAATATAATCTTTAAATGTGTTATCTGTGGGTTTAAAGAAGGTGAAGTCTGGGAAAAGCAAGCAAGCTAGCATCTGAGTATCTATGTGTCAGGCATACATAATTTAATTTGATCCCTGCAACATTGTAAGATAGATTTGATCTTGTTTTACAGATAAGGAAACTGAAGTTTAAATGAATTGAGTGACTTGTTTAGGGTCATATAACTAGTGGGTGGTGGAATCAGGCTTGGAACACTGGTCTTAACTCCAACCAAGGCCAGTATTCTTTTCTCTCAAAGCATAAAAAGCTTTAAAAAAGCATAGGCTTATCAGCATTATTGGGGATGCTACTGTTTGGGTCATTTCATCAAGTGTGGCCTAAGGACAATGTTGAGAGAGCCAAAAATGCTAGAATCTGGTTTCTCTTCTGATTCTTATTGTTAACAGCCTATTACCTACTTTATTTTTCTTACCTGAAATAGGCCTAATCCTTTCCTTACTTGAGAGGCCTAATTGATATTTTCAGAGTGTTTTGAGAATTCAGTTGAAGGTGTTAGATAAACAGGGAGATAAACAGGGAGTAACTTTAAATTTCTGTCACTTCCCAAATAGGTGGGGATGTGGCCAGTGGTTTTGCCACCTCTTTTTAATGTCATGAGAAAAATAACTTGTTTTGTTTTGTTTTAATCAAACTGCTCTATTCTTCTGGGTCAGGTAAAAATCATGGATGAGAACTAGAAGAGAAGCCTAAGACCCCAGTTGTGTCTTCTCATACCTGACCATCTTTACTGCCTGCAGATTAAGTTCCTGCCAGCCAAATTTATCAAGTTCCTTTTTGCTCTCTGTGTGTATATGTGTGTATTTGGCAGGGTGAGGGGAGCATATAAGTGATCTGATTGTTAGTTTTACTGTGATTACTCACGATAATAAGAACACTATATGTTAAACGATTCATTATTTGTTTATAAAATATTTGTGGAACAGAGAAAAGAATCTTGAATTTTTCTTTTTTCATACTTAAATACAATTTTATTTTATTCATAAATAAGGGAACTGATTTCTATGGGAAAACATTCACATTATTATTAATATTATTAAGTACAATATTACCAAGTGCAATTTTTTTTTTTTCTTGGCTGTGCGAGACTATGGGATCTTAATTCCCAGACCAGGGATGGAACCCGGGCCCACAGCAGTGAAAGTGCCGAGTCTTAATCACTGGATTCCCAGGGAATTCCCACCAAGTGTAATCTTTAAAACATACTTTCAAATGAGATAAAATTAACTCAGAATAAAGATAACTGACATTTTTATAGTCCTTTATAATCTTCAGACTGTAACTTCATTCAGAAATAATTTCATTTAGTTTCATACAGGTAGATGGTGGTAAACTCATTTTATAAAAGAGAAGCCAGTTCAGAAAAGTTTAAGTGTGGGACCCAGTGTCTCACAGCTGATAAATGGTACAGTTTATATGCTACCCCTTAGAGTCTCTACTTAAGCACAAGGTCTTTTCAGAAACCTCCAAATCATGTAAACATGTAATGTTTTCCTCTCAAGTGCCCTGTTGCCTATCTTTAAACCCCTTCAGAATCTCTAGAAGACTGAGGGGTGAGCAAAGGAGACGACAGAATATTTCCTGGCATACAGGGGGCAGATCTTCTGTACAGATGAACAGGAGATAAGGCTGTCTTGACCTAAATTCTTTGTGCAGGTCCACCACTCCAGCCTCTCATTGCTACCTCTGTCTCCTGCAGAGACCCCCATCCCACCTGACCCCAGAAGGTAGTATCACTTATTGGCCATCCTAGATAACTGGACTGGATTATCCCATAAACAGGAAGCTTCTATTTGTCTCTTAACACTTTTATGAGGGAAGAGCAAGCTCCCTGAACAAGACAGATTTCTCAGTCAGTGAGGGAGGATTTTCACTTTCTGAAGCCTTCCTGAACCTCTTCTCTCTCTCTTTTTTTAAAAAGATATAATTAATTAATTTAGTTTTTAAAGGGGGAGATGGGGAGCTTTTTTATTTTTTGTTTTTTGCGGTGCATGGGCCTCTTACTGTTGTGGCCTCTCCCGTTGCGGAGCACAGGCTCTGGACGCGCAGGCTCAGCGGCCATGGCTCACAGGCCCAGCTGCTCTGCAGCATGTGGGATCCTCCCGGACCGGGGCACGAACCCGTGTCCCCTGCATCAGCAGGCGGACTCTCAACCACTGCGCCACCAGGGAAGCCCTAAAGGTGGAGATGGGGAGCTTTTAAAAACAATGTTTATTTATTTATTTATTTTGGATGCTCCAGGTCTTAGTTGCAGCACGCGGGATCTTCGTTGCAGCATGCAGGCTTCTTCGTTATGACATGTGGACTTCTTAGTTGCGGCATGCAGACTCTTAGTTGCGCCATGCGAACTCTTAGTTACGGCATGCATGCGGGATCTAGTTCCCCAACCAGGGATCGAACCCGGGCCCCCTGCATTGGGAGCATGGAGTCTTACCCACTGGACCACCAGGGGAGTCCCCTGGACCCATTTTCTTAATTTGGCTCTGTACCTTCATTTTCATAACTCTTTATTCCCCCTACAACGCCCCTCGCCATTTACATCATCCTACAGCCCAATATGTCTTTCTCATGTTTGCCAGATTACTCATTCTAAAGTGGAACATTTTATATCATTGCCCTGCTTAAAACTGCTCATACCTGACCTACAAGATGACTTCTTAGGTCTTTAAGAACTTATTCTTTATATGATCTATCCTTATGATTTAAGACCCTTTATGGTCTCCAACCATCTTTTGATCTTGTTTTCTATTTTTCACCAACATCATATTTCCCAAGGTATAGGCATTACTATTGAAAATAAAAATGTTTTATGATTGAATAAGCTTGGGAAATGTTGGATTGAACAAAATAAAGCAACTCTATTTCTGAGCTCCTTAGACCCTATAAAAAATACTAATATACACTGTAAATCTTGTTAATGCTAATATGCAAATCTTCAGTCTGGTATAATTTCCATAAACTGAGATCACCAGGAAACATGTTTTGTTTTGTTTTGTTTCGATTGCATCTTTAAAGCATACCTGAAACTTTCCCTATTTGCAGTTTTCTAAACTCCTTTAATAGTTATTCTGTCCTGCCTTCTGTTACTGTCCTTATTTAACACTAAATCTTGTGCTCTGAGTAAATTGAGAGCTCCTCTAGACTAGGATATCTATATTCCAAGTTTTTCTACAACTCTGAACAAAATATTTCAATTAGGTCCCAGAAGAATGGGATGAATAGTTAAGTTTTTGGTACAGGAGATAAAGAATACAAACACCACACTTTTGAGAGGAGAAACAGGTAAGAGGAGGGTGTGCAAGAAGAGGACAGACAAGTAATCATTAAACAGACACTTTTCAAAATCATATGGTGTTGAAACTTAGGTGAGTACTGGGTATTACAAAAAGGACTTAGACATGGGCCTCTTGACAGGGAGTTTGGCCTGGTAGAGGAGACAGATAGGTAAGTAGGAAGATAATTATAAATGCAATGTAATATATACTAAAGAAAATACAAGTTTTCCTAGAAGATGGATGAAAGGTTTTGCATGATGGTGTCAATAAAGACTTCGTGGAGGAGGTGATGTTTGATCAGGGCTTGAAGAATATGAGTAGAAATTTATACCAGACGAACAAAGATGAGGGTAGAGAAAAAGGTGTCTTAAACCAGAATGTTATGAGCAAATGCATGGAGGTATAAAAATTCAAGACTAAGTCTGGAGTCTCGTTTGGTTAGCCCCTGGATATACAATATGGGGAACATGATCTGGGAAGTGACTTGAGATCCATCTGAAAAGGTAGATTGGATTCAGATTTATAGGTCTATCTATGCCATGCAAAGAAGCGTAAGTTGAAGGATTTTAAGCAAAAGAGTAACATCATGATAGATAAGCTTCTGGAACTGGAATTTGGATTGGAGTAGGGAATAAAGAGACTGTAGTCTCTTGCAGTTGTCTGGTCAAGAGATGACATGGGTTTGAACTAGCGCAGTAAAAAGGAAGATAGTAAGAGTATGGCTCATTGTGAGAACTTGGCCCATGTTTTCCACCCTTATATATGGTCAGGGTCTGTTTGTAAATGGTTATATGGCCTGGAACGGTGAAGTACAGACATAATATAGGAACACATTTCTTTAACTCCCAGGGTTTGTTGGAGCATAATCAAATTCATACTACTGGGAATTTTTCCCCCAGGACTGGAGTAAGGTAATGCTGTGGTCTAGCTTGTCACACATTATAATGTTTCTCAAGATAGGAAATTAACAAAATTAATAAAAGTTGTATGAACTTAATGGGGGGAGGAAAGGATGCTTCTGTGTTCTTAGCATCATGCAATTTCCTACACCTTCCATTTAGCTTCTAATTAGCAGACCTGAATGCTCTGTTCAACTAAGGAAGCAGAGTAGGAGAGAGGCTCCTGTGTAGGACATGGAAGAGAGGGAACAAGATAGTCAAGGCAGTTTTGGTCTCAAGGATGAAGGGTTTTTCTTGACTGCCTGGGGTAGAAGATTGCCCTATTCAGAATTTAGGAGTTTGCTCCGCAAAGGGGCTTAAACAGAATTTTAGGATTAAGTTATAGTACTTGACATAAAGAAAGCCAATAGATACATGGATAAGTTTAAAAGATTGCTTTAGGGAAAAGTAATGGCCCAGGAGAAGAGCTAAATGACCTGGGGAAAGTAAAAAACCCAAACAGGAGAGGGTCTCTATCATTCATTCAACACAGGTATTTTAAGCATGAATCACTGTGCTAGACCCTGGAGATTAAAAGATGGTTGATACTTTTCCTTGTCTAGTCTGGTTGGGGAAGCATACATATAAACAGATAATTACAATATAATGTGTTAAGTATTGTAAAGTAATTATGCACAAAGTGGGCAACCAGCTGCCTGGAGAGGTTAAGTGGATTTTATAGAGAGGATGACATTTGAGCTGGTTCTTAAATGGCTAAGTGTTTGCCAGGACAAGAAGTAAGGAGAGGGCGTTTCGAGGCTGAAAGGAATAGAATATGCAAAGGCCAAGAAGTAGGACAAAACGCACTGTTTATCTATACCATAACTTTTGGGACAAGATCTCAAATGCAGTTTGTTTTTTTAAATAAATTTATTTATTTATTTATTTATTTATGGCTGCGTTGGGTCTTCGTTGCTGCACACAGCTCTCTCCAGCTGCGGCGAGCAGGGGATACTCTTTGTTGCAGTGCGTGGGCTTCTCACTGCGGTGGCTTCTCTTGTTGCGGAGCACGGCTCTAGGCGTGCGGGCTTCAGTAGTTGTGGCGCGCAGGCTCAGTAGTTGTGGCATGCAGGCTCATTTGCTCCACGGCATGTGGGATCTTCCCAAACCAGGGCTCAAACCCGTGTCCCCTGCACTGGCAGGCAGATTCTTAACCACTGCACCACTAGGGAAGTCCTCAACTGCAGTTTTAAAACATGTTTAGTTTTGTTTTTTTTAATAGAAATTTATTTTATTTATTTATTTATTTTATTCATTTATTTTTGGCTGCATTGGGTCTTCGTTGCTGTGCACGGGCTTTCTCTAGTTGCGACGAGTGGGGGCTACTCTTTGTTGCAGTGCACAGGCTTCTCATTGCAGTGGCTTCTCTTGTTGTGGAGCACGGGCTCTAGGCGTGCAGGCTTCAGTAGTTGCAGCACTCGGGCTCAGTAGTTGTGGCTCACGGGCTCTAGAGCAGAGGCTCAGTAGTTGTGGCACACGGGTTTAGTTGCTCTGCGGCATGTGGGATCTTCCCAGACCAGGACTCAAACTCATGTCCCCTGCATTGGCAGGCGGATTCTTAACCACTGTGCCACCAGGGAAGTCCCAAAACATGTTTAGATTTAAAACATGTTTAGATTTAAAACATGTTTAGTTTTAAAACTCGAAGGCTGCAAGCACCTATACTACCATTTTAGGGATAGAATCTAAAGTTTGGAGATTTTAATTAGCTCAGTGTCATGCAGTATGAGTCAGGGGTAAGGAGCCCAGACCAGGCACCCAAAAACAGGAAAGCCAAGTCTTGTGCCCTGAGTAATTCTGTGTCATGGTAATAGGTTGCTGGGGGTCTTGAGTATTTGGGGTTATTTTACTTCCTTGGAACCAAATTCTACACCCAAAATTGACATTGTCAATACTATCCAATGTTCTTTGAAAAAAAAGAAGAATCTGTTAATAAATATTTACTCCCACCATGTGAGGTAGGAATGGATCATGAAATGCTCAAGGCTTCCTGACTGGCAGTCTATCTAATATGTATTGTCAGAAGTTGACTTAATAATTTTCTGAGATCATCCAGTACCTTTCTCATTTAACACAAAATAGCGAACAAGTCACTTTCTTCAGGAGAAACGTTTTTTATCTTTAGTAGTTATTTTACAACTAGGTGGGATAAATTTGCTCAGAACTCCTACACGATATGAATCATTTGCATTCATACAGTGACCTCTTCTCACTTTGCTCTTTCTGAGAAGAGTTTTAATACAGCCTGTATTATGTAACATAGATGATACCTTGTCATCGGTAATTTCAGTGTCATTCTCAAAATCAGCTTGCAGAATCTATGATGAACCTGAGAACTTAAGTTGCTATCATGAACATCTAATGCACAATCAAATAAGCAAACAAACCATAGAATAAATCTAAGAAAATGTTATTAGTCTTTTGTTTAAGCTGTTTGAAGTCTTTGACTATTGGAGTAGAACATGGAATAGGTGACAAAGCCCCAATGGCAACACCTAAGCCTGAAATCATTGACCTGTCTAAAAATTGTTTGAACTTTCACAACTGCTGTCCTCCATTCTTCATTTGTTTGTTTAAATTACTTTTTTTTGAAAAAAAGAATTATTTTAAACAGGTGTCTACTTGTTAGTCTGTGCATTTAGTTGACATTTTTAGAATTAGTCAGAAAGGCTAACAGTTTGTAAATATATTGTTTTTTTGTTTTTTTGGTTTTTTTGCGGTACGCAGGCCTCTCACTCTTGCGGCCTCTCCCGTTGCGGAGCACAGACTCCGGAAGCACAGGCCCAGCGGCCATGGCTCACGGGCCCACCCGCTCTGTGGCATGTGGGATCTTCCCGGACCGGGGCACGAACCTGTGTCCCCTGCATCGGCAGGTGGACTCTCAACCACTGCGCCACCAGGGAAGCCCTGTTAATATATTGGATTGCTTGTAGGAAAGTAATTCTTGGTAAATAAACATGAATTATAAGAAGCAGTTGATACTGGTGCTGATAGATTCTGAATTGTCCATCTTTACTAAGAATATGTGTCAGAAGGGATTGGAGGGAGATATGGCCATATTCTATGTTAATTCATAAGATAGATGAGTGGTATTCTTCGATTCTGGAACCTGTCAAGAAAAGAGATTTCAATTTGATTTCATTCAAATTGGGGAAAAAATTTTTTTGGAAAGACAAAATGAGCTTTCAATATAAGTTGATCACAAACCCATCTGTGTTCATTGTCTCTCAGTCTGCCGTGAGACCAGCTTCACTATGAAACTTAAAAATGAAAAAGTATTGAAATCATAAAACTCCTAAAAGAAAACATACGCAGAACACTCTTTGACATAAATCATAGCAATATTTTTTTGATCTGTCTCCTAAAGCACAGGAAATAAAAGCAAAACTAAATGGGACCTAATTAAACTTAAATGCTTTTGCATAGCAAAGGAAACCATTGACAAAGCAAAAAGACAAACTACTGAATGAGGGAAAATATTTGCTAATGATATGACTGATAAGGGGTTAATATCCAGAATATATAAGCAGGAAGAGGGTGTGGAGAAAAAGGAACCCTCTTGCACTGTTGGTGGGAATGTAAGTTGATACAGCCACTATGGAGAACAGTATGGAGGTGCATTAAAAAACTAAAAATAGGACTTCCCTGGTGGCACAGTGGTTAAGAGTCCACCTGCCAACGCAGGGGACACGGGTTCGAGTCCTGGTCCGGGAAGATCCCACATGCCGTGGAGCAACTAAGCCCATGTGCCACAACTACTGAGCCTGCGCTCTAGAGCCCGCGAGCCACAACTGCTGAGCCCACGTGCCGCAACTAGAGAAAGCCCGCATGCAGCAATGATGACCCAATGCAGCGAAAAAGAAAAAAACTAAAAACTAAAAATAGAACTACCATATGACCTAGTAATCCCACTACTGGGCATATACCCTGAGAAAACCATAATTCAAAAAGAGACATGTACCACAACGTTCATTGCAGCACTATTTACAGTAGCCAGGACATGGAAGCAACCTAAGTGTCCATCGACAGATGAATGGATAAAGAAGATGTGGCACGTATATACAATGGAATATTACTCGGCCATAAAAAGAAATGAAACTGAGGTGTTTGTAGTGAGGTGGATGGACCTAGAGTCTGTCATACAGAGTGAAGTAAGTCAGAAGGAGAAAAACAAATACCATATGCTAACACATATATATGGAATCTAAAAAAAAAAATGGTTATGAAGAACCTAGGGGCAGGACAGAAATAAAGATGCAGATGTAGAGAATGGACTTGAGAACACAGGGAGGGAGAAGGGTAAGCTGGGACGAAGTGAGAGAGTGGCATGGACTTATATATACTACCAAATGTAAAATAGATAGCTAGTGAGAAGCAGCCACATAGCACAGGGAGATCAGCTGGGTGCTCTGTGACCACCTCGAGGGGTGGGATAGGAAGGGTGGGAGGGAGATGCAAGAGGGAAGAGATATGGGGATATATGTATATGTATAGCTGATTCACTTTGTTATAAAGCAGAAACTAGCACACCATTGTAAAGCAATTATACTCCAATAAAGATGTTAAAAAAATTAAAATTTTAAAGAAAGGTAATTAAAAAAAAAAGAGAGAGACATGTACCACAATGTTCATTGCAGCACTGTTTACAATAGCCAGGACATGGAAGCAACCTAAGTGTCCATCGACAGATGAATGGATAAAGAAGATGTGGCACATATATACAATGGAATATTACTCGGCCATATAAAGAAACGAAACTGAGTTATTTGTAGTGAGGTGGATGTACCTAGAGTCTGTCATACAGAGTGAAGTAAGTCAGAAGGAGAAAAACAAATACTGTATGCTAACACATATATATGGAATCTCAAAAAAAATGGTTCTGATGAACCTAGGGACAGGACAGGCGGAATAAAGATGCAGATGTAGAGAATGGACTGGAGGACACGGGGAGGGGGAAGGGTAAGCTGGGATGAGGTGAAAGAGTAGCACTGACATATATACACTACCAAATGTAAAATAGATAGCTAGTGGGAAGCAGCTGCATAGCACAGGGAGAAGAGCTCAGTGCTTTGTGACCACCTAGAGGGGTGGGATAGGGAGGGTGGGAGGGAGGCGCAAGAAGGAGGGGATATGGGAATATATGTATACATATAACTGATTTACTTTGTTGTAAAGCAGAAACTAACACAACATTGTAAAGCAATTATACTACAATAAAGATGTTAAAAAAATTTTTAAAATAAAAAACAGAAACAAAATATATAAGCGGCTCATACAGATCAACATCAAAAAAGTTTTTTAAATGATCCAATTGAAAAATGGGCAGAAGACCTGAATAGACATTTCTCCAAAGAAGACATACAGATGCTCAACATCATTAATCATCAGAGAAATGCAAATTAAAACCACAGTGAGACATCACCTCACACCTGTCAGAATGGCTATCATCAAAAAGTCCACAAGTAACAAATGTTGGCAAGGATGAGGAGAAAAGGGAGCCCTCGTACACCATTGGTGGCAATGTAAATTGGTACAGCCATTATGAAAAACAGTATGGAGGTTTCTCAAAAAATTAAAAATAGAACTACCCTAGGACCCAGCAATTCCACTCCTGGGTATTTATCTTAAAAAAGAAAAAAAGACCAACACAAATTCAAAAAGATACATGCACCCCAATGGCAGCAATATTTACAGTTGCCAAGATATGGAAACAACCTTAAATGTCCATCGACAGATGAATGGATTAAAAAGATATGGTATATATACACAACGGAATACTACTCAGCCATAAAAAATATTTTTCTATTTGCAACAACATGGATGAACCTGGAGGGTATTATTCTCAGTGAAATAAGTCAGACAGAGAAAAAAAAATACTGGATGATATCACTTATATGTGGAATCTAAAAAATAAAACAAACTAGTGAATATAATAAAAAAGAAACAGACACAGAAATAGAGAACAAATTAGTGGTTACCAGTGGGGCAAGGGAAGGAGTAAGGGACAGGATAGGGGTAGGGGATTAAGAGGTACAAACTACTATGTATAAAATAAATAAGTTACAAGGATATATAGTACAAAAGAGGGAATATAGCCAATATTTTATAACTATAAGTGGAATATAACCATTAAAAATTGTGAATCACTGTGTTGTACACCTGAAACTTATATAATGTACATCAACTAAACTGCAATTTTAAAAGAGTATACTTGCTTTAGTTATTGCTGTTGTACTTTATTTTACAAATGTTCTATCCTTTAAACAAATTCTATTTTCTCTAAATATATCAAATCATCAAAAGGAAATAGTTTTGTACCCTTATTTATGAAACTTGCTGGGACAAACTGCTCCTAAAGCAGCTTAAACTATGACTGAATACATGCTAGAAATTCAGGCTGGACTTCCTTGGAAGTCCAGTGGTTAAGACTCCACACTTCCACTGCAGGGGGCACAGGTTCGAACCCTGATCGGGGAACTAAGATCCTGCATGCCATGCAGTGCGACCAAAAAAAAAAAAATTCAGGCTAAGTATGATATTTTCCCCTACTTTTTCAGGAAATAAATGATATGAGTTTTTAGAATCTCAAGAAACAATTTACTTTCTCACACAGAATATTTTACAGTTTGTTAGGTGTGCTCGTGCGTGTGTTATTTGTTATATGTGTGTTCTTTCCTCTGCATCATATGAAGTGGTGGGGGTACCACACAGTGTTACCCCACTGGGACTGATGCATGTCTTAACTTACTTATATCTCTTCCTATTTCCTTACCCAGGTATGCTGTTATTGCCTATGGCTGTGCCAGCTGCCCAAAGCTGACCTGTGAGAGGGAAGGCTGCCAGACTGAGTTCTGTTACCACTGCAAGCAAATATGGCATCCAAATCAGACATGCGATATGGCCCGTCAGCAGAGGGCGCACACATTGCGAGTTCGGACCAAGCACACTTCAGGTCTCAGTTATGGGCAAGAATCTGGACCAGGTATGGGTTGGCATTGTCTCATTTGTCTCTTTATTGATATTTCATAATGTGAGCCCAAAGCTGGGAGAGATTACCTTACTGTATAACTCAAGGATTAGAGAGCAGAGACTATTTGTTTTTCATTTGTTTGTTTTTATAAATTTATTTTTATTTATATTATTTATTTTTGGCTGCATTAGGTCTTCGTTGCTGCACTAGGGCTTTTTCTCTAGTTGTGGTGAGCGGGGGCTACTCTTCGTTGCGGTGCCCGGGCTTCTCATTGCAGTGGCTTCTCTTGTTGTGAAGCACGGGCTCTAGGTACACGGGCTTCAGTAGTTGTGGCACACGAGGCTCTAGGCACGTGGGCTTCAGTAGTTATGGCACACGGGCTCAGTAGTTGTGGCTCACGGGTTCTAGAGCGCAGGCTCAGTATTTGTGGTGCACAGGCTTAGTTGCTCCGTGGCATGTGGGATCTTCCCGTACCAGGGCTTAAACCTGTATCCCCTGCACTGGCAGGCGGATTCTTAACCACTGCGCCACCAGGGAAGTCCCAAGTGCAGAAACTATTTGGTAATACTTTCAACACTGTATTTGGTATGTAGCTTCTCTCTCTGACCATTTATAGGTTGTCCAACCCAGGTGAAATTGGAATAAAGCAAAACTGAATTCTGTACTTTCTACCTTCTTAGTAATATGTCTCAGATTGGAGAGCAGTTGGGTCCTTTAGCTAGGGGCTTTTTCAGAACTTTTCACTGTGAGCAGAAAGACGTTTAGTATTAAAACTGTGCTGTTTTCCTACTAGCTTTAAGTACATCACTGGTTTTGGAAGTAGGGTACAGATTTAAGAAAAGGAAATAATATTAGTATGGATTAATGATTAACCTTAAAAGGAGGAATATCACACATTCAGTTCCAACCTTGACATGTCAGAGTGAACCTCTTTTAAAATGTCAGTGGGTTTATTGCCTTTTATAAGTGTACTTTATTTCACTGATGTCATTTGAGAGAAGCTAGTAGGAAAGATTTTACCGTTCACTTTTTCCTGGCACAGTATAATCTCCTAAATTCTCTTTGTAATAGGATAGTTCCTAGCTTGCTGTGAAAATTACCAGGTGTATGCTATATAGCATACTCAATTGTTTGTAGGTTTTGAATTTTAAAGTATCATGGGAAGGGACTGTGAATTATGTTAACAGCAAATCACAGTGATACTTGTACCTGAGAAATGAGTTTCCTGAACTAAAATTTTTCAAGACTTAAAGCCAAATGCAGGCTGCAGACTATTCTTCCTGTAGGACTGTGCTTTTAATTCTGCCAGCCTATTGGCTGCTGAAATTCCATTTTTCTTGGAACCATCTTTCTCTCTAGGGAAGTCTCCTTGCTCAGAGTGTGGCTCTAGTGCTGTGTAAGATGCCAGATTGGGGGATAGGCAGCTCAGTATGAGACAGGATCCATTTTATGAAATTTCCTGAGGTCTAGACATAGCCAGCCTTCCAGTGAAGTGGGTTGCACAATTTGGAATCCTCAGTCAAGAATTCTTGACTGCCTCTTCATTTCTTGTGCATACTCCTAGGAATAATAAAATCAAACGAGGTTTAACTAGGGATATTTTTCTACCCGTTCTTTCTCCCCCACTTAGCAGATGACATCAAGCCATGCCCACGATGCAGTGCTTACATTATCAAGATGAATGATGGAAGCTGTAATCATATGACCTGTGCAGTGTGTGGCTGTGAATTCTGTTGGCTTTGTATGAAGGAGATCTCAGACTTGCATTACCTCAGGTGAGATGAGAAAGTGTCTGTTGTTTTTATAGTCTTGTTCTCGTACTGATTTAGGGAAAAGGATGTCAAAGAAACATCGTTGTCTGTCCTCTCATTACAGCATAAGGAAGCTGTAAAAAGTTCCTCTGAAACACCCTTCCAATCATGTTTTTCTCCAGCTCAGCAACTTCCAGTGACTGTTTTCCATTACCTTCCAGATAGAGTTCAGTTTCCCTAGCATGGCTTTTAAGGTTTTCTGCAGTCTGGCCCCAATATACCTTTTTCCATTTTGCTTTCATAAATGCTATGTCCCAGATTATCTGTGTCTCTTCTGTGTTATCTTATCTCCATACTTCTTCATGTTCTTTAAGAGTCTTCAGGCCAGTATTACCTTTTTACAGTTCCTTGGATGTAGTAGTCATTAAAATATTGTCCTGAAGGAGTTAATATTTACAAACTTAACATTCATCGTGTGGATGAAACATTTTCATTTCCAATTTAGCAAACATTTGGTTACGTACAGTATACCAATTATTGGGGACACAGGGGTGTGTAAGACATCATCCCTACTTTCAAAATTACTTACTCTTATCTAGTAGAGAAGACAGTACAAAGGGAGTGGACAAAAGTGGTTGGACTCAGAAGGGCTGAGTGTAAAAGTAGCCAAACTCAGAGTATGAAACTGTCATAAAGGGTATGATGAAGTCTTTTTATATCCTATCCCAGGAAGATGGTTTGCAGTATCTACATATGCCAAGAAAACTATGCAAATCAGAGAGAGTTCATTAGCTGCAGGACACAGTATGTATGGATGAGATGTCAAGTGCATAGACTATGCAGGATCCCACGTAGTATCACTCAAAGAAGTAGGTTCAGTTTGGTGGGTTAGAGAGGACAGAGTGCAGCAGAAGAGAATGGAAAAGAGGTTTTGTTTCGAGTCTGGAGGCCTGCCTTTACGAAAAAAGAAAAAAAAAAGTAAAGAGCCAGAACTCTAATAGTCTGGCCTTGTCCTTTGCTCCCCATCATGTAATAAATTCATTTCTTGTAACCTCTTGTAACTGTTAATCACTCCTATAGAAAAGAAGGCTCTTGCTCTTATCAAGCTCTCTGATGACAATAGGTGCATTTGTAATATTGACATTAACTTCAGCATGTTTCCTCTGTAGCCCCTCTGGCTGTACATTCTGGGGCAAGAAACCATGGAGCCGTAAGAAGAAAATTCTTTGGCAGCTGGGCACATTGATTGGTGCTCCGGTGGGGATATCCCTCATTGCTGGCATTGCCATTC
>NW_006796548.1:1348230-1361146 GCF_000442215.2 Lipotes vexillifer | reverse complement strand
ATTCCTGTTTATGTTGGCAGAAAGGTAAGATATGTTGAGTTCTGTGCATGTTCCATCTTCAGCTTTGCTGGTAAAAGTTTGAAGGAAATGGGGAGGAGCTTATGTTTCAGAGCTGCCTGAAAACCAGCTGGTTCTTAAATAAAACTAATTTCTTAAATGGATTTTCATAAATCCCCAAGAGATCTGAAAGTTCTTATTAACATCCTGGGCCTGGTTTGTCTCAGTGACTTAAAGGTAAAATGCTTACTTCACTCCCCTGAGTTACTTTGTCTCTTCTTATATTAACTTTTTCTGTATTAGTTTATATCGTCCTGGTCTGAGTTAGATTAAAATGTGAGAAAGATGTCTCTTTGACATGGGGGAATATGTTTTAATATAGATAACTTAAAAGGGAATATTCACTTATCCTTTTTCTCCCTAGCAAAAAGATTGATGTCCTAACCTGCTGACCTGAATTTTCTTTCTTATTCTTAGATTCATAGCAGGTATGAGGGAAGGAAAACCTCCAAACATAAGAGGAATTTGGCTATCACAGGAGGAGTGACTCTGTCGGTCATTGCATCCCCAGTTATTGCTGCAGTTAGTGTTGGTAAGAAGCTAGCCAGGACCATGACTCCTCCCCTTACACAACCCACTCCCATCAGCTTTCTGGCCTCGAAGTTTAGCCAGCCGCCCAGATGTTTCACCCTAGATGCTCCTACATTTTATGTCAGACCCACCTTGGGAGTTTATTAGGCACTATTATTATTATCAGCCACACTAAAGTATCAGAGTTTGGGATCTTTCATTCGTAAGTTAGTGCATAGAACTCCATCTGGCACATAAAAAAGATTGAATTAAAAAATATTACTTTAAGGCCTAGTTTTTCACCTTTCCTCTTCCTTCTCCATTTGCCACAGAACCCACAAAACAAAATTACTTTTGATTTGCTTAATGCCTCACAGTATTTTGGAAGGCATGAGGGTCTGTTTTAGAATAATAATAATATAATATTTTCTGAGACTCTCCATGTGCCAGGAGCAGGTCTGAGTGTTTTGCCTGTATTAATTTATTTAATCCTCACAGCAGCCCAGTTGTAACAGAAAGATGCAGTAATTTGCCCAAGGTCACTTAGCTGGGACATGAATTAAGGCAGTGTGACTTCAGAGTCTGGGCTTTTTTTTTTTTTTTTTTTTTTTTGCAGTACGCGGGCCTCTCACTGCTGTGGCCTGTCCTGTTGCGGAGCACAGGCTCCGGGTGCGCAGGCCCAGCGGCCACGGCTCACGGGCCCAGCCGCTTCGCGGCACATGGGATCTTCCCAGACTGGGGCACGAACCCGCGTCCCCTGCATCGGCAGGCAGACTCCCAACCACTGCGCCACCAGGGAAGCCCCCAGAGTCTGGGCTTTTAACAACTAAGCCATTCTGCCTTCCACAGCAGCAAGATTTTGGAATTAACACTCTGGGGGGATCCTAAACCCTAGGAGTCACTTATTTAATGTTTGATTATTGATTGGTTCTTGGATTAGCACTTCAGCAGTGAATGGAAGGGGGAAAATGAAAGCAACATATATTTACTGTGCTGAGCACTGTACATACATTGATCATTGGCAACCCTAGGAAGATATGTCCAAGGTTATAACAGCTGGTAAATTGGAGACAGGATTCTAATCCAGGCCTTTCTGATTCCAAGTCCAGTCATCATTCTGTTGGACCAGGCTACCTCTTTAGCATAGCTATCTTCTGTCTTTCCTTGGCCCTTTATAAAGTGGTTTGTCTGTGTTCAGCCCTGGGAAGGAGAATTCAGGGCAGCTGCAACCTGATGGCCTGCTGACATGTTTCCTTATCTTCCCCAGGTATTGGTGTCCCTATTATGCTGGCTTATGTTTATGGGGTTGTGCCCATTTCTCTCTGTCGTGGAGGTGGCTGTGGAGTTAGTACGGCCAATGGAAAGGGAGTGAAAATTGAGTTTGATGAAGATGATGGCCCAATCACAGGTAAAAGGAGAATTTTAATTTCCCTTTGAATTTTTGGAACACAAGATAAAAGTCAGTAAAATTCAGCACATTTTACAGAGAGATTGACATTGGATTACATTGGCTAATGAGCTTTATAGGAGGTAAAGTATTTTTAGCTTTTCATTTCTTTTTTCCAGAGTTATTAGGTTAATACCCCTGGTACTTGCCTCTGTGTGGCAGGTACAAACTAGTAGGACTCCAAGTAACTCGCTAAGTATGCTGGTAATAGTAAATTACATAATTATAATTATAATAACGTCTTATATCTGCATGGTACTTTATAATTTTCAGAAGACTTACACAGTTGTTATTTTCACTTGGCTTTTACAACAGCTCTGAAGAGAGAGGGCCAGGGCTGTTATTATCCCCAATTAAAGGGAACTTATTTAAGCCTTTGTCTCAACATCTGTTAAATGGGTTTAAGAGCTTCTGCAGAGCTGGAACTATAGCCTTCTGACTTATACTTTGATGTTGTTTTCATTTTACCATATTAACTAACCTGGGACACAGAGATCCCCAAAGGTCTTTCAAACTTCCTACTAGAGTCAGCACACCACCTAAGTGTATCTTGAAATTTTCATGTTTAATTAGATGACATCTATAGTGTAATGGAAAGAATAGGAGACTTAGAGTCAGATTGTAGTTTTGTGTGACTAGCCACAGACAAGACATTTTGTTCTAAGCTTTTGTTTCCTCACCTAAAATTGGGGCTATTAGTTCCTAGTTACTGGGAAGATCACATGTGAGCATATGTTAAAACACCGGATATGTGGTGGCTGCCTGTAGTAGCTATTCATTAAGTGAATAAATGAGTATTTTTCTACATGAATATTCTCTGCTCTGAAGAGTCATTGCAGGAAAATGCCAGACTCTGTTTTGATGCTGTGCTATCATCAATTGAGATGTTTGGTTCCATCCCCAGTGGCAGATGCCTGGCGAGCCCTCAAGAATCCCAGCATTGGGGAAAGTAGCATTGAAGGTCTAACTAGTGTATTGAGCACCAGTGGAAGCCCTACAGATGGACTCAGTGTTATGCAAGGTCCATACAGCGAAACAGCCAGCTTTGCAGCCCTCTCAGGGGGCACACTGAGTGGTGGCATTCTTTCCAGTGGCAAGGGAAAATACAGCAGGTAAGCAATTTCTGACAGAACCAGTTGGAATTATAAGAAGTAACATATCATATTGAGCCATTTCTCTGTGCCAGGCATGTCTCATATAACATATCATTTTGAATTAATCTTCAATGGTGTTTTTTTGTTTTGTTTTGTTTTAACTTTTACAATTAGAAAATAGGCTAGAAAGTTTAAGAAACTTAAACGTTCTGTGTTTTTTCTCACTGCACCATAGTGGCTCCATATAAAGAATAATTTTTTTTTTTTTAAACACAATAATCCTGTGTTCCTGGCCAATCTCTCTCTCTGTGTTTTTTTTTAAAATATTTATTTATTTATTTATTTTGGCTGCACCAGGTCTTAGCTGCAGCACACAGGATCTTTAGTTGCAGCATGTGACCTCTTAGTTGCGGCATGCATGTGGGATCTAGTTCCCTGACCAGGGATTGAACCTGGGCCCCCTGCATTGGGAGCACAGAGTCTTAGCCACTGGACCACTAGGGAAGTCCCAATAAAGGATAATCTTGACTTCAGATCCTCCCTCTACTACGTTAGGCTGCCTCCATCAGTAAGGGGAAGCATGCATTTTTGTAGAATTCCCAAGACTGTGTCCTCCATTAGGCTTATCATTGGCTTTTAGTTGAACAGCATTTATACTATATCTTGTGGCTTATTGGTGCTGTGATCCTTAAAACCTTCCTATTCTGATTCCCATTTGATAGATAAGGTAAATCAATTCTATAAAATTGTGTTGAGAATATGTAAAGCTTTATGACTAAAAAGGTTTATGACTTCGTTGCTCGTTTTACCAGTTAGAAAAAGCAGAACATATTCAGAGGAGCATAGCAGATGTTACATGAGAAGCAGTTATTTGAACGCACTGGAGAAGAGAGCCCTGGGGAGGGGTAAAGGTGGTACAAAACAAGGTAGGGAGGTAGGGGAGATGCTTGCCTTCAGATATCTGAAGGGCCTTGAACTGGAAAAAAGGATTAAGAGTTCTGCCTCATGCCAAGAGATAGATTAAGACGATTTGGCAGAAGCTAGAGAAAAACTAATTTTGTTTCATTATAGAGACTATAGGAAAAATCTATATAAAGTCCAAAGAAGGGATGGATTACGTCTATCCCTGGAAGTGTTTATAAAGTGAGACCAGAGGGCCATTTGGCTCTTAGAAGGAGTCAAGCAACAGATGGCAGATGGACTGGATCCCACACCTGAGTGCTTGTCAGTTACCTGGGAGCCTTTTCAAAATAGATATCAGCACCCTATCCCAGAATTAATAAATTAAAATCTCCCAGATTCTCTCCTAATCTCCTAGGGATCTGTGTTTTGAAAAGGTTCCCCAGGTGATTTTAGCATAGCCATTGCACAGACTAGCATCTGCGAACCACCTAAGGTGATAGATGGCCTTTGTGAAAGGCCTCTTCCAATTCTAACTGTGATTCTATGGCAGAGCTGAAACTAGGACCCAGGTCTCTGACTCAATGTACTTTCCATTGCACTCCCTCATTTTCCTGAGCCATGGCACATTTTTGAAGGGCATCTAAGGCTGGAGCAGCAGAGCAAAGACTCAGGCAGCAGGATGGAGGTTGATTGAATGTGCAGCTGCAGGCTGCTGCTGACCTGTCTGCGTTTCATGACTCTGGTTGTCTCTTGTTAGGGGATCCTGCCTGCACATGCTGGAGAATTCACTGTTGTGCTTTCTTAAAACCAACACCCCTGTAAATAAGCAGACATAATTGGAGACTGACTAGCTGAAACTGCAACTTAGCCAGTCCAGCTGTTCCAGTACTGTGAAAGCCTTTTATAGGAAGTGAATGAGTCAGATGGGTTTGAATGTGAAACCCATTATGAGGAAATACTTAAGTGTGCAACCAAATGATATTGGAGTCAAGAAAGGAAAAGCTATGGGTCCTCTGAGACACCATTGGGAAAGTTTGCTGCTCTTGTCAGAGGTTGACTCTTATTATGTCCTTTAAGCTCACAGGCTGGGGGTAATTTGATTGCTAAATGTTTAAGTTCCTAGTATGTGCAAGACATGGAGGGTAAAGCGTGAATGAGGTGTGGTCTCTCCTTTTTTGGAGATCACAGATGACTGAGAAAGAGATGCATAAATTGATTTAATAATTAGGTAGGTGCTGTGGGAGCACTTGGCAGGAAGTGACTGGTTTGATAGAAGAATGAAGGGAGATGATAATTCCTTTGTTGTTAAGGACTGAGTATGAGTTTGTCACATAGAGAAAGGAAACTTCCAGAGAGAGGGACTAGCATATGCAAAGTCATAGAGGTATAAAATGTGTATAGGTGCGTAAGGAAAGAAAAAAATTCAGTGTGATTATGATTTAGGACCTATGGTGAGAGATGGAACTGGAGAGAGAGCTTGGAGGCGAATCAGTAGACCTTAAATGCCTGTTGGCAAGAGGGAGCCAAGAGAGGGCTGTTAGAGTGATCAGGTTTTTGTCCACGTTGGCACTGATCTGGAAGTTGTTTGACTTGGACTTAGGGCTACTGGAAAGAGAGCCCAATTGCAGTTACCCACTCGGGAGCTGTTGAGGGCCTGAAGTTAAAACAGTAGCAGTGGGGATGGAAAGGAGGGGACGATTTCAATAGATATATTTAAGAGAGAAGATGTGTGGGCATCTGTTTGAGCTATTTGACATTTGGAGAAGATCAGATCAACTCAATTTGCAAGAGAAAAATGGAAGAGGTATGTGCCAGGAAGCAGACTGTCTCGGAATACCCAGGTCTCGCATTAACTTAAACGTCCCCTCTTTACACAGGTTAGAAGTCCAAGCCGATGTCCAAAAGGAAATTTTCCCCAAAGACACAGCCAGTCTTGGTGCAATTAGTGACAACGCAAGCACTCGTGCTATGGCCGGTTCCATAATCAGTTCCTACAACCCACAGGACAGGTATGTGAACAGTCAGAAGCCTAGGAGAGGTTGCATTTTTTTGGTTGGGTTTTGGCCTTAGAAGCTCAATGCCTCATGTTAGGGCTCTGTGTACCATCTAGTGTGATACATAGTGTGTATAACCTGTGAATTCATTGAGCAGGTTCTTGGTATGGGAGTATTTGGCATCTCTTGATTGATTTTTCTTGTTAGCACTTGATTTTTAGAGGTTCTTTCTTTCTTCCTTTTCTGTTTCCTTTTTTTTCCTTTTCTTTTCTTGGCTATTGCAACAGTGTAATTATTCACATGGAACTGAAGAGCTAGATTGGTGTCCATTGATGTATGTATGTAGCTCCATGGTTTCTGCTCTCATGTTGCTCTTTGCTTGATATGGCTCCTGTAGCCTATTTCTCTTTATATTTGAGAAGCTAGTGTATCTGGTATGGTGTGACTGCAGCACTCCCTACTGGAGAGATTCTGGTTTCTTCTAATTGTGGCAGAGAAGTAAAAAGCTGTGACTCTTCTTTCACTCTCATATTTTGAGTAAGATAGTGTGAGGCTCCGAACCTTAGTTGAATTTTGGAAGCTCATTTTTAGTTGTTTAAAGAAATTGGCAGAATAACTAATAAGGACCTACTGTATAGCACAGGGAACTCTTCTCAATACTCTGTAATGACCTATATGGGAAAAGAATCTAAAAAAGAGTGGATATATGTATACATATGTATAACTGATTCATTTTGCTGTACAGCAGAAACTAACACAACATTGTAAATCAACTATACTCCAATGAAAGTTAAAAAATAAAGAAATACAGAAATTGGCAGAGATGTTTGTGTTTGTGTGCGTATTTTAAATCAACAAAAAGATCTAATTGTTCTTCTCCATCTTATTTGAGTGTTAGGTTAAATTTTATTTTCTCTAAAAGTGAGCTCTATTCTACTGTTTACCTATATTTTCGGACTTTCTAATCCTGAACCCACAAACTGCTTTTACCAACAGGTATAGCATGACCCATGCATGATTCAGCAAAGTGGATTTTGTCTCCACAGAGAATGCAACAATATGGAAATCCAAGTGGACATTGAAGCCAAACCAAGCCACTATCAGCTGGTGAGTGGAAGCAGCACGGAGGACTCACTCCATGTTCACTCACAGATGGTGGAGAATGAAGAAGAAGGTTGTGGTGGCGGTGGCAGCAATGGAGAGGATCCCCCCTGCAAACACCAAAGCTGTGAACAGAAAGACTGCCAGGCCAGCAGACCTTGGGACATCAGCCTGGCCCAGCCTGAGAGCATCCGCAGTGACCTGGAGAGCTCTGATACACAGTCCGACGATGTGCCAGACATCACCTCGGATGAGTGTGGCTCCCCTCACTCCCAAGCCGCAGCCTGCCCCTCAACACCCAGAGCCCCAGGTGCACCGAGCCCAAGTGCCCATATGAACCTCTCTGCCCCAGCTGAGGGGACGACTGTCTTGAAGCCGGAAGATGCAGAAGCCAGAGTATGAAGTGGAATAAATGCTCCTGTTCTGAGAAGCACACTTGTAACTGCGTCTTTTGGAATCTTTTTTGGGGGGCAGGGATTTACATATTTTATTTCAAAGATTCTCTGGTCGCAGGTTTTCCCCAGGGAAATTCTGAGAAATTTGCAATTTCTTAACAGAGGAAACATGGAAACTTTGCCCTTAGTTCCACCCCCATCCCCTTTGCTCCCCCCACCCTTTTTTAGTTTTAATTTATTGGTTAAACTGATGGTGGCAATCTGTGAGGTGTGTCAAAGAGTGTACAGATGTATGTGTGTATATTGTATGTATGCTAACATATTACTGAAGGACACATTTTAATAAAGATTTCTGTCGTAATTCAACTCCTCTCATTTTCCTTGGCTTGGATAGTTCTCCAGAGCCAAGTGTTTGAAACAGACCACTACATCTTTAACAGTCTCTAGATCTAAGCTTTCCTAATCCCAGGGAAGAAGGATGGTATTCTAACCAGACTGCAGTGGAGTTATCTGTAAACCAGTGACTCCTAGTATGACAGGAAGCAAAGCCAAGCTTGATTTGGACTGTGTAGTCACACTGAAGAATTAGCTGAGTCAGCCAGATAGAGAAGCTGGAGATTAAAATGAGCCTTGTTGCCTTCTAGAGGCAGCTGTGCAGTTTTCCTATTAAAGCTTTATTTACCCCTTTCTGCATTATAGTCACTATTAGAAACGTGCTTCAGAGGAGGGAAGGGGTATCAGTTCCAGTGGCTCTTCAGAAATCCCAGTGAATTTTGCATGGTTATAAGTTGGGGAACAGAGTATTCTTACTGG
The DNA here is from genome assembly GCF_000442215.2 of Lipotes vexillifer. Taxonomy (NCBI): domain Eukaryota; kingdom Metazoa; phylum Chordata; class Mammalia; order Artiodactyla; family Lipotidae; genus Lipotes; species Lipotes vexillifer. The sequence continues at coordinate 1,352,832 of NW_006796548.1, read as the reverse complement.
ATAAAGAAATGTACCTATTCTGCATAATCACCAAGCAATATCCTAGGTGTTTGTTATGCTCCCGGGTACACATTCCCTGTTCCAAAAAACTCTCTAGTTTTGCCAATCTAGTTTAAGTAAGAGGGACTAAGGAATCTGACTAGGATTTGTAATGAAAGGAGAGAGGAGGCATGTCATCAAAATCACAGCATATTTAATTTTATCTGATCTTATAATTTTGTCAGAATTGAGCTAAGTTAGCACTACTTGGCGTTTTGGCTCTGTCTAGAATAATAGCCTTAGAAATCAAAGCTCATACATAGTATAGCAGAAGAATTAAAAGATTTATGAAACCTGATCAGAGATTCCAAATCTGGCAGTAATTTACTCTGTGACAGTGTGAGTCAGTTACTCTCTCATGCTGCTAATATCCCCAACTCTCAGACGGTATTTAAGGAGCTTCCAGTGCCAAACTTCTCTGTCACTTTAGCCCTGGGCCCAGAGGAAGAATTGAAAACATCCTTTCCCTGAGGACCAGATGGCTTTCTGTTTCCTTTCACAGATGCACCTGTGTCTTCTTGGCCTGTGCTTTACTACAATGAGGATGATGAGTCTGGACAGCAGCCATCTTGGAAGATTCTTATCTCTTGGGCATTGCAACCAGACTTAGCACATTACCCCGCACCTGGGACAGGAGGTGCTGTTAGTGGACTTTGGGTCTCTAGAAGAATGACCAAGAGGGTGTCTTTGTGTGAAAAAGGGAACTTGTTGGGAAAAGGGGCAGACTGTATGGAAATCTCTGAAATGCAAATTATCAACTCAAGGCTTGTATTTCTCTTGAAGCAGCATGAAGAGAGCGATTAACTTGGATAAAATCAAGGAAGTCTTTTGGAGGGGCAGGAGTTTGCAGCCTAACCTGTATTTTTATCTAGGCTCCAGTTCTTACTGCTGCGAGAGTTGGGCTACTTACTCTGAGTGTGTTTACACTTAGCCAAAATGGGGATCATAATCCTAATTATGGAGTTGTAAAGATTAAGTGAGATGGCGTACTGAAAACGCTTTTGTTAAAGGCCCATATTTTTTTTTCTCCTGCAGGAATAAGAAGAAATAAGTTAAGGGAGATTATGGGTGCCATCTAAAAAAAGCCCAGAGCTCTAGACCAGCGGCTAAGGAAAAACTAAGCTTATTCTAATCCTTTGCAACTCTGTTGTATCTCCTAGACATTAGATGAAAAGGCCCGTCAGCACCACCTGGAGGAGAACATGAGTAATGCATGGGAAAAGTTGATTCTCAGTTTAGAAAATGGGGAAAGTTTAATTTCTTACTTGTACAGCGTTCATTCATTCTGAAATACCTACTACGTTTCAGGTATAGGATGCATCAATAAGGAAAACACAAAATTCCTGTTCCTGTGAAAGTCACACCCTAGTGGGAAAAGACGATCAGATGTATAATCTGGATGAGGATAAGTGCGATGGAAGAAAAGCAGGGAAAGTGGAAAAGAGAGCTGCTTTAGGTGGGTACTGTGGGCCTCTCTGATAAAGGTACATTTTACTAGAGTCTTGATGGAGTTAAAGGTACATTTTATTAGAGTCTTGATGGAGTGAGAGAGAACCATGTGGATTTCTAGGGCAAGAACATACCAGACATGAAAAATAAAGTACGAAGGCCCTTTGGTGTAGCATCCTTAGTCTGTTTAAACACACACACAGCATAGAGGCCTAAATGGCTGGAACAGAGTGGACCAAGGAGGAGAGTAGTAGATCAGGTTGAAGAGGTGGCTGAGGACAAGATTGTGTAGATTATCAAAACAACTCTGAAGACAGTGACATTTTAGGTTACTCTGAGGCTAGGAAGAGAGGTAATCTTCAAAGCCAGACAGATGGGGTGTTGTGTTCAACTTTAAAAGTGGCTAAAACTGGGAGAGGGCATGTCTGGTCACCAGTCCTACTTAGATGGGCCAATGGAAAGAAATTTGTGGAAGTGCTAAATGGGTACTTATTCATTCTGACCTCTTTTTAATGTACTGTCTTATACTCTAGAGGCTGGAAAGTTAAAACTACATGTCTCACACTTCCTTGAAACCAAGGTTCTGAATGTAATTTATTTTGCCAGATGCACAAACAAGGATATGGAAAGAGGAAGTGATTCAGGGGTCATCTTCAGCAACTTTGTTGTTCCTGCAAAAGTATAGAGCCCTTAGGTTTCCCTCCAGTGGTATTCCAATATCCATCAGTAGTTGTGTGGATGTTGAAGGGACTCCTGATCCATAAATAACTGTCAGTGATACATGTTCTTGTAGTCAGCCTATGCTGGCCTCCTGGTTCCTCATCTTCCTGATGGTGGCAGAGGTAGTGGCTCCCATAGTGGACCAATCTGGGAGTCTTTCCTGGAGGTCCAGCCTAGAGCCCACTTGCCCAGCTTTCCAACTCCTTTGTAAGCACCTAATTTACGTGTATTGAATTCTTTTCTACTTAAAATAGGTGGAAGGGTTTTGTTTTCTGCAGTTACTGAACCCTAACTGATACAGTATTTGGTTCCAAATTTGGTTATAGACAATAGTCTCTCAAAGATGGGATTCTTGATTAGTTATGACTAAGTTGGATTTGAAGGAAGTGAGAATCTAGTTGCCATTGAAAATGGTAAGGTAGTAGGCAAAGATGACTTACATCTGTGGTCACATTAAATGAATTGTCTTTTGGATAAAAGACTTTGATAGACCAAGTGGCAGCCACAACAGACCATCGTGTAAGAAATGAAGACTTACATGGTGGTGGCTTATGCTAGAGAGATTAAAGAAAGAAAATGAAAGCCTCAAATTTTAAATTTTAAAATTTAAAGTTTAAAATTTTCAGCTCAAAGCTGTCTCTTATAGCCACAAGGCTGATGTACATGAAAATCAAGGAGACATTCTGGGTTGTTGAATTACGACATAAGTTAAATTCTTAGCTTACCAGGTCTCTTATATAAAAGTTAGGACGTTGTTTAGGAAAGAGTAAGATGTGAAATGGGGACATGTGAGTAGATTTGGGTAAATCCTAGTGTTCTGAACCCACAGACTCCACTTAGCTTCTCTTACCAGCAGAAGCAGCCCTCCTCCCTCCTCCCCCCATTGATAGGGTTGGTCCTGTCCTCCCCCTGTTGATAGGGCTGGTCCTATCCTCCCCCCGTTGATAGGGCTGGTCCTGTCTTCCCCCGTTGATAGGGCAACTTACCTGCGGTAGTTGCCTTGAAAGGGAAGGCTTCTGTGTCCCTTCTCATGTACTTCTCATGTCCCACCCACTACCCCTTATTGCTACCAAATCTGTGACTAGAGTCAGATCCCAGTATGCTTCAGAAAGGCAACCACAAAATCTGACTGAGAGAAAGAAAGGTTACAGAATTGTGAGATTTTGCTAATTTGAATCAGCAGAAACCTGAGGAGTGTGTGTGGACTGGATTCTAAAGGTATTAGACCAGGAAGAAAAGAACAATTTTATCTTCATTTGGGTTGAACTTATTAATATGGGCATTCTAGAGATTCTGGAATCAGTATACTGACTTTAGCAGCTAAGAGTAGCTCTTAGCTGGTTGGTTGGATGAAACCTGGACTTAACAGTGGTCTACACTCAAATTGAAATGCTAAAAATTCCTTAGTATAGCATTAGAAGATGAATCCAGAAACATGAAGATAGAAGTGTTGGTATAGATTTATCATATGTGTGACCTACTCATCTCCTAATTTTGCCCTCTAAAATTGCTCAGAGGACATTCCTTTCACAAAGGAATTGGAAAGTACATAGATAAAGGGAACACCTTACCTTGAAAGTGCTGTAATGTATATACTCTATAGTCGGAAGTGAAGCTAAGAGATGCTGCCATTGAAATTGAATCCCTGATATCAGTAGGTATGACGGAGATCCTGGAGTGGCAGGGGCCAAGGGGCACTACCAAGGCAACAGAGCAGGAATACTTGGTTTGTATACACAAAGCAAAACTCCAGGTCTGGCAAAGGGAGGCCTGTTTTAAGTCACCAAAATGGAGTTATGGACACTCACTAAATTCTCAGACCCAAAGCCCTTGAATAAAGGAATGCTGAGTACCCTGGAGAAAGCACCCAGCAATATTACCATAACTAAATTGTAAATTTTCTAATCTTCCCCAAAGGAATCTTAAGTCAATTAACTATGTTCCTGTGCTTAGGGAAATGGAAATACCCAGGCCTTTAGCGAATACTTGGAAACTGACCCTAAGCCAGTACTAATCTCAAGGGACCTAAAAGGTCTTTGTGGACCACTAGTTAAAAATAGAAGCCTTTGGGGTGTTATGGGTTGAAAATTCATATGTTGGAGTCCTAATCCCCAATACCTCAGAATGTTACTTTATTTGGAAATTGGGTTGTTGCAGATGTAATTAAGATGAGGTTATACCAGAGTAGGGTAGGCCCCAATCCAATATGATTGGTGCCATATAAAAAGGGGAAATTTAGACAAAGAGTCACTCATACAGGGAGAATGCCATGTGAAGATGAAGACAGAGATCGGGATGATGCAGCAGAAGCCAATGAATGCCAAAGATTGCCAGCAAACCATCAGAAGCTAGGGGAGAGGCATGGAATAGGTTCTCCCTTACAGCCCTCAGCAG
>NW_006796548.1:1335177-1348121 GCF_000442215.2 Lipotes vexillifer | reverse complement strand
CAGCAGGAACCAACCCTGTCAACACCTTGATCTTGGACTTCTAAGTCTCCAGAACTGTGAGACAATAAATTTGTAATGCTTAAGCCAGCCAATTTGTGGTACTTTTTTATGGCACACCTAGCAAACTAATACACAAGGATCATGTAACTTAAAAGGAATCTTGGCCTGTATCTATCTCACATATTCATCCTGTGTGTGGTTATTTCCTAGTTCCTGTAAGCACAGTTGTAATAGATGTATTTGGCACCTGGCAGAATCTTCACATTGACCGGTAGAGTGAAAGCTATCGTGGTAAGAAGAGCACAGGAAAGCCCCTTGCACAGTCCTACACCAGAATCATAAGCCAGAAGAAATAGTGCATCCCTGAGGGCATGATAAATATTACCGCCACCATCCAAGACTGAGAAGTTCCACAGTGGTGATCCCTATCATATCTACATTTAAATTATTTGCCCGATAGAAGACTTGCCATGTAGCTGTTATTTCAGATATAATCACTTTGAAGCAAGTCAACACCTGCCCCAGCACCTGCAGCCATGCAACTACTGGCCTGGAATATGCTTTTTTTTCTCTAGCCCAAATAGCAGAAAACATGAAAAGCAGATTACTTTTACCTGTCGAGGTCAACAGTACCACTTACTGTCCTACCTCTGGGTGGTATCACCTCTCCAGCTCTGCTGAAATCTAACGTGCAGGCACTTCAATCATTTCATATTTCCCGGAACATCACTCTGTATGTGATGGCATGTTTTTGGACATAATAAGCAAGAAGTAACAGGTATCTAAATGCCTTGGTAAAACACATGTGTTCTGGAGGATAGGGGATAGTCCCTGCGGAAGCTTAAGGGAAATTTCAGCTCCATGAAATTTTTCGGGATCCAGAGCAGGAGTCTGGAGGATGGCAGTTTATCTAAAGTGATCGATGAGCTGTTGCACTGTATACCCCCCCACCACTAAGAAAAATCCTGAGCATTTGGTGGATTTCTTGATTTGGGAGGTAGCATACCCCGTTTGATTATGCTACACTGACCCGTTTTCCAAGTAACCCACAAGGGCTACTAGCTTTGATGGGCCCAGAGAAAGAGAATGGTCACCAGTTGGTACAGGCTGCAATGTAAGCAGTTGGAATTTTATGACCTAGCAGATCCAGTGGTGTGCAAAATCCCTTGGCAACTGAGGCTACTGTACACACACTGTGGCAAACATCCATAAGAGAAAAACAGCACAGGGCCATCAGATTTTGGAGTCAAGCCAGGATATTTTTGGCAATGGCAATTCTTTTGAGAAGCTGATGTTGGCTTACAGCTGAGCCCTGCTCCATGCTCTGGAGGGACCAGCTGGGCACTTATATCAGATCAGAGCCCTCCCATCACAGAGAAGGCAGGGATTTGTCCTCACTGGAAAAGACACTCAGGATATGAATTGTTTCCATGTATGCCAAGCCTAAAATATTCATAAAGAATAAACTTTAAATGAGAAAAATAACAATTATCAAGGCAAAGACATCCATCCCCCCATTATTCTAAATTTGACTATATGTTCACTTTGAGAAGCATAGTGGTTAAGAGGACAGACAACAGAGCCAGAATGCCTGAGTAGGACTTCTAACTCCACCATTTATTTAAGTAGCTTATGACCTTGAGCAAATTATTTAACCTTTCTGTCTCCATTTCTTCATTTGAGACTATGAGGATTAAATGAATACATATAACAGTGCCTGGCCTGTAGTAAGAGCTATATATATTAGCTAGCATCGTCCTTTTCATTTATTATTATCGTGCTCATCATCATCATCATTGTTACTATCCATGAACTTACTGAATGGCTATTCATCATGTAGTATTCCACACAACACTGCCTCTCATCAAGTGAGGCAATGGGCTAAGACCCATGGGATCATCCAAAGCAGATGGCCTCACACAACAGTCAAATGGCGCTATTGGAAGACAGCATCTCATGCAGTGGAAGTTCTGTCCTATAGGATGAGGTATACGTTCTGAAACAGTGACCTATATATAACCCATTCACAAAAGTTTTGCTTCTTGCCCCTGTGACTTTGGTCTTTGTTAGTTTAGAAGTCTCAATACCGAGAGGAGAAGTACTTCCACCAGGGCACATAACAATGAGTCCACTGAACTGGAAGTTTTTTGGCCAATTTGGGTTCCTCATCCACTGAACCAATAGCCTAAAAGGGGGCAGTTGTGTTAGATGGAGAGATTGATCCTGATTATCAAGGGAGATAGGTTTGTTGTTGCTCAATGGGGGCAGGAAGGAGTGTGCCTGGAGCTTAAAGGGTGCTCTGGGCTACTTCTAGTACTGCTGTATGCAGGAGTCAAGGATAAAAGGCTATTCCAGGGAAGGCTTAATTCCCTTAGGAATGAAGATTTGGGTCACCACACCAGATAAAGAGCCTCATCCGGCTGTGAGATACTGGCTGTGAAAATGAACTTCATGAGTAGTAGAGAAAGATATTTATGAATATAAGTAATTCCTGAAAGGTGGAGAGATGAGGACTATATTAGCGTTTCATATTTTTCCCTTGCTCTGGTATGTATATATTTATAGATATCATCCCATTTCTTCCCCTCCCACATTTTCCCTAGTATCATAAGGTGTGTTGGTAAGTTGATCAGTTAATCATTAGGTTACAGGTTGTTGAGACAGGATCGTAACTGAACTGGAATGAATATCACCCAGAGCTGGATACATGACTAATGAGATTTTGGATCTCTCCTTTTAGGGAGGGTGAAATTGTGTAGATGTGGTGAATTGCTTGTCAGCATCCATTCCAATCTCTTTCTCATAGTGCCAAGGCCAGAGTTAAAGGCTACACTTCCCAGAATCCCTTGCAGTTAATATTCTGCATGCAAATTAGGGTTTATAAATTGCATCCGTTTATATAAGAGTTGGGAGGAGAAAGTAAGGCAAAAGCCACCTCCCAGCTGTGTGGTTGTTGCTTCATGTTTGTGGCAACCTTGAGTTACTTCAGCAGCATTCCAATGTCCAAGCACTAGTTTCATGAGGTTGAAAAGCAGTGGTGGCAGCAGCAGAGGTAGATTTCTGATCCCTGGTCCTTAGATTGCAGCCACATGGTGTGTGTGTTTTTTAACCATCTTATTTCTTTATGGAGATATAACTCACATAACATGAAATTCACCATTTTACTTTTTTTTTTTTTGGATGCACCGTGCGGCATGCAGGATCTTACTTCCCTGACCAGGGATCGAACCTGTGCCCCCATGCAGTGGAAGCGCAAAGTCTTAACCACTGGACAGCTAGGGAGGTCCTGAAATTCACCATTTTAAAGTGTGCAACTCTGTAGATTTTAGATATATTCACAAAGTTGTGCAACTATCACTACTGTCTAATTCCAGATGATTGCCATCACCCCCCGAAAGAAACCTATTATCAGTCAGTCGCATTTCCCCCCTCCCTCCAGCCCTGACAACCACTAATCTACTTTCTCTATGGAATTTACCTATTCTGGACATTTTGTATAATCATACAAAATGACCTTTGTATATGACCTCTTTCACTCGGCATAAGGTTTTCAAGGTTCATCCACGTTGTAGCATGTATCAGTACTTCATTCCTTTTTTTGGATGCACAATATTCCATTGAATATTGTAAGGATTTTGTATGGATATATTACATTTTGTTTATCCATTCATCAGTTGATGGATATTTAGATTGTTTCTACTTTTTGGCTATTGTGATTAATGCTGCTATGAATATTGGTATATAGATATCTTCAAGTCCCTGGTTTCAGTTCTTTTGGGTATATACCCCAGAAGCGGAGTTACTGGATCGTATGGAAATTTTATGTTTAATTTTTTTGAGGAACTACCATCCTCTTTCCATAGAGGCTATACCATTTTAGCTACCAGCAATACACAGGGGTACCAATTTCTCCACATCCTTGTCAACACTTGCTATTGTGTCTTTTTCATTATAGTCATCCTACTGGGCATAAAGTGGTACCTCATTGTGGCTTTGATTTACATTTCCCTAATGACTAATGATGTTGAGCATCATTTTCATGTACTCTTTGGCTATTTGTATATCTTCTTTGAAGAAATATCTAGTCAAATCCTTTGCTCATTTTTAAGTTGGGTTGCCTTTTTTATGGTTGAGTTATAAAGACTTCTTTATAGATTCTGGTTATAAGTTCCTTAACAGATAGATGATTTGCAAATACTTTCTCGCATTCCATGGGTTGTCTTTTTACTTGGTGTGTTCTTTAATGCAAGAATTCTAGTAGCAGCCTCCTGACTCATCACCTTCATGATTGTGCCAGTTAGCAGCTATTCTGGGGTCTTGTTCTGGAAGTCATTCCTGGAGCCCACTCCTCTAGCTCTCCCAACTATTTTGTTTAAACCTCTGATTCCCTGTATCAAATCCTTTTCTGCTTAAAATAGAGTGGTTTCTGTTTCCTGCAACTGATCCCTGACTAGTAGATAGCACAACTTGAAAACTTCGAGCAAGGATGTGACATGTCATTTTGCTAGAGCTGATGTGCAGCCCAACTATAATAATAATAAATTCCTGGAAAGTCAAATTTGGACACACCTTTGTGCCAGTCCCTTCATTTGTCAAATGAAGGAAGGAAATGGAGACACAGTGAGGAAGACACAAAAACCATGAAGCTGAGGACCTGCACCTCCCTCTCCCATCTCCCAGGGCCAGCAGACCTGAGCTGATCTTGCTTCATAAAATCAGCGGGATCTAGGTCACGTAAATCCAACGAGGCCAGCCCTGCCAACCTTACTGCAGCTGATTGGACACAGGATTTGGGCCCAGGCCAAATGCTGCTGTGAACAACATGGATGTGATGGAGGCCACGCACCCGTGTGGGGCCCTCTGGTATGAGAGACGTAAGTGCCAGGAGCACATCCAGAGCATGTTGCCAGATCATTGTTCCTATTCTCCAGGGACCCGCTAGGGGCCCCTGAGATGGCTTCCTCTGATACCCCACATCCTCTGAGTCCGTACCATTCGCCCCCACTCCTGAAAGTCGTCTGAGCACCTGAAGAAGCTAGGAACATACCCAGCCATGGCCACTGATTTTCTGGAGATCGAAGCCTGGTCAAAAAAGAAGCAGGCCGCAAACCCAGATCTGGAATTCATGCTCTTCCCACTCCAATATGGCTGTCCCTCATGCAGACATGAGGGAGAGGGCTTCAGGAGTGGAGGGTGACAAAGAGAGAAGACTGCTGGTTCTTTGTGGCTGAATTATCAGGCCTGAGTTGTCATCACAAGGATCCATCAAGGGCAGGATAACCACCCCTCCTCTTACTTTTGTGCATCTGCCTTTTTGAGTGGCTTGGAATATAGTTCCAGCTCTGGATACTGTTTTGTCATTCCTTAGGAAATCCACTCATTGCCCACCATATGTGGACAGCTGCTCTGTTCAGGCTGTGTGTCAGGGCACAGAAACTGACACCCGGAGACAGACAGACCCAGGCCCTGGAGATGGAAAATCACCAATGAAAAAAACACTTCTTGAAATCATAGATGTGAATGAAAGGGAAACTGGCCTTCTCTTTTCATAAACCTTTAACCAGTGAGTGCAGGAAAGGAGCAGCCAGGAAACGGAGGAGGAGAACCAGGAATGAAGGAAATGATGGGGTGAGGATTTCAGGAAGGAAAGCAGGGTTAGCTGACATGTGAGACAGGTCAAGCTGGCCAAGGGCTGGATTTGTCACAGGGGAAGTAACTGGTAACTTTGGAAAGAGCAGTTTCAAAAGATGGCAGCAATAGAAAACTGATTTCGTTTAGTTGAGGTGTGAGTGAAAAGTAAGGAGGTACTGCTAAGAAGAGGAGTTTGTTGTTGTTTTTTTTTTAAGTACAAGAGATTCAAGCATGTTTGGCGGCTCAGGAGAAAATAGGGTAGAAATGGAGAGAGTGACAATATAAGAGAAAGGAAGCTATTAGATGGTGCTTTGTCTTTAGGAAGATAGAGGGATGGGATCAAGGGCACAGGCAGAGGGGTTGCCTGTGGACGTGAGAAGGACCCCCTCTGCTCTCAGCTTGGAGGGAGGTGGAGACCACCATGAGATCTAGTCTCCTTCCTGAAAAGGGATCATCTTCACCATGAGAAGATATAAAATGCCTGCCACAGAACAGATGGTTGATAAATATCAAGCCTTTCCTCCCTTCCCTGGCGGTGCAGTTTCAGTCCCCTGAGGCCACATGTGACGTCACTCTGGAATGTTTCAAGGGTAAAGAACACAGCTGCAGCTGGAGAGATTAAAGGCAATCCCAAACTTTTCTGGAATTCCAGGGGAGTAGAGGCTGCTTTCTCCTGAGGTTCCAAAGCTGGGAAGTTGTAAGCATGGATCTTCCACTACATGGACAGAGACTGCCTGATACTGAAACCAGCACAGACGAAGGCAGAGCTGAGAAATGGAGAGAAGACAAGAGACAGAGGCACATCTGAGCATACCAAATGACATTGGGTTTTTTTGTTATTGTTGTTGTTGTAGTTTGGCCACGCCACGTGGCCGGCAGAATCTCAGTTCCCCGACCAGGGATTGAACCAGGGCCACAGCAGTGAAAGCACCAAATCCTAACCACTAGACCACCAGGGAACTCCCTATGTGACATTAATGCCCGGATCTAACCACGCCTAAGGCCCCCAAACTTTCCCAGAATGTCATCCAACAAATTCCTTCCCGCTACCCAAAGCCCATTTCTGTTAGGATTCTGTCACCTGCAACTGAAGTTCTGACCACTATGAGAAGTGGAGTGTTGCTAGTGATGTCCCTAACACGTGGAAATGGCTGAGTTGAGGTGAGGTACAGAACAGTGAGGATTTTCCAACTGTTGGGAAAATCCTGGGATTTTCCATTCCCAGGAGGCTAGGAGGTCAGCTTTCCCTGAGATGCAGCTTCAAGGCCAGGGTCTCCTGAAGCTCAGACCATGTACCTGACATAGGTGGGATGTTTAGGGGACTTGATAAAAATTTGTCAGGGGGTTGTATGTGTTGGCTCTTTTCCCAAGCCTTGATTTCAGAGTCAAAGGCATAAATTTTGCAGAAAGAATAATGAAGAATAAAAGCTAACATTTCTGAGGCACTCATCATGTGCCAGGCTCTCAGTGCTTTATGCATATTAACTCATTTAATCTTCACAATAACACAAAGAAATGGGTACCATTGTTATTCCCCATTTTACATTTGAGGAACTGAGGCGTGAACAAATTTGCCCAAGAACACAAAGCTAGACAGGGTTAGAGCTATGACTTGAATCCAGGCAACATGACCTCTGAGCTTATGTACCTACAGCTTTGCTAAGAGAGATAGCCCGTAGCCAGCAATCCAAGCTGATGCAGAGTCTGACGGTCACATGCTTTGCAAGACTGAAAAAGCTCATCTATTCACGTCAAAACTAAAGTGTGGGAATAAAGGCAGGGAGGTAGGAAGCACAACCCCTCCCCAAACCCTTCCTACCTGTTCCCACTAAGAGGATAGTGACCCTATGTAAAGAGTCCCACCTAGAGGTCAGGGACAGCCAGCTGTGCCTTCCCCCCATGCCTGGTGTTCACAATTGCCTCAAGGCAGAGGTGAAGCTGGAGGCCCTGAGCTGAGGACTGGGAGGTCCTCTTGCTAAGACCCTGCATACCAAGCTCAAGGTCTAGATTTAGGGACCATAATTCATCATTCTTCTGACTTGGTTATTAATTCACAGAGTTATCCAAATGTGAATAGCCAGAAAACTTACACAGCTTTTAAGGGAGTGGTTCTGTGAGAGAAACCCCAATCCTGGCACGTGGAATCCTGTAATTGATCAACCCCAGGGGCAATGTTTTGACCCCAAACAATACCAATGGGAAATCCTCAAAATTCTTCTAAGATGTGGCCACAGTTACAATGGTTAGATGAGATTCCCCCAAACTGGCAGAGCAGCCAGAGTGGCCTCATTTTATCAAAGCAGGGAATCCTTGCTGTTCTCACTCTGAAGGATACAATACACACCAGGGACCACTGGGTGATTTTTCCCCTCCTCTCCTGTTCAAAATGGGATTGCTTATTTATAATTACCTTGTGTTCCCTTCATCAATGCACCAAGGTATTAGGGGCTGATTAACTTTTTATCTGTAGCAGTGTTTCCCAAAGTTTTTGGTCTCAGGATCCCTGTACACTCTGAAAAATTGAAGACCTGAAAGAGCTTTTGTTTATGTGGATTACATTATTGATATTTACAATATTATAAACGAAAATTAAGAATTAAAAATAATTATTTATTAAAAAATAATAAACCTATCAATGTTAAAGTAAATAATACCCTTTTCAATGAAAAATAATTACATTTTGCAAATCAAAAAAATGAGTGAAAAGACTGACATTGTTTGACATTTTTGCAAATCTCTTTAATGTCTGACTTAAAAGGCAGCTAGAATTCCCATATCTGCTTCTTTATTCAATATATTGAGATATGTTGTTTTGGCTGAAGTACATAAAGAAAATTCAGCCTCACACAGGTATATAACTGGGAAAAGGAGGAGTATGTTAAAAGGATTTTCAGATAATTGTGGATATTCCTCTTTGATACTCTACCTAAACTTGACAAGTCATAGTTTTGTAAAATTTAGTTTCAATGTGGAATCTAAAACGATATCTGTCAACTTTCCATTACATTAAAATACATTGGTCTATCTTGCACTTTGAATTCATCCTTAACCTGTGCATGATTTTGTACAGGCATGTGTTGGTCACTTGGAAAGTACTGATTGGTTCACTGACTTATACAGATCTTCCAAATGTTGACACATTTCATTATACAATATAAAAATCATATATGTTAATGTCACCACTAAAAGTCTTTAATATTGGGAAGCTGCTAAGCTCACGGCAGTGGATACCAATTTTCCAAACACCTAATTTTCACTCAAAAGCTCAAATTTTATCTTTGGCAGCAAATATTGTCAATTTTTTTCCCTTGAATTGACAGGCTAACTTCCTTCATTTTAGAGAAAATGCCTGCAAAAAAACCTACATTTCCATAACCACAGTATGTCTTTCAATGCTTCTTTCAAGTAGTAATGGTGCTCATGAAAAAAAGCAGCTAGTTCATCTTACAACTCAAACAATTGCACAAGTGCTTTTCCTGGAGACAACCATGGTACTTAGGCAGACAGCAGAATTCTTCCCATTCTGTCAAAATATTTAAAAGAAGTATACTCAAGGGTAGAAAGTTAATAAAGTTAATAATTTTTACTGTTTCATCAAGTCATTCTTAAATGAATCTGGTATATTTATTTTTTTTTGCTGTGCATGCACAGCAGTGATGGATACAATGACTACAGGGTGTCTTGGAGTCCCTACCTTTCTTAGTGCTAAGGGGACAGCTGTTTGACCCACCATTGCTTTTCCGCCATCAAAACCGGAAAATAACATCTTAAAACTATGATTAAAATAGTTTTGACTTCACAGACTCCCCGATAAAGTCTTGGGGATCCTCAGAGCTTTGCAGACCACACTTGGAGAACCACTACCAATGCTTTATTCATCAGTTAACAAATATGTATCACGCATCTACCATGTCCCTAACTAACACCATTCCAGGCTCTGAGTTTTGAGTAGTGAGCTTTATATGAGATACTTAAGGCCTCTGCTCTCATATGGCCTACATTCTTGTAGACAGAGCAGAGAATTAATATATAAATGAACAAGGTTATTTCACCTAGAGAAAAGTACCTTGGAAAAATAAAACTCTGTACTCCTTGAACATTATATAGTAATGAATGTCAATTATTTCTCAATAAAACTTAGGGGAAAAAAGAAAAGAAAACTGGATAATTTAATAGAAAGAGGCTTTGGGGTAATTTACGTTCACGGTTCAATATGGTGTCCACTAAACCCTGTGCCTATTTAACTTTAAATTTTAATTATGTAAATTAAATAACTCAGTTTCTCAGTCATACTAGCCACATTTTAAGTGTTCGGTAACCAAATGTGGCTAGTGGCCACCCTATTGGACCGTGCAGGTATAGAGCATTTCCATGATTACAGAAAGTTCTACTAGACAGCACTGATTTAGACAGTGAGACAGAGAAAAGATTTGAAGATTTGAGGACAGAGTATTGAAGGCAGAGGGACCAGCAAGAGCAAAGATCTACTTTAGCGCCTTGAAAGAAAAGGAAGAGCAGGTGGCTGAAGTGCAGGGATTGAGAGGAGAGTGGTAGGATGTGGCATCAGAGAGGTGAGTGGGGACCTCGGCATGTTGGACATTGTAAGCTGTGGTGAAGCCCTACATAGGCCACTGAAGGGAGGTGTTTATTCTGTTTTGTTGTTAATTTATTTTTGGCCACGCTGCATGGCTTGCGGGATCTTAGTTCCCTGCCCAGGGATTGAACCCGGGCCCTTGGCAGTGAGGGCACCACCAGGGAATTCCCAGGGAGGTGTTGATAGGACCTGATTTATGTTTTTGAAAGATCACTCTCTTTGCAGTGTAGAAAATAGATTTTAGGGGTAGATTAGAGGGGCCAGTTAGGAGGCTACTAGATGCAGGGAGTGACTGTGGAGATGGAAAGAGGCTGTTTAATTTAAGATATATTTTGGAGATAGGACGACAGGACTTGTTGATGGAGAGAATATGGAGAATGAGAGAAAGGGAGGAATCAGAAATGCGTTTTATGTTGTTGGCTTGAGCAACTAGGTAGATGATGGTGCCATTTATTGAGATGGGGAAGACTGGAGGAAGAATGAATTAAGGGGAGTGGAACTAAGGGCTCTTCATGCGTATATTCAGTTTAGATGGCCATTAGATGACAAGGAGGCATTTGGGTACACAAGTTTGGCACTGAGCGAGTGGTCAGAGCTGGAGATATATATTGTTGTTACTGACATTATCATTGACATGTAGATAGTATTAAAGCCAAGAGACTGGATGAGATCACTCAGAAAGAGGGTGCAGATGGAGAAAAGACCTTTGCCCAAATTCTTAGGCATGCCATCATGAAGCGTCAAGAGAGTGGAGGCTCTTAAGAAGCTGAAGAATTGAGAAGGTAATAGAGAAAGTAATCTGGAAAGATAGGAGACAGGTGTCAAGGAGTAGGGTGCTGAAACGTAAGGTCTTAGAGGTAGTATAGTTACTGAAGATGACAAGGTCAAGGGTTTGACCTTAGAATGGGTAGTTGAAAACTACCATGCAGGGTCTTAGCAACAGGACCTCCCAGTCCTCAGCTCAGGGCCTCCAGCTTCACCTCTGCCTTGAGGCAATTGTGAACACCAGGCATGGGGGGAAGGCACAGCTAGCTGTCCCTGACCTCTAGGCTGCATCCCAGTGGAAGGCTCTTTACATAGGGTCACTGTACTCTTAGTGGGAACAGGTAGGAAGGGTTTGGGGAGGGGTTGTGCTTCCTACCTCCCTGCCTTTATTCCCACTCACTTTAGCTTTGACGTGAATAGATGAGCTTTCTCAGTCTTGCAAAGCATGTGACCGTCAGACTCTGCATCAGCTTGGATTGCTGGCTACGGGCTATCTCTCTTAGCAAAGCTGTAGATACATAAGCTCAGAGGTCATGTTGCCTGGATTCAAGTCATAGCTCTAACCCTGTCTAGCTTTGTGATCTTGGGCAAATTCTTTCGTGCCTCAGTTCCTCAAATGTAAAATGGGGAATAACAATGGTACTATTGTTATTGTGAAGATTAAATGAGTTAATATGTATAAAGCACTGAGAGCCTGGAACACTACGAGTGCCTCAGAAAGACCCACTGTGTTGGGTCTTCATTGCTGTGTGCGGGCTTTCTCTAGTTGTGGCCAGTGGGGGCTACTCTTCGTTGCAGTGTGGGCTTCTCATTGTAGCGGCTCCTCCTTGCAGAGCACAGGCTCTAGGCATACGGGCTTCAGTAGTTGTGGTGCACGGGCTCAGTAGTTGTGGCTCGCAGGCTCTAGAGTGCAGGCTCAGTAGTTGTGGTGCCAGGGCTTAGTTGCTCCATGGCATGTGGGATCTTCCCAGACCGGGGATCAAACCTGTGTCCCCTGCATTGGCAGGTGGATTCTTAACCACCGTACCACCAGGGAATTCCCTGTTTCTTTTTCAAGATTGTTTTGGCTTATTCTGGGTCTTTTGCATTT
This sequence comes from Lipotes vexillifer, assembly GCF_000442215.2. Taxonomy (NCBI): domain Eukaryota; kingdom Metazoa; phylum Chordata; class Mammalia; order Artiodactyla; family Lipotidae; genus Lipotes; species Lipotes vexillifer. Next base: position 1,336,041 of record NW_006796548.1, on the reverse strand, counting down.
CCATATGAATTTTATGATCAGCTTGTCAATTTCTGCCAAAAAAAAAAAAAAAAGGCAGCTTGGATTCTGGGGAGAATTGCCATCCTAACAATATTAAGGCTTACAATCCATGAACACAGGATGTCTTTCCATTTAGTTATGTCTTCTTAAATTTCTTTTATGTTACTGATTTTAAGCAGAAGAGTGACGTGATCTGATTTATACTTTAGGAAGATCACTCAGTAGTATGAAAAAACAATTGGGGGAAAGAGATGCTGCATGAACAAGGACAATAGTAGCAGAGACAAAGAGGAAGCACTAATTACAGAAATATCTATGATGTAAATCGGCAGGACTTGACGATTGACTTTATGTAGAAAGAGAGGAAAGAGTAAAGAATGACTCCCAGGTTTTTGGCTTGGGTACTTCATGATGCCAACCCACTGAGATAGAAAATACACAAGAAGCAGTAGCGGGTAAAAGTTGGTACATGTTGAGCTTGAGGTGACTGGACACCCAGGTGGAGAGGTAAGATCATTGGATATTTAAGTCTGATCATCAGGGGAGCTGTCTAGTCTGGGAGAATCATCATATGAAAGGGGAGCCATGAGACTACATGAATTAACCAATGGGACCCATAAAGGAAGCAGCAAGGATACAGAGGAATACCAATATTTAAAAGTTGAGCTGTTGACAAAAAGTCTACAATGGAGACTGAGAAGGAACAGCCAGAGGCAGGAGGAAAACCGGGAAGGAGGTGTGTTACAGGAGTACGGAGAGAGTGGCTGATAATAATGTTAGGAACTGAAATGCTTCATTGGATTCAGTGTGGTCAGAAGTCACTGGTGACCTAGAAGAGGGCTCTTCCAGCAGAGGGCTGAACCG
>NW_006796548.1:1327803-1335129 GCF_000442215.2 Lipotes vexillifer | reverse complement strand
GAACCGCACTGCTGTGGAGTGTGGAGGGGGTGGTAGCTGAGAAGATGGAAATAGCATGTAAAGATAATTCATTTCAGAAGTTTGGACGGGAAGGGAAAGGAAGTACAAAAGCAGTAAGTAGAAATGTAAAGGGAGCCAAGGGAAGGTGTGTTTTTTTAGGATAGAAGAGACTTGGGTATGTTTATAGGCTGATGGGAAAGACTTGGCAGAAAGGAAGAGGGTGAGGAATGAAGTGTGGTCCATGTGGAGCTGTAGGAGTGACTGGGAGACAGAGCAAGGTGAGTGGATTTAGAACAGTGCTTTCCAAAATTTAACATGCATACTAATCACATAAATCTCCCCTCTTCTTTCCATCTTCATAGCCACCATCCTGGTCCAAGTCCCCTACATTTCTCATTTCTCACCTGGACAAGTGAGCTGGCTTTCAGATGCTCAACCTTGTGATGTAGGCTTGGCGGTAAAGGAGTCAGGAGGCGGTTAACTGAACAGAAGAAAGGAGAATGGGCTGGTGGCCTCTGGGAAGTCAGAGGATGAGGCCATGGGAGTCAAAAGACCAGCATGGTGCAAACGAAGGCTTTGTGGGATGCTCAAGGGTGGGATTTCAGAGGGGACCATTCAAGGCATGAACCCGGACAGGATGGCTGGGGTCATGATGAAGGTCACTGAGGAGGTCAAGGAAGAGTATTGGAGGGTCCTTCACATGGATGAGCAGGACAATTTGGAATGACTGCCTCAGCAAAATCTGGAAACCCAAGTCCTTGATAGATGGAAGGGGATGGCAGAGAGGGCAACAGATCAAGGTGATGAGAAGGGGTGGCAGCGTAAAGCCCGGAGTCAAGAGTCTCAGAGGAGAAAATTACATACGCACATAGGAAAACACCCTCCGAAATGTGAATGCTGATTATCTGTGGGGATAGGGAGGATTATCAGTAGTTCTGATTTCTTCTCTATACTTAAGAAAGAAAGAAATGTAAAAGATAGACAATATACAAAGAATAACAAACTCCCCATTCACACCATGTAGAATTTGTCATTGTAAATATGCCTAAGTCCCCTTCAACCACCTCCTCCTCTCAGCATGATCACTTGGCTTTTCGTTTTATGTATGTGTATGGAAAGACACAAAATTGAATATGGTAGGGTCCGTGTGTGATTGTTCTACTTAGAGGGAGGAAGTATTCTAGTAATCAGGGAGGAAAAAGCCTTTCTCAGGTGAAGAGGACTTGCACAAGGACTGGAAGCCTGAACCCCCCTTCCCAGCTGAGCAGCCCGGCGGGGAGGCCATACCCTCGGAAGACCCAGAGTCCAATTTAAGTGTACTGGACCACACCTGGTTGTTAAGTGTTCCAGGAAGAGAGAGAATTTCTATTTGTATTTCTCTGGCTAGGTTTCAACCAACTCTCACATCTCTCAAGTCTTTTTATGGCTCAGAAATCTGGGAAGGCAATCACTATCTCCATTTGACAGATGGGGAAACTGAGATCTGGGGAAGGGCTGTGAGCTGCCAGGGTGTCACAGTGAGTTGGTGGAGCACAGGGGGCTAGTGCTGTAGCCTGGGGTTCTTTCCAGAACCCCAGAACCCTAGCCAGTGTGCAAAAGGGTGAGGCGCAGGCAAGGGACACTGGACAACTCAGACGAATGGACTTTGGTCACTTGGCAATAAGCAAAGAGAAATGGCAATAACTTCCGGGCACTTAGGCTGGGCCATGGCCGGGATATTGTGTCAGAAGAGAAACAGGTGGGCCGTTCCCTCCTCAGAGGCCTCAGACAGTAGGCCCACTCCCTGGAGACTATGGCTCCCCTGTCCCCCACCACACTCAGGAGCAGACTTCACAGTTAAACAGATCTGGATTCAAGTCTCAGCTCTACCAGTGATACCTGCTGTGTGCCCTTTGAAAAGGTAAACCTTTCTGGGCCTCCATTTTCTCATCTGTAAAATGGGGTAATAATCTTTAACTCTCAGTATTGTTCCAAAGATAGAAAAAGAAAGCCCTCATTTATTCATCTGAAAGCAAAGACATTTAAAAGGTCTGGGTCCCCAGCCTAATTCCAGACTGCCCTAGTTGGGGTCAGTGGCGAGGGGACAGCCTGACACTGATAGAGAAGCCACATGCACATGCATGAGATTTGACATCGGCTTTGCAGTGACCACACGTGCTCTCCAGGGCAGCTCTTGGGAGGTGGACTTGGTCATCAGTAAGTTGTGTGCCCCACACACAAGGCACACACATTCAGTGGACAGCTGGTGTTAGATGCATCAAGCCAGCCCCTACCCTCAAGGCCACTGACCAGTGGGGTAGGGGGTGCAGACTGTGATTTGATGCCGCCCAGATACCACGGAAGTGCCTCCCAGAGTCCTGCCTGAGGGCCAAGAGCCCAGGCTGGCAGCCACAGCATGGCCACATTAGAGAAAGGGCACTGAGACCCCTACTCCACCTCTTCCGCCGGACACTTGTGTGAGTCCATTTCTACATGTTGAGGATGAAACAAAGGGTCATTCTGGCACATTAAAGGGGCACAGTAACCAATAGCCAGGAATAGTAAAGGTCTTGTTATGTGCTCCTGCTAAGTCTGCACTTTGCAAAGATACTCTAGAGGGTTTTCAAAGCATTTTCTTACCTCATTTTTGTATCTCACCATGACTTTAGGGGACAGGAATTATTATCCCTGATTTTCTGAGAAGGGAACAGAGACACCCCCCCATCCCCACCCCCACAAGTAAAGCACCTTGCTCAGGTGCGGCCGAAGACCCTCAGGCCACGGCAGGGAGGAAACCTGAGGTCACGGGCGCAGGTCAAGGATGGAGCCTGGCTCCCTAGGTAGTGTTCTTTCACCACCCACTGTTGCACTTCCCCATTCTCTAGAAAGAAGTGGATTCCCAGCCCTCACCCCGGGGCTTTCCTGTCCAGCTGCCCACCAGGTCGTGACAACCACGCATCAGGCCCCCGTCTCACTCCCTAGCCCGGAAGATCGCAGCTCCTCTAGGCCTCAGTTTCTATCTGTAAAATGGGCATCACTGGAGCGGGGTGGGCTGCGAGGGGTTGCTGGCCGGGTGCCGGCCGGCATCGAGGCCGGTGGGTGAGGCCAGCGCTGTGACTCAGCCGGGCGGGCCAGGAAGGGCTGCCCAGCCGGTCGGACCGGCCCGGGATGCAAACGAGCCGCCGGGGCCCTCCCGGGGCCGGGCCGCCCAGGGGGTGACGGGAAGGGAGGCCGATCGGGCGCTCCAGGCTCGAGGCGGGAAGTGGGCGCGGCGCGGGCTCTGCTGGGCGCTCGGCGGCTGCGGACCAGTATGGGAGTGAGGCCGCCCGCAGCGTCTGGAGCCCCGGTGAAGCCGCCGCGGAGACCCCGCTCGGGAGCCGAGATGTGTCTGCGCCTGGGTGAGCCGCGGGGGGACGGCCCGGGAGGCCCGAACCCGCCCCAGATCCTCTGGCAGGGGCGGAGCACTGTCGTGGACGCCCGGAACCCCGGGGTCCAGGCCGCCTTCTCTGCAGGTCACTTTCTGCTCTAGGCCTCAGTTTCCTCAGCACCGAGCTGGCAAGAGGGGGGCTTCTGGTATCTTCAGATGTGGGGTAGCACCACGGCCTCTCGCCCGCCCCCACTGCCCCCCACTCTCCTTTCTTGCGGAGGAGGGACCCCCAGGTGGGAGGAAAGCAGCCAACCCCCACAGCCCGCAGAAGGGGGAGCACAGGGAGGGCCTTCCGAACCAGAGGCTGCCTGCCCTCCGGCTCCCTCAGCCTCCCAAAGGGCTCCAGCTCCCATGCCCTCCGCTCCCCCAAACCGGGCCAGGTGAGAAGGGCCACTGGCAAACACGACCCAGACAGAGGAGTGGGACTGATGTGTCCCCTCCTCTCACTCCCTGGACGCAATGATTCTGCTCTTGGGCACCAGACAGACCTGGGGAGTCCCTACCCTCTAGCCAAGAGAACTTGTAAGCCTCGGTTTTCTCATCTGTAAAGTGGCGAGGGAGCACCACGGCCTAGAACCATCCTGAGCCAGGGACTGCCCTGAGACTCTGTCCAGTGCTCCAGGCACAGCCCCATGCTGCCACTGTACCTCCAGTTTGACCAAGTCTTGGTCCTGGGATGCTGTTGTTCATGAGCCCAGCCCTGAGCCGGGTGGTGTCTGGGTGGCCAGGTAGGTGGGTGGATGGGTCAGGCCCCTGGGACAAAGCTGCCGTGCCCCTTCCTGTTTGGCCAGCAGTTAATCTTCATGATGCCATCCAGTCCCACGGTGCCTGTCCAGCCCATCATCTGCCCTCTGCTTCTCCTTGATCTGGTACGGCTCCAGAGGCTCCTGAAGGCTCCGAGGATCTCACAGACCGGCTAGACCAACCCCTTCCCATTTTACATATGGGGAAGCTGGGGCCCAAAAAGGAGAGAGGCTGGTGCAAAGTCGCACAGAGGGTCTGTGTGACTGAGTAGCCCCAGCCCTCTCTGCTCCCTGGGGCTTCCTCTGGGCGCAGCACCCCCAGGGACATCCAGTCTAGGGATTCCTTCCTTTCTCTCTTTCTCTCTGGCTGCAAAACTCCCATATATGAAATATGACCCAATCCTTGCTGCCACAGATGGGGACACTGAGGTCTAGGAAGGGACTCACAGGTCCCACCCACAAGGAGCAGCTAAAGGAAGAAGGGGGGGCTGTTTAGTTCTAGGCTCCAGACCAGTCTTCCAGTCTCACAGAGCTGGCTAGAGTGAGGGGGCTGGTGGGCCTAAGGGGCCAGCATGGTGCAGAGCCAGGACCCAAAGGGGACATTCCAAAGAGCAGATCTGGAACAGCTGGAAGGAGGACTCCTGATCCTGGGGGTGTGCAGATAGGGCCCAAGTAGCCACTTGGACACTCAGAGAGGATTTGTGTATGAGTCCCTGATGTTCTTTTGACCTCAGCCTCCCGCTCCTTGCCGTGTCCCTGCCTAGTGCCCCTGCACCAAGAGCTCACTTTTCCCAGCACCCCCCGGTATGCCCCACTTTCCCATCCATGTCCTCAGGGGACCCTCCTTCCCCACTGGGAAACAAGGGTTATTCTTCCCATTTTACAGATGGGGAAATGAAGACTCAGAAGTTTGAGTATTTTGCTGGAGTCAGTTCAGCAATTGTGAGTTGAGTATCTACTGTGAGCCAGGCCCTTTACAACAAACTGAATCCTAAATAGAACCTGATCCCTGCCCAGTGAACTAGGGGCTCCTTGGGGCCTGGGCAGTGCCCATCAAGCTCTCTGTGGTACCTCAGGGCCTGGCATGGAGCAGGCACTCAGTGAACATTGATGTAACAAATGTATGGATGAAAAAAATCAGTGGATGCAAAGCTTAGTGGAAGGATCATGGGTCTAGAGCTAGAGACCTGGGTTCAAATCCTAACTGTGCCACGCATGACCTTGAACACTAACAAGGACTACTGCCCTTTATTAAGTACCACCTGTATGCTTTTCCAACCTTAGAGATCCAAGGACTCTCATGAAAGCACTGTGAACCCCTTTTCCTGATGAGGAAACTGAGGTACAGAGAAGACAAGTTACTGGCCTCGAGTCATCCAGAAATAGATTTAGAACCCAATGTCCATCACTCCTGCAGGGGCCTCAGTTTTCTCCTCTGCCCAGCAGGATAAGCCCTACCCATGGCCCTGACATGGCTGTGTCCCTCACAGGTGGCCTGAGTGTGGGTGACTTCCGGAAGGTGCTGATGAAGACGGGGCTGGTGCTGGTGGTGCTGGGCCATGTGAGCTTCATCGCAGCCGCTCTCCTCCACGGCACGGTGCTGCGCTACGTGGCAGCCCCCCACGATGCTGTGGCTCTGCAATACCGTGTGGTCAACATCCTCTCTGTCACTTCCGCCATCGTGGTATGGCCAGGCTGGGAGGGTGGCTGGCAGGAGGGGGCTGGAGGGGGCTGGAAAGGTCTTCAATGAGTCCCCACCCACAGCCTGGGGTGGGCAGGCAGAGAGCCCCAAGTACTAACCCCTGTTCCACCACTTACCAATGGCACCAGTCACCCAACCTCTCTTTGCCTCAGCTTCCTCATCTATAAAATGGGGATGGTAACAGTGTCCATCTGAGAGGGTCCTGATGAGTACTGAATGAGATCATCCACATAAAGTGCTGAGCACAGTGCCTAGCACATGGTTAACTCACTACTGTGAGCTTGGATTATCGTTACAATAGGGAAATAGTCAAGGCACTGTTGGCCAGAAGGAAGGAGCATCAGCTCAGCTTGGGAGGGTTCACACAGGTGGAGGCCCCTGAGGTGGGTATTGATGGATGAATAGGAGTTCAAAGATAGGCTGCAATTACCATAACCTGGGTATGAAGCCTGCTGGGGTCAGCTGGTAGGAGAGGAAGCTGGGATGGCTTTCAAGTACAGAGAATGGCAAATGCAAAGGTGTGGAGGTGGGAATGGAATAAGGTCTGTTCTGGAGACACTGAAAAAACCAATTTGGGGGCTTCCCTGGTGGTGCAGTGGTTGAGAGTCCACCTGCCGCTGCAGGGGACACGGGTTCGTGCCCCGGTCCGGGAAGATCCCACATGCCGCGGAGCGGCTGGGCCCGTGAGCCATGGCCACTGAGCCTGCGCATCCGGAGCCTGTGCTCCGCAGCGGGAGAGGCCACAACAGTGAGAGGCCCGTGTACCGCAAAAAAAAAAAAAAAACTAATTTGGCAGGAGTTTAGCATTAGGCCTGGACTATAAGTGCTCAATAAATGGTTGACATGGTTATGGCTGGATGTCAGTACCTGTTTGATGAATACATGAATGAAGGGGCCTGGTATTCTCAAGTTCGTAAAGCCCTTTCCCAACTGTCAGAAGAGGTGGCTACAGCCTTTGGGGAACATCTGCACATCAGTGTCTGAGTTCCATCCCTGCCACCTCCTGGCTGAGGGATTTCTTTCTCTCTCTAAGCCTGTTCCCTCCCCTGCAAAATGAAGCTCAGACAGCCTGCTGGCCCTAAAGCAAGGATCACGGCCCCCGGCAAGTAGGAGAGCCTCAGTCAGTGGGACAGAGCCAGGCTGTACAGATATGTGCAGTGTCCCTTGGGGTTACTATCATTGTTGTTTATTCGTCTCACCAACCTTGTGAGGAAGGCAGGCAAGGCAGTGAGCTCGGGGTTAGGAGGTTCACCACGGATGGGCTCTGGGCTGGACCACTTCAGCTGTGCTCTTATTTCCTCAGTTAATCCCCACAGCTCCCTGCAACATGGGGCCATTATTTTCCCCACTATTACAGAGGGGGAAACTGACTCAGGGATTCACCCAACCTCTTGCTGATACAAAGAAGCCAACCTGGATGTGAAACAATCTGTGGCTGACACCAAAGCCAGTGTCCTTTCCCTGAGCTCATTCCT
>NW_006796548.1:1324442-1327724 GCF_000442215.2 Lipotes vexillifer | reverse complement strand
TCCTGCTGAGCGGGCTTAGCCCAGAGAGTTTGAGGCACTTACTAGTGGCTGCACAGTGAATTGCAGACATTGCTGGGCCCCCTATCATCTCACCTGCCTCCCGCGGGTCCAGCCCATGCCTGGTAAAGTGAGGGAACTGAAGGAGGGAGCCCAGCTGAGTGGAACCCAGAAGATCCAGAGGGCAGCTGGTGGGCTTAACAGTGAGGTGGGCCCGCCTCTTGGGGCTGGGGGTGGTTAGGGGGACCTGTAGGAGGGAGAACCCAAGCAGGTAAAGAGGAGCAGGAAAGGCCTTCCTGAGAAGGTGCTGTGTAGGCGGCATCAAGCGCAGGCTCTGTGTGGGTGTCCATATCCAGGGCGATGAGGAAAGAGCCTGGCCCAGGGTGGAGTTGAGAAACTGATGGGGCAGGGGCCAGGTCACTGAGAGCCTTCGATAGTTAAAAATACTCCTAGGGATTTTGAATTCTACTCCATAAAGTATCCTGGTTTATTTTAAAGTAACAATTTTGTTTTTAGTTCCTTGCCAGTTGAGTTACTGAGTTTCTTCCAAAATCTTTTCCACTCCAGGGAAACATGTCATATATATCCTGTGACATGGCTCTGTGGCCCTGGGATACACAGGTCCCTGCTTGAGAAATGCAGCTGTAGGCAGTGGGGAGTCATGGAAGGTTGTAGGCAGGGAGTGACTGTGTTTTAGAAACGTCAGCTCAGGGCTGGACCATGAAGAGGCAGTGTCCCCATGCAGGTGGAGGTAATGAAACCAAAGCTAAGCAGGGGGTGTGGGTTTGGGGGGCTAGAGTCGGTGTTGGTGGAATCTCTGCTGGAGGGTGGCCCTGACCCCCTGCCCACTGTCCTCCAGTAGGGGGTCAGAGCTGACTTGAGCCTCCTCCACAGGTCATCACCTCAGGCATTGCAGTCATCGTGTTATCACGCTACCTCCCCAGCATCCCTCTGGTATGTGGTACCTCCTGGGATGGGGCTGTGTGGATAGGGGCAGCAGCCACCCTCAAGGGCCTGGCCTGCTTGGAGGGGGTGAGGCTGACCCCATGGGGGCCAGAGCTGCCCATGGGGCCGAGCCTGATGTCCACTGACCAGTGGCCTCCTCCATCCAGCGCTGGACGGTGTTTAGCTCGAGTGTGGCCTGTGCCCTTCTCTCTCTGACCTGTGCTCTCGGCCTCTTGGCCTCGATTGCTGTGACCTTTGCCACCCAGGGCCAGGCACTGCTGGCTGCCTGTACTTTTGGGGACCCCGAACTACTGGCACTGGCGCCCGACTGTCCCTTCGACCCCACTCGCATTTACGTAAGTGCTTAGGCCTGGGATGGGGTGGGAGGGCAGCGAGGTGCTCATCAGAGGTGGGAAGGGTTCTTGGAGTCCTGCCCTCCACTCCCCAACCCCAGGCAGCCATCACTGCCCCCCTGTCCCCCTACAGAGCTCCAGCCTGTGTCTCTGGGGCATCTCGTTACTGTTCTGCATGGCAGAGAGTGTGTTTGCTGTCCGCAGTGCCCAGATCACCCACCAGTTGCTGGAACTGAGGCCCTGGTTGGGGAAAAGCAGCCATCACATGGTAAGGCCTGCCATCCCCCCAAGCCCTGACTCTTCATACTTCCTGGGAGCCCCTGCTGGGGAGCTCAGTCTGATCTGTCCCCACCCCTCTGTAAAGGGCCCCCACCTTGAAAACTGGGGCAACAGTTTTCTCCCCAGGACCAAAAGGAGAGACTTGGAGGCTCAGAGAACTCAGATCTCCCAGCTAAGTCATACAGCTGACACTTGGCTCTCCCAAGGCCCAGGATGAGTCTTGGGGAGGGGGAGAGGTATCTGGGCTGGAATTGGGGGCACTCCAAGGGTATGGCCTGACTCTTGCATAGTGGAGAGTAATGATGTCCCTTCACCCAGAGATCCTCCCAGCCCCCCACTCCTCCCACTTTCTAGATGTCTTGGAGGAGGAGACCCAGACCCAGTGGGCCTGGCAGCCTCTGACATCTCCACAGATGCGGGAGAGCCCAGAGCCTGTGGAGGACCATGACCTGCTGAGCTGCACTAGCTCTGGGCTGATGACCCTTTGACAGCTGTTGCCTCACCCAAGCCCCGTGGCCACTGGGGCCCTCCAGCCAACTCTGCACTGTGATCAGGCCAGGATTCCTGGAGCCAGCCAAGAGGGCTCAGTGCCACTCCAGGCCCCCGGTGGGTCTTTCACCGCTCTCCCCCAGCCACCCAGCCCACTGCACTGAAACGAGACTTTATTCTGAAGACGTTAAAAAGAACAGAGATGCTCCACGTGGATGCATGCAGCGGGGGAGGGGACTCGGCCGGGGGGCCTGTGCTGCTCTCCCACACAGGACACTGTGGGTGGCGCTCTAGGTGTGTCTGCCCATCTGTCTGTGGGCCTGTGTATCTGAGAGAGACAAGACACACAGAGGGGTCCGTGGGTCTGTGTTCATCAAAATGCTGAAACGCAGGCGGGGGTTCATGGGACTCACAGCTGGGGGGGCTGGAAGCAGGAGGTTTTCCTTTTGCATCATGGCCTCCGGGCCAACAAGGGCAGGGGCAGGCAAGGTTGAGGCCCTCCTGCAGGGAAGGATGGCTCAAGGAAGGTTTCTCCTCAAGCCCCCAAACCTCTGGAATCCTTCTCTCCTCTCCAAATAAAAAGACAGGCATGATTCCCAACTCCACCAAGGCTGAGATCTACAAGGGTTGGGATGGAGGCAGGGAAGCTTGCCCCGTGGTTGGCGGAGGGAAGTCTGGCCTCGTGGCTGGGTGTGTGCGGGGGTGGGGGAGGGGGAATGGCTGACTTTCTGATAGCTAGGTAAGGGAGGGCTGACTGAGAGGCAGACCAAGCCAGCGCCTGTGTCTTTATCATTGCCGAAGGGAGATATTGCCTCCTGGATGGAGGGTGCTAACCACTTGCTGGCTTGGAACTTGGGGCGGGCTGCAGGGTTCCTTTCTTCATAGGCCCCTCAGAGTACAGACCCTGGGGGTGGCAATCTGACCCCCAGCCTGGACAGACACAAGGGCGAGGAAGCTGAGAGCCGGGAGAGGGCCAGTGAAGGCAGGGAGGGGAAACCTGGCTCCTCGCTCAGAACTGGGAGGCGCTGCTGGGGTCGCACTGCAGCAGACGCACGATGGACGGGTCGCTTTTGGCCCCGCGGATGAACTCCTCCAAGGACAGCTTGCCTGCGGGGTGAGGGGAACAGTGACGGAGGAGAAGGCAGCAGCAAAGCAAGGGGGTGCAGAACCGAGCCGCTGGAGAGGAAGGGGGAGTGGCTCCTGCCCCGCCCCCCCCCCC
>NW_006796548.1:1287533-1324304 GCF_000442215.2 Lipotes vexillifer | reverse complement strand
CCCCGCCCCTGCCTCCTCACCGTCATTGTTTGTGTCCATTTGGCGGAAGATCTTCTCAGTCCTCTTTTCCGGGGTCGACTCGTCCTCCGGCATCTTCATCACGGACGAAACCATCTTGTAAATGGCCTGGGGGGCGGGTGGGGAGGAAGTAAGGGGGAGACTGCCTGATCCCTCCACCCCCAACTTTCCAAAAACGCCCCCAGGTGCGCTGACGATCGCCGCTCCCGCCAAGGTGAGGCGGAGAGGGGGTGACGGAGGAATGTGGGAACTGGGAAGTTCCGAGACTGAGAAGGTTTCCAGAACAGTGAACTATTGGAGAGAGCCTTGAACAAGTTCCCTTGGAGCTCTCGGTGGGAAAGGAATTGCAGGCAGAGGGATCTGCACGTACAAAGGCCCCAGAGCGGGCAGCCCTGAGTGGACGCCGAGAACTTAGGGATGGCTGAATGCAGGGGGTCAGGAGAGATGTTGGAGGACATCGGGACCCAGATGGAGAAGGGCCTGAAACGCCCGGCCAAGGAGCTTGTGCTGGACGCCCCAGGTTCCCAGTTAAGTCCCAGGTTGAAAGAGCCGCTTCTCAGAAACTTCGGGGCTCCGGGCGGCCCGCCCTCGATGGTCGACAGGGGGCGCTGGGCGAAGGGGATGACACTGGGCTGCGATGCCACTGTGGCCGGCAGGGGGCGTAGAGCCGCCCTGAGAGCTGGAGGGCCGGAGGCGGCTGGGTCCACAGGGGGCAGGGGATATTATGCAAATAAACGCACGTGAGTACCTGCCCGGGGCGGGGACAGCCTCGGCTGTGCTGGGCCGAGGACGGCTGCCGCCAGATGCAGGAGCTTCGGAGGCGACCCGAAGGAGGGTTTTTGCGCTAAGCGTACACAGAGCACAAAGGACTTGGCCTGTGGGCTGGGTTCCGGCGCCCCGGAGCTCAAGGACCAGACCCGTCGCCTCAATCTGCCAGCTTTTTGCTACTGACACCTCCTCCAAGAAGCCTTCCTTCTCCCATCCCATAAACTTCCCTAGCCTCAGATCCGGCTTTGGCCTCCGCAGTGGTCTCTTCCAGCCTCTCTAGGGTCTGTCCCCAACGCTGCCTCTGAGACCTCTTTACAAACACAGATCTCCACCGCTACGTCCCCAGCCCAGGGGCCGCCCCCTCGTTCCCAACATACACAGGCCTCCCTCCGGGCCTGCCGTGCACCCAGCTCCTTCTGGATGCTGCCCCACGCTCCTTCTGCTGCCTCCCACTCCTCCTTGGTGCTCAGCTTACATGGCGCATTCTTAGGGAGGCCTTCTCTGATCCAGGCTGGGTCAGGGCCCATATGCTGCCCCAGAGCCTCCTTTGGGGACAACTCTCCGGAAGTAATTATGCCTTTGTAGGATTGCTCCTCAGCCCCAGCATACAGATAAGGACCATGGACATCTAGCTAGTGCCCAGATCCACAGAATTTAGCACAGTGCCTGGCATCTGACAGGGACTCCCCTGTTTAAAAGCCACTGGCACCTCCCACTGCCCTCTGTTATCAAGTCCAAACATTTGGCCCTTGGCATTCAAGGCATTTCACACTCTGGTCCCTGCTGACCTCTCCACCATCAGGCCTCCCCTAGTAGGTGATTCTGCCATAACCAAATACCCCTGCGCCTTTCAGGTCTCCCAGTGTTTACAGCCTCTGCCTGGAACAATGATACTAACTACCATTTACAGACACCCACTATGTGCAAGGTCCTTTACATACATTATTCTCACCCTTGCAATAGTCCTGAAAAGCAGGTACTGAGATACCCATTTTCCAAATAATAAATTGAGGCTCAGAAAGGAAATTGATGGCAGACACCAGATTAGAAATTGCTCCCTCTTAGCCACTGGATAGATGCTTGTGGAGTGCTAATGACCCCTCAAAGCAGGGTATATGAAGTAAGGTGGCCTGGTTCCACTAATCACTTGTTCTGTAGCCTTGGACAAGTACTTAACTTCAGTTTCCTCATCTGTAAAATGGGGGTAATCATATCTCCCTCATTTGGACTGTCTAGAGTATTAAATGAGATACTGTGTATAGCTGGCTAGAGTAAGTGGTCAGTAAACATAATCATAGTATAACCATTACTCAACCATCACAGCCTCAGGTCTTCCCTGCCCTTCAATCCCCTGGACTCCCAGATGTCACCTTTACACCCCTGTCACCGAGCTGGTCAGTGTGACCTGCACACTTGTCTCTCCCAGCAGAGTGGGAGCTTCAAGAGGCTGAGGTGAGGTCTCTTCCCTTCCAATGTGCCCACCACCTGGCACAGGGCTCCATCCTGAGAAGGACTGAGCAAGTGACTTAGAGAGTGACTGCTCCCCTGTGACAGCCCTTCTCCTGGGCCTCCTAATTAATTGTCTGGAATTACTGCTCACTCATTGTTTCAGTGGAGCCGACTTGTAATTAATCGGTCACTAGGGTTTGCAGAGTTCTGTCTGCACCAGTCGTCTGGAGCCGCTGGGTTGCTGTAAAGGAACCCAGGGCTTAGATAGCAGAGGCCAGCCAGGAAGGGGTCCCAAGGATGCCCAAAGAATGGTACTGGCTTGACCAATGCCCTGGGTTTGGAGCTTCCAGCAAGGCTGACATTTACCAGTATACACCAGGCAACCACACTAAGTGGTAAAACATGAACATCCATACAGATTAGTTGGTATCCAGCTGCTGCCCAGTCCTTGAGTGATCTTCCACCACCCTGGCTACCCCAACCCTTCCACCAGGACCCCCAGAATCCCCCACTATCCATCAACTCGAGAGTTAAGGCCTGGCCCATGGGAGTCATTGATAATCATTAAGCCTTTTCCCTAGTGATAGACATAGGGAGCGCACCACATCCTAAGGCAGCCCATTCTACTCTAGCTGGAGAGAGCAGACCCAGAAGCCAAAGTCAAGAGTCCACTAGTGGCTGGATGAGTTGGGAACGGGAGCAGACAGCAGAGCTGAGGGACCAGAAGGGAAAGAATTCAGAGAGGCAGAAGGAAAGGGAGCAAGAGCCTGTACAAAGTGGCACATTCTGAGGATGTTGAAAAGGCCATCCTGGCTGGAGCAGAGAATGTGCAGAGGAGAAAATAATAACTGACAATCACTAATGTTTACTGAGCACCAGTTATAAGCCAGGCCATCTACTAGAGTCTTTATCCCGCTTTATACCCACAATAGCCTTGGAAGAAGGGGTTAACACCCTCACTTTATAGGTGAAGAAACAAAGGCTTAGGAAAAAAGTGAACAAGGAACTGGTAGGTAAAATAGGACCAGATCCCTGATGGACCTCAATGCTGCTGAGGGTATGGGCACTCTGGAAGGTTTTTGAGATAAAGGTAACGTACTATGCTTATATTTGTTCTAAGAAAGGACATTCCTATCAGGTCCTTAAGTCTCCCTGTGAGATCAGCCTCACCATCCCCATTTTACAGGTGAGCAACCGAGGAGTTGAAGCCACCTCCAGAACTGGAAGTCAGACCCCTTTTAAGAGACAGCTCTGAGTGTTGACCAAGTTGAACCTGACTCCATTTAGATGCTGTGTGACCTTGGGCAAGCCACTTCACCTCTCTGAGACTTATGGGGTTGTTGTAAGGATGCACTGAGCTCATGGGTATAAGCATCTCACAGTACTAGGCTCTTAGTGGGCTCTCAATCAATTAGTTGGAAGGTGGCTGGGTATCCAGATGGAATGTGGGTGACAGAGCCAGGTGGCCCATTCACAGGCTGTGTGATCTCGGGCAAGTGTCTTTACCTCTCTGAGCATCCGTTTCCTCATGAGTAAATGAGGATCAGTGAAACATAACTGGCCTGTACTCTGCAGAAATGTCAAGTCTTGAAAGACAAAGAAAGGCTGAGGAACTGTTACAGATTAAAGTGGCCTAAAGAGATAGGATGACTAAATGCAATGTGTGATCCTAGACCAGAGTAAAAAATGCTATAAAGAACATTATTGAGACAGTTGGCAGAATTCAATATGGTCTGTAAGTTAGATAATAGCATTGTTTCTATGTCAAATGTCCTGACTTTGATAATCTGGGGCGGGTTATGTAAGAGAATGTCCCTGTTCTTAGGAAATCTGTCCTGATGTATTCAGGGGTAGGGGATCATGTTCAGAACAACAAATCATTACACACACACACACACACACACACACACACACACACACACACACACACACACATGATGATAAAGCAAATGTGGTAAAATGTTCATTGGTGAAGATGGGTAAAGGGTATGTGGAAGTTTTCTCAACTTTAAATTGGAAATTACTTCCTATTAAAGACTTCTTTAAATGGGTCGTAAGAATAGCACCTGCCACTGCCTACCCACAAGGGCTGTTGAGAGGGTAAAGCGGGCTGGCAGGTGCAAGCTGCTGGGCCC
Source organism: Lipotes vexillifer (assembly GCF_000442215.2). NCBI lineage: Eukaryota > Metazoa > Chordata > Mammalia > Artiodactyla > Lipotidae > Lipotes > Lipotes vexillifer. The sequence goes on along the minus strand of NW_006796548.1, from coordinate 1,319,934 downwards.
TGTGCCTGCCATTCTGAGGGGCCCAGGGGCCCACCTGCACGATCTCCAGCATCTCCTCACGGCTGATATAGCCGTTGCCATCCAGGTCGTACATGCTGAAGGCCCACATGAGCTTCTGCTCCAGGCGGCCACGTGAGGTCACACTCAGCGCGATGATGAACTCCCGGAAGTCGATGGTGCCATCGCTGTTGGTGTCAAAGGTGCGGAAGACATGCTCCGCGAACTTGGAGGCGTCACCATAGGGGAAGAAATTGGCGTAGATCTTCTTGAACTCATCCACGTTGAGGATGCCCGTGGGGCAGTCCTTGAGGAAGCCCTTGTACCACTCCTGCAGCTCCAGCTCTGAGAACTCTGTATTCTCCCGCAGGTCCTGCAGCATCTCGGGCCGCAGCTTGCTGTTCTGCTTGCCCATGGCCACCGAGCCAAGTCCCACCTGGGTCCCCGAGGGGGTCAAGGGACAAAGAGGAGTGGTCAGGCCCTCCTGGCCCCTTGACAACACTCCAGGAGTGCCCCCAGACACCAGCCACTCCAGCCTCTCTTTTGACCCAGTGAGAGAGAGGAGCTGGCCCAAGATCACACAGCTTACATATACCCAGGCACCCTGACACTGTGTCAGCTCCACACCATTTCCCCAGACCTTCTACTTCCCCAGGGAACAGACCTGGAGACAGAGGAAGAGAAGGGGGCTCACCTTTACTGAGGCCCTTCTCAGTGCCCGCCACTGAGCCTTCCCAGGGTATACCATTTCACCCTCACAAAGTGAAGCCTTGGAATTATCCCATTTTACAGATGAAAAGGTAGGCTCAAGGAAGTGAGGTGACCTGCTTCAGGTCACATAGCCATGAAGTGACAGGGCTAACTCCCAGAGTTGCCAAGGGAAGTGCAGAAAGGCCCTCTGATCTTCCTCCCTCCTACCCCCTGCCCCCTTACTGCCTCACATACACCTGCTCACACAAAATACACCTGCAACCCAAACACTGACCTGTTCTCCCTCCCACCTTGTGTGCTTGACAAGAGGCAGAATAAGGTAGGTGTTAGCCTGGGCTCCAGAGCCAGATCACATGGATTTGAATCCCAGCTCTGCTTCTTACCAGCTATGTGACCTTGGGCAAGTTCCTTAAACTCTCTCTGCCTCATCTGTAAAGTGGGGGTAATAGTACCTACCTCATTATTGTTGTGAGGATTAAATTAGTTAATACATATGAAGCACTTAGAAAGATGCCTGCACATATAAGTGCTACCTAAGTGTTAAATAAATTTAAAAGATTTACATGTGTCCAGATGCCAACAGTAAACAAATGAATACATACTGACACATATTATGCTACACAGCTCACCAAATCCACACATGGATCCCATGCCACTCACCAGCACACACCCACCCAGGGTCACCGTGCCTGCACACACGACAACATTCCCTCTGTTCCACAACTCACATGTACTGACACAGCACCATGCACGCACAACTCCCATACCCTGTGCATCGAGACACACCAGCCCACAACCCCACATGTCTCACACATGCCATCACAAGCCAGCTCCCATGCCTACACCTCTCACATGGCCAGCTGCACGTGGGACCTCAGACACCTTTGCCATCTTTCTTTCTTTACCCAGGGGTGCTGCCAGGTGCCAGGAGAGGGAGCTGCAGCCCTTCTCAGGCTTATGACAGCCCCCTCTTCCAGGGACACCCCTAGCCAGTCAACCCTCCCCCAACACTTACCTTTCATCTAGTTCAGAAAGGTCCCCTCAGTGCAGGAGGTTAGACTGTGGGGGGCTGAGGGGAAGGTATTGGAAAGGAGACAGCCAGGCGGTTCTGGACAGGGATGTAGGGATGTGTGTAGGTGAATCTCCCCCCAGGTGTGAGACAGAGTGAGGGGGTTATTCCTTGTGTGTGCATGTGCACATGTGGGTGAGCATGTGTAAGTGCATGTGCTCATGTATGCGTGTGTGTCCCTGGCTTCTGCCTTGCATTTGTCTCCCCTTGTATTTCAATTTATATCTGTGCGTGTGCATATATGTGCGTGTGACTAGGTATGCACCTATTACAGTGTGAGGGGCATGTACCTGTGTGGCCATTTGGGGGACCTGTGTGTGTCCTCAGCAGTGTGTCACATGCATGTTTCTGTAAGTTGGTTCCCTTCCTTTCTAAATCAACCTTTTTTGCCCCAGGCTGAGGATCCACTGAACAAGTGTGTGGGAGGGCACGGAGGAAATGCCTGGAGCCGGGGTGGCTGAATGTGTCCCTTAGTCCCCTCCTCAAGGTCCAAGGAACTGGGTCATCTGGGCGGAGGCAGAGAGACGCGCTGGGCAGGAGAGATCTTCTAGTGCCCCCTCCTCCCTGCCACCCTCTGAGTCCGTCCCCCTGCCCCCAGTTGGAAGAATTGGAAACGAGGGCGGTAATAGATTCTGCTGTCTCCGCAAAGACCCCGTCCCCCAAATGGGAAGGACCTAAGCTCGGTCTGAGAAACCCGCCTCGGAGACCCTCTCCAGTCCTCTCCCCAGCTCTCGCCCTGGCCCCCGCCTCAACCCTTTAAGCACTCGGGGAGCGCCAGGCGCGTGGTCCTTCCTGGAGGGGGCGTCCGGAGGCGGCCGGAACGCGACTCCCCAGGCTGGCCACTCGGAGGTCAGGACCCTGGAGAGCGCCAGGCGTTTCCCGGCGGGAGCCCCACTCCCTGAGTCCCCGGAGGGAAAATTCCTGGGAGGCCCGGGAGCGGCAGGGTTGGGGAGCCCTGGACGTGGCCCCCTACCTCCGGGATGCCCCTTCCTCGCACCCCTTGTCCCCGGCCGAGCAGCCCCCACTCACCCAGCGACGCGGAGACACCGACTGCGCAGGGAAGGCGGCGCTGCTGCAGCGCGCGGCGGCAGAGGCGGCCGGAGGGGCGGGCGGGGGGCGGGGGGCGGGACTGCGAGGGAGACGCCCCGCAGCGTTAGCCCGGTGCCCCCCCTCTGGGGGGGGTCCCCGTTCCTCTCTCTGCCCTCGAGCCCTGATAGTGCGTGGAGCAAAGGGTTAGGCTCCGCCCCCGCCCCTGCCCGGGAGAGGGAAGGGGATGCCCTCACCTCTCCGGCCCCCCTCCCGAGGGAGGTCCCCATCTCCTCAGCCTCTCGACTCAGGTATCCCCCAATACGGTGGACGGTGTGGGTAGTCAGTGGTCAGACACCTCTTTCCTAAGCCGGGGACAACCCCCGACAGCTCCACCCGCCTGCCTCCCCCATCCCTACCTGGGCTTGGAGCCGCAAGTCACAACAAGGGTGGAAATTGGATCCTGGGCGCCTCGATATGTACCCTCCCTGCACCTGCGCCTCAACTCCGGAACTGACTGAGCTCTTCAGAGAGGGGGCAGCGCCCTCTCCTCCAGTCCCTGAGGTCTTGGGGGGCAGACACGCCCCCTACCCCGCCTCTGCCTTAGAGAGCCCCACCCCCTTTTCCCGCCCGCCGCACCGGGTCTCGTGCCCAGGACCTCTCTCAGAATGAATTCCATCCCTTAACGTGGATCTAAATTGCTCTTCCCATTCCCCCCCACTCCAATCAAGAAGCCCTCTCCCTCCCTCCCCAGCCTCCCCAGTGCCTGTACTGGATTGCGGTAAGTGAGGGCTGGGGAGCATCTCCAGCCTGGGGCGTTCTGAGGTGTGTAAGCCCCCTGCCTGCAGACAGGACAGCCCCTTTCCAGAGTCGCTGAACTCTATCAAAGCTTCTCCTGCCAGGATGGGGGCTGCATCCTCCTTCCCACAGCCTCAGCAACAATCCCGACCTCCTGGGCTCGAATTTTGCTCTTTCTGTATTTCCGGGGGGGGGGGGCGTTGATCCTTATTGTCCCCACTTCACAGATGAGAAAACTGAGGTTCAGAGGGGTTAAATGATTTTTCCAATGTCTGACAGCAAGCGAGTGGGCTTGGACTTGAACCCATGTGTCCTCATCCATTCATTGCACAAACGTTTATCAAGCATTAGTTCTGTGCCCAGCACTGTTCTAGGCAGTGGAGTTACAGGAGTGGACAGTAAGGCATGAATATAATATACAAGTCAGTTCTGTAGTGTATTAGATAAGTGTTTTGGGAAAAGTTGAGATCAGTGTGTGGAGGTTGGGATAGTGGCAGTGCTTAGGACCATGCCAAGGACTTTAGATTTTATTCCAGGTGAGATGGGAAGCTCTTGGGGCTTTGAGCAGACTGGAAGCTTACTCAGATATTCTGTCCTCAACTGACTTTGAGGAGTGGGGTCCAGGATGGGATCAGGGGGCCCTCTCAGGATAAGAGATGACCAGGGTGGCAGAGATTGGTCTGGTTTCTGGACCTACTTTGAAGGTGAGCTGACAGCACTTGTCATCCGACTGGACAGCTCCTCCCACTTCCTTGGCAGCAGCTAGGACCCTCATGACTCCCTAGGGCTCAGACCTCCAGGTTCTCAGACCAAGCCTCTCAGGTGGTCCAAATCTAGCCTTAGTCTCTCCTGCTAGAAGACAAGCGGGGAGTCTCAGCTGGAGGAACTGGGGAGCCAGGCCGTTGTGGGTGAGGGCAGCTGGACCCTCCAGAGCATTAGTTCCTCTCTGTACCTTGGCTCTGGTGTTGGGACCCCCAGGGAGGCGCCAGACGTGTGTGGGTGGTTCCCAGCTGCCTCCTGCGAGAGGGCCTGGGGGTGGGGAGAGACTTGCCGCTCAGGGCCCTTGAGTGACAAGCTCCCTCCCCTCTCCCCCCAGGTCTGGAAGGCCGGCTCAGCTTGGGGCTAGGAGAGGGACCTGCCCTTGGCTCCTCCTCACCCTCCTCCTCTTTCCTCTACCCCCTGCCAGCAGCCTGAGAATCTTCCCAGCCAGGTCTGGATCCTCCTCTCCAAACTTGTGGGGGTCTCAGTTTTCCCTCACTGGGGACTGCTCAGCCACTCTGCCTCCTCCCGCTTTCCCCCCTCCCCCACCAGCTTCTCCTGTGGGCTGACTCCTCGGTTCAGCCTCTGGGGAGCCTACTTCCCCCACCCCACTGTTTTTCTTCTCTGTGCGAGTGACTCTGATGCCCTGCCCTCAGGACCCCCAGTCTGCATTTCTGTCTCCCCAGTAGATGGGGCTTCTGAAGACAAGGCTATGTCTTATCCTCACCCTGGGTACCCCACATCTCTTTGACTTTCCATACCTCAAATGAGTAGGGTGGATGGCGGGGACAGGGCAGAGTTTTGGCTCTGGGAGCTCTGCTGATTACTTCCCATCAGCCACCTCTCCTCTCCTGGGGGCCTAAGAAGTACTGGGAGCCATCCTGAGCCAAAAGGGAAGGCGTGGGCCTCCCCATACTGTACCCCAAGGCCATCGGCCCACAGGGTAGAGCCTAGAAAAGGGGGGCAGAGGGCAGTTGTCAGAAGGCCTGGGTCCCTCACTTTGAACGACCTGGAGCAAGTCTCTTCCCCTTTGTGAGGAGAAAGGTTAGACAGGTGACCTGGGTGCTCTGACATCCCCTATCAAAAACACTAACCAGAGCACAGACAAGACAGGCCTCACTTACTGCCTCACTGGCCCCTGGAGGAGTGTGGGGACATGAGTTTTACATAGATGAGATCCCAGTTGCCCCGGAACCCTGCAGGTTTGAAGGATTCTGTGAAGGCCTGTTGCAGGGGTGGAGGTGAGGGGTGCCCTTGCTGATGATACTCAGCAGCCCCCCCCACAACCCAGACTGAGGCATGTCTAGGAGGGAGGGAAATGCAGAAGCGAGTTATCGAGAGAATCAAGGGAGGGATGAGTGGAGAGGGGATTGCATATCTCTTGAGCACCTACTGTATGCAGAGTGCTTTGCCTATGTCACCTCCTTTGATCCAAACTAATCCTGAGGGGGCAGTAATGTGACTGCCATTTTACAGATGTGAAGACTGAGGCCCAGAGAAGTGAAGTCACCTGTCTGAGGTAATACAGCAAGAAAGTGATAAAGCCAGAATTTGAACCCAGTTCCATGTGACTCAGGAGCCCAGGCCCCTCTCTGGAACCTCTCAGTGAGGTAGGTGGACGTAGCCCCTCCCCATCCCCCTCAGAGGCACAGCCCCCAGCCTCCCTCTTAGGTCCCAAATGGTTTGGAAAATCCTGATGGGAGCAGATGGTGGGGACAGATGGAGGGAAAAGCATCTCAGGGCTGAATTACACAAACAAACATTGATAAAGTGATTAAAACCTCAAGCCACCCCTTTCCAAAGGGCCCTGCCCACCCCAGCCTGGAGCACAATGGACCCAGAAGTGGAGACCTGGGGATCTCTGAATGCCCAGCATCTTAGCCCAACTGATCCCAGCTTCTGCTCACCTCCCTCACTGCCGGGGACCACCCCCGGACCAGAGCCCAGGGCGGCAGAGCTGCCAGGAGCACAGCCGGGAGGGGGAGGGGGTGGGCCTGGCTGTTCCTGAGGGAGCTGGGCTGAGAGGAACAGAAAGGGGGGAGGGGGCTTCCCTGGTGGCGCAGTGGTTGAGAGTCCGCCTACTGATGCAGGGGACACGGGTTCGTGCCCTGGTCCGGGAAGATCCCACATGCCGCGGAGCAGCTGGGCCCGTGAGCCATGGCTGTTGAGCCTGCGCGTCCGGAGCCTGTGCTTCGCAACGGGAGAGGCCACAACAGTGAGAGGCCCGCGTACCGCAAAAAAAAAAAAACAAAGAAAGGGGGGAGGGTGGGTAGGGTGGGTAAGTCCTGGGAGCTGGGAACGCAGACCTGAAGTCAGTGGCGGGCATGGGCGTGTTGCGGTGGGGCTGGCATCCCTCAAAGCAAGCCTCACTTTACAGATGGGGCTCAGCTCCCACTGAGCAGGGCCGAACCCTGTCCCACCACCCACCCCCATGGTGGAGGGGGGCAAGGCCCTTCACTTGCAGAAGGTCTGGTCGGTTTCTCCACCTGTAAAATGGAAACTATAATATTAGCACCTCCCTGGAAGGGGCTTGTGAGGATTAAGTGAGATGGAGCCTGTAAAGTTCAGGGCTCTGGGCCTGCACACAGGCAGCACTCCAGGCTGCTAATAGGGCCTCCCTGCTGTTGGAGGATCAGGAAGGCCAGGGCTGGTTGGACAGTGTCCCTCTCCAGAGCAGCAGTCAGGGCTTGGAGATTCCGCCGCAAGAGCCCCTGAGGCTGCAAGGCTCTGCAGCAGGGGGATCCTCCTGGGTAAAAGCAGCTGAAGAGCACCAACTCCCCCCCCCAAAACCCCAGTAAAGGCAGCTGATGACTCTGCCCAGCCCAGAATCCAGGACCCCCAGGGAGAGAGAAAGGGGCCGGGTCTTTGCCAGTCCCTCACTATGAAGGAACGGACTTCGGAGGGCAATAGACCCAGGCTCAGATCTTGATGTGGTCCCTTCCCAGACTTGGGAAAGTTGGCAAAAACAACCCTTCTGACCCTCTGGCTCCTTCTCTGCAAAACCTGCATTTCCAGCTGCTTTCTGGACTTGCTCTCACAAACCCACAGACACCTCAAGCCAGTCAGTATCCAATCCATCGCCTTCCACCACAGCCTGCCCTGTGCCTGGTCCCCCTCCATCACCAAACAGGCCTGAGATCCACCATCCAGGACCCCTCCCTTCTCCTCATCCCCACACCTGCTTCTTTCCAAGTCAGCGTGTCTACTAGGTACGTCTCTCAGGCCTGACCTCCTCTCTCCTCTCCCCTTCCCCACGTCCTTATCGGATTGGCCCTGTATGATGGCTCTGGCTCTTTTACAGCTCCTGCCTTCAGTTTCTCTAAATCTAATCCCCTTCCTCCCTGCTTAATAACCTTCCATGGCTCTCCACTGCCTACCAAAGTAAGTGGACATTCCAGGCTCTCCATGACAGACCCCAACCCTAGCTTCCCATCTCAGCTCTTCCCGTCCACCTTCCTTCAACAGCTCCCCACCAGCCAGCAATCCTCTACCAGACTGTTGGGATCTCCTACACCAAGAGAAGAGATCCAGAGTAAAGGCTGGGGAAAGGGGGCTCCCCGCTCCCCGACCCCCATAACACTGCATATGGGTTTTAACCTAGTTGGGGGTGGGATGAAGTGAAGCAGGCTGGGATGCCTTAGAGAAGTGAGAACTTCCTAGAGGATTCAGAGGGATGCAGAGTCCCAGAACCCAACCCCCAGAGGCTGAGGTTGCCACATCCCAAGGCCCTTATGCTCTGGATCTGTCTTTCTTGCTGGGAAGACTGGGTCAGCTCTCGTTTCTGTCACCTTAGGCTCTTCCCAAAGCTGGGGATTGCCTCTTTTTTTCCATAGTAACAGCGAACAGGGGGGCCTCCCGAATCAGTGCAGGGATACTGCACAGGTACTGGCAGGTATGCATGTGTCCTGGGAATCCCTGGGATGGACAGCCTGAGGTACATGCACACGTACCCATGCACACCCTTGCACATGCATGCACACCCAGTGCATTGGGCATGTGCACACCCAATCCCCCTTGCACATGAAGGCACATGTACAATGTGCCCACTAGCCAAGAAATGGGTCAGGACATCACCCTGTCTGACACAATCCACTCTCACAGCCACCCTGGCCCACTCAGGCAGGGGGAGGCTTTTGGGGAAATGAATGACTTCCACTTTATAATAATATATTTATAGATACTTACTATGTGCCCAGTACTGCATATTCCTTTTCACATATAACATCTCCTATACTCCCCACACCACTCTGAGAGAGGTGCCTGGTGAGGAAACAGGCTCAGAGAGGTAGAGTGATTTGCCTGAGGTCACACAGTAGCCAAGATTTGAGCCGAGGACTGTTTGGCTCCTGCCCTCTGCAACAGACCCCTTTGTGCCAGACCCAAGAGCACTCACCTTGGGACCCACAAATACAGATGGGGGTGCCTGGCAGCAGGTGGAACCAGAGCTGAGGCCTCCCAGCTAGGATGCCAGGGTTCCTGGACTTGTGGCTCTGGGCACTGGGTTCCCTCTCTGGCCTCCAGCTATTCTTGAGACTGAGAAGTGAAGGGAAGCCCAGAGGACCGCGAGGGCTTTCCTTCCACTGATTTCTCCCAGTCAGCAGAAAAGGAACTTTGAACAGCCAGAGAAAGACCCACTGGGAATCTCCTGCTGGTAAAGCCACCTGCGTTCACTTGTGAGCTCCCTGCCCTTCCTCCGGAGACAGGAATCCAGCTGCCAGGGTCTGGCTTCTCGACGTCTCGGGCCCTCTCAGGCAGAACTTGGGGAAATGAGGGGGCCTGAGGCTGGAGGCTGGGCCAACTGAATCATCCTGAATAGGAAGCTGGGAGGTGGGCTGTCTTGCAGGAGGCAGCTTTCAGCAAAAAGATGATGTGACAGTGAAAATGGGCTGCTGGGGAGGGAGTGAGGTCCCTGTCACTGGAGGCATCCCAAGTTGGTAGGCACTGGATGCTCCCCGTTTAGGAAATTCAAGATAACCAGTGACTGAGTGCTGCATCGTTCTCCTCATCACTGCCGTCATAGCACCACTGATTAGATACCCTTTGTGTCAGGCACTTTAAGATACAACTGCCACCACTGCTAATAAAAATAGCAGCTCCTGTGTACTCAGCCCTTTTGTGCTTGATCATCATTGACTCCTCACAGAGTCCTGTGAGGCAGGCACTATCGTTAGGCCCGTTTATGGATGAGGAAACTGAGGCTCAGAGAGGCACGGCAGCAAGATTCAGGCTCTGCCTGGCTGCTGAGGCTGTGATCTGCTCACCTGGGAGTTGGCCTCCTGGCACTCAGGCAGAGGGACCAAAGCGGGAGGCAGGGCGGCCTCCCCAGCTAGGGTTCTGGGTCCCCCCAACCCCGGAACCTTTCCTGTTCTGGGCCTCATTATGGCCCAGGTGGGCGCCCTCTGCTGGCCATGCTCTGGTTCTGCAGAGCCATGTTGTTTTCAGGCTGAGGGAGACCCTGGGATGTGGGAGGTGGGTGGGCTCTTGAACCTAGACCCTCACTTTAGATGGTGGTACCTGAGGTCACCCAGCCAGTCAGGGGCTGAGCTAAGGTTTGAACCTAAGCGCTGTCTGATTCTCAGCCTCCCGTCCTTCCACCCCTCCCTGGTGGGGAAGGAGTTTTACTCCAGCAGCCTTGGCATCCTGCCACCCCCTCCCCGCATCTGGACCCCCTAAAACAGAGCCTCTAGCCCCACTGCTCCTGAGGGATCTTAGTGACTGTGGTTTGTAGCTGAGAATCTGTCTCCAAAGGCAAATCTGGGGTCCACAATTTGAGGCATGGAGATGCTACTGACTAGCTGTGTGACATTGGGCAAGATTCTCAACCTCTCTGAGCACTGTCAGATGGGAGTTAGTTCCTTTGTAGACGCTGAAGAACTGAAGAAATTGGAGGAGGTCTCTTTTACCCATTTAGAAGGCCTTTACTCAGACCCCTCCTCTACCTCGCCCCTCCTCCCCTCCTTTCCCCCCTCCTCATCCCTCCCCCCTTCTTTCTCTCTTCCTCCTCTTCTCCACTCCCCACTACCTCTTCCACCACTCTGTGGTGTGGATATTATCTTTCTTTTCAAGAGGAGGCATTTGAGGCTCAGAGAGGTGGAGTAACTGGCCCAGCGACACCCAGCCAGGTGTTTTGGCTTAGAATCCAGACTTTGGCGAGCTGACCCCTCCCCTGTTCCCTCTTCACCTCCTCTCTCCTCACTCATCACATCTCATCCATCAGTTCCTCCTACAAAACCTTCCCCAAACCCTCCATCAACTTCACTCCTTGTCCCTTGCCACTACCCAGGCCAAGACCCATCTTTTCTGGGCTGGTGACTGCAGCAGCCTCCTTGCTTCCTTACAGGTCACTCGGCCTGGTTTTCTGCAGTCTGGCTTACACACTGGAGCAGGTGAAGTGACCCTTTTAAAATGTAAATCAGATCATATCACATCTCTTTTTGAAAGTTTCCACTGCAAGTGGAATAAATCTAAGCTCTATTCCACTCCCTCAGGCCCTGTGCTATTGATCCTAGCCACCTTTATTTCCTCTTTCTTCCCCATGAAGCCCCAGTCTCACTGGCTTCTTTAAGTTTCCTGACCATGCCAAGCCTGCTCCTGCCCCAGGGCCTTTGCACTTGCAGCTCCTGTGGCTGGAGCACCCTTCCTGTGATGTGTGTTGTGCCTGCCCCCCTTTCCTTCTTAGTTCAGATGTCGCCCCCTCAGACCACACTACCTAACATTTTCCCACTCAGCCATTCTCAACCATATTCCCTCATTTTTGCCATAGCCATGTGAGTCTCTGAAGATATTTTACTGTCATTAGCTCCCTTGTTTCTTGCCTGTCTCTCCCACTGGAACATGAGATCCATAGGGGCAGGGACCTTGTCATCCTGTCCACAGCTGTGTCCCCAGGACCTAGCATAGGACCTGGCAGTTAGTAGGTGCTCAATATGTGTTTGTTGAATGCAGAAAGCCCTCCCCAGCCCTGACTTCTTTTGCAAGCTCAGAGCAGTCTTTCAAATCCAATCCTATTTTTCCTGCTCCCACTGTCACAGCCCAGAGCTTGTAGCAACCCCTCCCATCCCTCCCTGCCACCCTACTCTGCCTCCCTTCCTTCCCCTCCACATAGACAACATGCTCTCCCAGGCCTCAGGCCAATGATTCTTCTTTCCCTCTGTCCTTTTTGCCTCATTTGACTAATTCCCACCTGGCTGTCAATACTAATTAACTCAGGTGTCACCTCCTCCCAGAAGCCTTCCCTGCTTTCCTTTTAAGTTAATACTCTCTCCTGGCCCCTGAAGATCCTTGGTCCCTCTTGGTCCGTAAGGCAGTCCTCTCCTTGTATATTAAGAATATCTCTCTCCTTAAGGAGCTCCTCAAGAACTTGGACCAATCTGGTTCATCACGATGTCTTTGGCACCTAGCCCAGACTGCCTGGCACAGGCATTCAAGAAACATTGATCTGGGCTGGCCTCATCATTGCTGTGATGGGGACTTTGGGGGATTAGACCAGACCAGTGTCTCCCAGCTGCATGACCCATGGCAAGCTACTTCCTCTCTTTAAGACTCAGTTTCCTCATCTGTAAAATGAGTATAACATTCCCACCTTCTTAGGGTTGTGAGGATGCAAGAGAAGCTTCTCTAGTATATGTAACGCTCTGGCACGTGGAAACTGTTAGGTGAGAGCTGGGTCCCTTTTCCAGTATGGACTTGGGCCTGGGCTTAGCAACTGCCTCTGTGAGCAGCCAGCCCCCTCAAGCCCTTTAGGGGAGGAAAATGTATATCCTCTAGTGAGCCCTGGGCCCAGGACCTCTGAGGAGCCCTCAGAGCTGAAGGGAAGATATAGGCAGACTGGATCAAGCCCTGAACTTGAAGCCGCATCACTGAATTTAAGACATGGCTCCATAATTCACTGGCTATGTTACCCAGTGTGAGTCCTCACACCTCTCTGAGCCTCAGCTTCCTGATCTGGAACAGGAGCTAATAACACTTATCAGCCAAAGACTCAAAATAACAAGGACAAAAAGCCAAGTCTGGGTAGGCGCTTGATTACTGGATCCTCAAAGCAATCTCCTTCCCTTCTCCTAATTCTTCCTGTGATTTGGGGTTTGTGTATCTAGGGAACCCCCTAGACAGGGCCATGACCATTCTAGGTGGCAAAGAGGAGCCTTCCCATTCTAAATGCTTACCTGCAGCCTGGGTTAGGGGCTGGGACTCTGGACAGCTCTGGACGTTCAGGAGGATCCAAATGCTGGTGACCTCACCAGGTGCCAATGTGTAAGTGACCAGTCAGCCCCCTGGGAGGTGTCTGTGGAGTCCTCCAAATGCAGATCATCTTTGGAGGACAGAGGCCCACCCCTCACACCCCCCACCCAGATCCCCGTTCATGCATTTAATCATTCTTCCACTGCTGCATTTCCAGAAGGTTGCACAGAGCCTGGTACATAATAGGTCTCAATAAATATATGTTGCAAGAACAAGCTTTTATGTCCAGCACACACTTATTGTCTCTACTGCTCTTAGCCCTGTGCTAAGAGACGGTGCACACAGAGGAACTGGTCCTGACAGCTCTCTCCCAAGATCACCCGGGGGGCCTCTAAATCCTCCCAGCTCTTCCCACCCCAGACCCAGCTTCCACTGGTTGCCAAGCTCCAGGCATCAGGACTTTTCCCAGAATCGAGGTAATGCCCAAGCACCCCATGCATCATGGGGCCTGGGAAGGCTGCACGCCTGCAGCCACAACTCTCCAAATCCTCTCTGTCTTTCAGGCCAAGTCCTCCAGCCACGCTTCCCCATCCCTCTAAAAGCCTCAGACACAGCCATCTCCGCCCACCCAGTGCCCTACATCTACCTGGGGTTATACCCAACGTGGCCAGCGGGTGGCGCTGAGACTCCCCTTTCCCCAGCGCCGGACTGGACTCCACACCCCACCAGGACCCTGTCCCTCCCTCATTTTCTCCCCAGCACGGACAGGAGCGGACTCTGTGACCTCTAACTGACCCCTCTCTTTCCTGCTGGCTCCTGCGATGAGGCCTGAGGAGACTCCAGTTGCTCCTGCAGGCCCCGGGTTCTTTTCCTGCCTGGTGGGTGAGGGGGGGGTCCCCAGGGGCCAAGCTGCAGCTGGTGGGGCGGGGCTGGGCGGGGTGAGGCTGAAAGCAGCTGCCGGGTGAGAGAAAGAGAAAGAAGAGAGAGAGAGAGAGAGAAAGAAAAAGAGAGAGAAGAGAAGGAGAGGGAGGGAGAGGTGCTCTGGTTCCCTGGCTCCTATCCCAAGCAGGTGGAGGTCCCAGCTGAGGCTCGCCCCAGGATAAGGTATGTGGCTGAGGAAGCAGAAGGGGCCAGGGGTGTCAGCCTGCCAAGCAGAGCAGGCCTAGGGGTACTGAGGGGCTAGTGGGTTAGGTTCTGCTGCTCAGCAAGAACCCCTGAGCCCCCTCCCATCTCACCCCTCCCAAGGTGACCAAATAGAGACTTGGGGGGCAGTACAAGGAGTCGAGGGGTGGGCATTAGGAGGCGAAGGCTCTATTGCTGCTCTGGACTCGATACGTGAATTTGCACCAAGCTCTTCCCGTCTCTGAACCTCAGTTTCTTAATCTAAAATGGAGGCAGAGGCCCGGGGCTCTTGAAGATGTTTTGTGGGATAACTTTGCAAGGTGTCCCTTTTTCAAAAAGAATTCGTTCTTTCAGGGGCTTCTGAAGACCAGAAGGCTTTTTTTTTTTTTTTCTTTTTGCGGTACGCGGGCCTCTCACTGTTGTGGCCTCTCCCGTTGCGGAGCACAGGCTCCAGACGCGCAGGCTCAGCGGCCATGGCTCACGGGCCTAGCCGCTCCGCGGCATGTGGGATCTTCCCGGACCGGGGCAGGAACCCGTGTCCCCTGCATCGGCAGGCGGACTCCCAACCACTGCGCCACCAGGGAAGCCCCAGAAGGCTTTTAAGACCCAAAGGGATGCCCCCCTAGTGGTGGAATTTCAGGCAGTGCAGGGAGGGGGTCATTTAGAAAGATGGGTGGTTCCTCCATGTCAGGGGCCCTGAGGCCCTGGTCTGTCCCTCTCTCCTCAACCTAGTTTCCCTGACTGGGACTCAGGGTGGAGACTGACGCAGGGTGGCGGGTGGGAGCTTCCCCAGGTGTCTGGTGCTCCAGAGGTCCTCTCATTAGGGAGAGGGTGGTGGGCGCAGGGTGAGGGTATTTCTCTGCCACTCCAAGATCAGAAAAAGAGTGGATTAGGCAGCAGGGTGTGTGGCACCAAGGTAGGGACAGTGGTAGGCTTATGGATGTCCCCAGGGTAATGAGGGAGGGGTCACCCGAGCCCTTTTTGAACTGTGGCTGCTGGCCACATCTCCAAAGTCCCCTGCACTTCAGTCATTAGCTCATTCACTGCTCACATCCTTCAACCAGTCCAGAAGGGTGGGGGCAGGGGGGCTGGAGCCATTCCTCCCTCACCCTGCTCTTGCGAAGAGATTGTTCCAGATTGTTCTCTGGCTGGGGAGAAGCTGGCACGGGCAAGTTCTAGGATCTCAGGGATCTCAAGGTGGGAGACAGTCCAGTCAAGCACATGATGGGGAGTCAAATCAGCCTGTGTTCAAATCCTGGCTCTGCTGTGGGTCCTTGGGGGAGTCAAGTAACCTCTCCAAGCTGCAGTCTCCTCCTGTGCAAAATGCGGACAACAGAGCGGGCCCTTATAGGGTTGCAGTGAGAAGCAGTCGACATGATGCAAGTAAAGCCCCCAGCGCGCAGCTGGCACCTAGGAGATGCTGTTGCTCTCGTTATGGAGGGAAAAATGGAGGTCAAGAAGGGAAGGACTGGCCTGGGGTCACAGAGTTAGGCCCTCCAGTGAGTCAGAGCACCCTCTTCTCAGCCCCATGGCAAACGCTGAGCACCTACTGTCTGCAACCCAGCATCTACGGAGCACTCTATAGTCACCCGCATCCCTACTAGGATTGCTCCCCTCTGCTCACTCCTGTCCCAGCCTGCAAGGCCTCGGGTCTGGGGCTGGGGCGGAGAGAGGGGTGGGGACCCCCAGGCGCGGGAGGGCAGGTCAGCTTTGGGGCGGGTGCGATGGGAGCCCAGAGGAGCGTCTCCGTGGCACTTGTCCTCCCTCTCCCTCGGGAAAGGGCAGCGGTGGCGGCCGGGTCAGGGCTGCGCGGCGGGGAGAGAGGCTGCGTGCGAGGCTGGGGCTGAGCACAGTGGGGCACGGAGCACAGTGGGGCACGACTCCGGCACAGGCGAGAGGGTGGCAGCGCGGGTCGGCGAAGCCCCGCGGGCCGGGTCGTCGGGGGTGGGGGCAGCGAGGGGGCGCCCTCCGCCCCTCACCCCGCCCCCGCGCCTCTCCCCGCAGCGGGGGCGCCCCGCCCCTCGGGCGCCCGAAGTGGACGCGGCCGCCGCCGCCGCCGCCGCCGCGCGGGAGTCGCTGTCCGCGGAGCCGACATGCAGGCGGCGCGGGGCGGCACGGGGCGGCCGGGCCGGGCGGGCCGCGGGCCGGAGCGCCAGCGCGAGCGGCTTCCGCACGCCGGAGCCGCCGCCATGCACCCCGGGCCGCCCCGCGCCGCGCTCCGCCTGTGGCTGGGCTGCGTCTGCCTCGCGCTGGTGCAGGCGGGTAAGGGGGTCCGGGCGCGGGGCGCGGGGCGCGTGCGGGCATCCTCGGGTCCCTTGCTTGCTCCCTGGGGACCCCGTCTCAGGCCCGCTCACTGCTCCCCTCGCCCCACGCCCCAGCCCCAGCCCCTTTCCTGCTTGCTTGACCCCCAGACCCGACCTCCAGCTCTCAAACCCCTTCCCACCACCACTGCTCTGGGATCCACGGTCTTGGGGTTCCCCAGCCCCCTCATCCCATTGCCCTGACCCCAAGCCTTTCCTTCAGGAGCCCTAGCTCCTTTCTCTGGCCCAGAGAGCAGCTGAGGACACCGGTCCCCCCACCTTGGGCCTCCCTCCTTGACCCAAAGCCCTGCAGGCCAACTCTGCAGGTCAAGCGGGATGGGGTCCCACTGTGTGAGGGGGATGGGGACCGGCACCCGAGGGCACGGGGACAGGTGGGGTGGACCCCGAGCCTGGAGTCTGGCCTGCCCCCTGGGGCCTGGCCTCCTCCTCACCCTGCCCCTCCTGATGCCCTGTCCCTGTCCCTTCTGGCTGCTGCCACCTTGCTCATCTCTCCTCCGACCCAGCTCTCCTTGGCTGCTCAGCGCTGTCTCCCTGCTTCCGTCCCGTGTCTGTCTCTGATACCCCACTTGTCTGTTCTCCGGTTCTGTGTCTGCTGCCCCTGTCTGTGACCCTCTGTCTCTGTCTGCCTCCACATCTGTCTTTGTCTCCCCAGGCCCCAGACCTATGAGGTGAGGGGTGAGGCTCAGGCTTAGGTCTTGGTCCCCTTTAAGCGCCTGCCTCTTGGGGATACAGAAGCTGTGTGAGTCCGCTGCCCGTCTCCTAGAAAGTTCTTCCTTCCCTGACCCCCACCATCTCATCACTGTCCTCTCATCTGGTCCCCTTTGTCCTCCCCTCCCATCCAAGAGGCCTCACCCTGTTCTCTTGACTCCACTGAGGGGCCGTGCTCTGAGTGACCCCATCTTCCTCTGCCGCCTTCCCACCTGCCTCTTGGGGCTGGCGGCGTGTGGAGAAGAGGCCTTTCCCCAGGCTTCATCCTGCCTGGGTCTCCACAGTACTGGGGCTTCTTTGCTTGGTCCTCACTCCCATCCCAGGGCTCACCCAGCTAGGCTCTTCTCGACCTCTGGGTCTTTCTCCTTCCCTCAAGGTCACTCACTTGACAGTGCAGTTCTGTAGAAAGAGCCCTGGACTGGGGAGCCTTCTGATTGCTTTGCACCAGACTAACCTTGAGCTCCTGCAGCCCAGCCACCTATGTCTTCCCCATGTCTGTCTCCCCACCTCTCATTCCTCCTCCTTTAGACCTGGCCCTGGCCCGGCCTCATCAATTTTAGCTTGAAACCTAGTGGGGCCAGTTGTGGCCAGCAGGGGTTCCCACCCTGTTTACAGGGAGCCTGTGGCCTCTCAGGCCTGGCTCTTCAACCACTAAGGAACTGAGACCCAGGTGCCAATCCCACTGGAAGGCCTGGGTTTCTTTCTTCCCACCTCATGGCCATCCCCAGGTTATCTTGTCATACTGACGAGACCATGGGCCTGGGCCTCACGACAGGGGGCGCTCAGGCTCAGGTGCCTCCCCACCCCCAGATAGCCCATCGGCCCCAGTGAATGTCACCGTCAGACACCTCAAGGCCAACTCTGCAGTGGTGAGCTGGGATGTCCTAGAGGATGAGGTCGTCATTGGATTTGCCATCTCTCAGCAGGTATCCCTTGAGGGTCCCTGGGAGGGAAGAACACATCAAGATAGAAGTGGTGGATGGGGGAGGAAGGGGTGCCGAAAGAGAAAGGAAAAAGGAACGAGGAGCAAGAGAGATGGGCAGAGAGCTGCACACGTGGCGGGGAAGGGAGGCCCCAGAAGGGAATCCTTTGGTTGGAATCTGGGAATTAAGGGCATGATTTTGATCTTAAACAGATCTGAGTTTAGGACCTTGCTCCAGTTCTTGCTAGTTGTATGGCCTTGGGCAATTTCCCTAACTTCTGTGAACCTGTCTCCTTACCTGTAAAATGAAGATATCAATACCTACCTGCAGAGATGATGGGGTGCTTGAGTCAGATTGTGGATGTCCGGGGTTTAACATGGTAGCCAGGTGAGGCCTTATCACCGCCGGAGAGGTGGGCAGACATGGGGTGGGGGCCTGGGCACTGAAACCTGGGGCCCGGCTTTTGCTCCACAGAAGAAGGACGTGCGGATGCTGCGCTTCATCCAGGAGGTGAACACCACCACCCGCTCGTGCGCGCTCTGGGACCTGGAGGAGGACACCGAGTACATCGTGCATGTGCAGGCCATCTCCATTCAGGGCCAGAGTCCGGCAAGCGAGCCCGTGCTCTTTAAGACACCACGGGAGGCTGAGAAGATGGCCTCGAAGAACAAAGGCAGGCCCGGGCCACCGTTAGCAAGGGATGGGGTGCGGGGAGGGGTGGTCAGGGCTAGCGCGGCGGGCAGCTAGAGGAGAGCGTGAGCCCCCCCCCATCCTCCCCCAGCCCCTGCTGCCTAGCCAAGCAGCCCCTGAGAGAGGGAGGTCCACTCTGGTCCCCCAAGCTATGGGATACAAACTTTCAGCTCTGGATTAAGTCTAGTTGGTGCCACCCAAGTAGCCATCAGCATGTTCTAGAATCTCTTTTTGTTAGGTGTGTGGGCACCTGTAGAAATAAGCCCTTAATATTTTGCACTTGGCCCTAGAAATGTGGCTGGCAGGGGCCCAGGGAGTCCTGGAGCCATAGTGTCTCTCTCCACACAGATGAGGTGACCATGAAGGAGATGGGGAGGAACCAACAGCTGCGGACGGGCGAGGTGCTGATCATCGTCGTGGTCCTGTTCATGTGGGCCGGTGAGTCTGGCCCCAAGTCCTTCTTCACTTCACCTCGGGGAAGTGGAGGACCCTCACCAGACCCTTTACTCACAGAAACGAAGGGTGAGGGGCTTGGAGGCAGTGAGAGGACTTAGGAGCCTAAGTTCTGCTCTGGGGGCCAGATCTGATCCCTTCTCTAACTGACCTCTCACCAAAAAAATAGCAGTTCGGTAGCTGCTTCGTAGGATTATATGAGTGATTGCTCTCCCTAATGAATGGCCAAAGCCCCTGGCCTTCCAGCCTCTCCGTATTCTTCCGGGTTGCTGTGCCTCCAGGTGCTTCAGGCCTGGGCAGCTCAGGCTTGGGACACCCTCTTAACCCACTCATCCTTCCTGACACAGTTCGGAGACCGCCTGCGTGAAACCTCCCCAACCCATCCATTAGAATGTTCCTCCTGCCTCGATGCTCCCGCGGCACCCTGTGTGCTCCTCTCTAAATTTAGCCCTTCTTAGCTAAGTTAGTTGGGTTCCTGTCTTTCTCTTTTCCCACTTGTCTGTGAGCTCCCTGGGGATAAAGACCATCACCTTTGTACTCAGCTCAACCGGAATTTACTGAACAGCCACTTCATTCCAGAGAGTAGTGCTACAGTCGTGACTAAGAAGAGCCATGTGCTTGTAAAGAACTCAGTCTGGGAGACGCCAGGCCCGTACTTAACAATAATTCAACGTGATGAGTGCTATAATAGCACCATGTATGGGAGCAGAGGACGGGGAATGAATGAATTCTGGGGCTAGGAGTAGAAATCAAGAAAAACACAGAGAGGAGGTAAATGGGGATTGAGCTTTGAAGGATGAGTAGGAGTTCACCAGGCAGCCAAAAAAGGAAGGGTATTCTGGGCATGGTGTGTTCAAGAAGGAAATTAAGCTCAGTCTGACTCAGTGCAGCTGTGACCCAAGAGAGAAGTTAGAAAGTGAGGGTAAAGGATGTTGAGGCTGTCAAGTGGACTGGAGTCCTTCTTGAGGGAATTAAACACCATGTCGAAGTTATATGAGCATCGTGGTTGAGAGGACAGGCTCTGTTGTAGAAGCCTATGGAAAAATATGTTCAGTAGAGACACAAAGAAAAGCAGACACTTGAAAAAAAAAAGGTGGAAAAACAAAGGATTGTACAAAAGGGGATGTTTGCTTGTGGTGCATTATTAGACTTGGCACAGACAGTATTCACATCATTGTAACAATATAAAATAGCGACTTAACTCGAAATTGTGATGTAATTCTGCTAGGATGATGAGGAAGGTAGTAGAGGGAGTGGTTAGGCTCTATATGCCACGGTGGGACGTCAACAGATAATCTCTAAAACAGATCAGGAAATAGCACTATAGAGTTCCCTGTTGCCTAGTGGTTAGGATTCTGGGCTTTCACTGCTGTGGCCCAGGTTCAATCCCTGGTCGGGGAACTAAGATCCCGTGAGCCGTGTGGCGCAGACAGAAAAGAAATAGCCCTGTAAATCAAGTATAGAGGTAAAAATGGGGAAAGCACCTACGAGAGTTGGAGGTGGTTGCCTTAATACTGTTGGACTTTCAAAAAATATTAGTTTGATAGCGATAAACATTTAGGAGAGTGCAGGCCCTGGAGTGCACACCCCCACTCCACGGTGTGACCTTGAGTGAGTTTTCTAAGCTCTTCATCACTGCCCTCCCTCGTAACCTGGGGATGGTAATAACCAGTGCTCTCAGAGAGCTATGAGGGCTCAGTGAGATGGAATGTCAGGGCCCAGCACAGGGCCTGGCACATGCTAGACAAATGCTATTGTTGCTTTTTGCCCTAAAGGAAAGGGGAGCCCTCTGAGGTTTAAAAGAAGGAAAGGGAGGAGACACGATCAGAAGCATGTTGTAGGAAGATCAGCCCAGCAGCAGTGAAGGGGCTTGTAGGGAAGGGGACAGGTGGACACAGGAGCCAGAGGCCAGAGGCAGCCTCTTGCAGTAGTGCCGGTGAGAGGCCATCTGGAGCCCGGTACCCACAGGAGCTCAGCCTGGTCTGGTGGGCATGAAGTGGAGGGGCAAGGACTGGGGCTCTGGCCTCTGACTGCTCTCCCTTGTCCCCTGCAGGTGTCATCGCCCTCTTCTGCCGCCAGTATGACATTATCAAGGACAATGAACCCAATAACAACAAGGAAAAAACCAAGAGCGCATCAGAAACCAGCACACCAGAGCACCAAAGCGGGGGCCTTCTCCGCAGCAAGGTGAGGGCAAGACCTGGGCCCGGATGGGGGCCCCGTGGCTGGCACCCTGGTAGTCCTCGGGCTGCAGAAGGGGTCAGCTTGGGGACTACCAATGGGGCCTGGCATGGCTGCAGCTGGACAGAGCCAAGCTTGGCCGCTGCCCGTGTGACACAGGGGACACTGCAAATTGATTTTGGATCCTCTCCTTTTGCAGGGTGCCAGGAGCCAGTAGGGGTTTAAAAAGAGGGCAGTGAGTGGGGAGGGCAGAGCTCCCAGTAGGTGCGGGACAGCAAGAGTAGGGGTTCTGGGCTCATTCATGCTCCTGCGGTGCTGTATGACCTTGGGCAGGTGCTTCACCTCTTTGTACCTTCATTTCCTCTTCTGTAAAACAGATATGAAAACCTTTTCAGTGCTTGCTTTGAGCAGCTCAGAAGAGAGACATAGAGAGCGGAAGAGAATCTCATGGTTCTGACGATGATTATCCAACAAACAAACATCTGGCTCTCTCTACATTTCCTCCTTCCTCCATCTCCTTACACCCTCTGGCTTACTGTCCTCTCTCTTGGCTTCTCTCTGGCGCTCTCCTGAAGCCTCTTATTAATCCACCACCTCCAGAAGCACCTCAGCAATGTCAGTGGCTGAGGCTACGCTCAGAGGCAGATCTGCAGGATGTGAGAGAACCAGCCAGCGGGATGCTCGGCTAGGGCCCAGGACCCAGTCCTGGCCACTCAGCTGAGTGAAGCCGAAGGCTGGGTTTGAGAGGCAGAGAGATAAGACATCCAGGCAGGGCTCCTCCTTTCCTTCCACCTGAGACAAGAGCCTGGCTTTTAGGCTGCAGCCCTGCTGCTCCCTTCCTTCTGGTGTCTTCTCCCTGTTTCCATCCTTGCAAGAAGTCTGTTCAGTTTAGCCCTGGCCGCTTCTCTCATTTTTTTTTCCTCCCAGTTTCCAAACAAGCCCTTGGTGAACATCATCGAAGCATGACTGCCTGTCTGCAGGGAGAAGGATTTCATTTTTCTTCTCTGCTGGTCCCCAGGTCCATGGGCACAGGGAGAAAGAGGACTGCCATGGGGGGAGGCACAGCTAGCTGCACAGTTCTCCCTCTGCAGCCCCCCCATCCTAGTCTGGTGAAGAAAGCTGAACTGCAAACCCAAATTCTGCAAAAAATAAGCCACAAAACTAAAAGGCCTGGCCCTGTTCTGGAAAAGGCAAAGCTGCATGAGACACAGCCGTCTTTCTGCCTCCTCGCCTCTCCTGGACTGGCTTCCTCTTTGAGAAAATGCACAAAGCTCCTGGGAGATGACAAGCACCTAGACTGACAGAAGCTGTGTCTTTCAGGGAAGCTGTGGGGCTGCCTGCCGGGCAGGGGCCTGGCTGCCATCAAGCCTTTGCTGGATCCAGCCATCAGGGACTTGTTTGTGGCGCGATGCACAACTTTGCGAGTGTGTAAGATGTTATCTGTTCTGTCTCTTTTGGAAAACACAACCGAAGGGCTTCACTCTAGAGGGCAGAGGGATTCCCCGAGCTGGTTGCCTGTGTCCTCTGTCTTCTTTGGCCCTTATTTTGACTGTAAGATCATCAGTCTGGGGTCTGAAGGAGACAAAGTGGGAAAGAGACCTGGAAGGTACTGGCCCCATTTCTTTAGGAAAAGTCTCTTGGAGTTGCAACAGTGCTGGCTTGCACAACTGAAAAGGTACATCCACATGGGACACCCTGGGGGCTGCTAAATCACCCCCTCTGGGGTGGACGCTGCTGGAAGGCGGGCCCGAGCCATTCACCATGGACAGTCAGAGCAGTCCTGACCTCTGGGGTCTCCATATCTTGCCATTTCATCCAGGGTTCGTGAAGCTACCCAGGGTCCTCATGTCCTTCCCTAGAGCCTGAGTGGTATGAGGTGACAGGTCTCTCCCTCCACTGCCTCTTTCTGGTTTAAAAAACAAATGGTGCTTGCTAAGGAAGGCAGACCCTTCCCTAGGACTGACAGGTCGTGGCTGCTGAACGCCTGCGTGGGAAGAGACGGACCTCTGCGTCTTCCATTCGTGGCTAAGAACGACAGTGTGGGCGACTGCGCTTGGCACAAGCCTGGCACGCAGTCGGTGCCCAGTGAGTACATGCTGAACTGAATGAGAAGTGCGGTGACCCCCAAGCCAGAGAGCTGAAAGCCATTCCCCAGTGACCGCCCCTTCTTTGCGGTCTACAAGAGCTCTCGGGGCTGGCGCAGCTGCCACTCTGCTTTGCCCGAGTGTGGAGCACAGAGAGGGAGGAGAGACAGGGTGAAAGGCAGATGTCAGCAACACTAAGGGCTTCCTCATGGGAGGGCATGGGGCTCCACTCATTGTCTTGTGACTTCCATCCCTGCTGAATGGGGCTGCAAGGCCAAGGCTCCTTAGGGGAGAGGTCCTTACCTCTGATCCAGTTAGAGCAATAACCACTTTTTAAATGTAAAATAAAAAGACATATGAAAAGGCACATCCTCGTCTTCTGGTAAATGCCCAAGTGTTGCCCTCTTTTTCTGGCAGTTGGCAGCAAATCAGGACGTGTGGAGGAGGGAGTCAGTTCTCTCCATTTTGGCCTGCAGCTTCTTAGGGACAAGCCCGCCAGCCAAGCTGGAGTTGGAAGGGAAATCTCGAACAGATGGGGGTGCACGTGTAAGAGGAGAAAATAGTTGCTTACCATCCCAACCGCCCCTTCTTTGCGGTCTACAAGAGCTCTCGGGGCTGGCGCAGCTGCCACTCTGCTTTGCCCGAGTGTGGAGCACAGAGAGGGAGGAGAGACAGGGTGAAAGGCAGATGTCAGCAACACTAAGGGCTTCCTCATGGGAGGGCATGGGGCTCCACTCATTGTCTTGTGACTTCCATCCCTGCTGAATGGGGCTGCAAGGCCAAGGCTCCTTAGGGGAGAGGTCCTTACCTCTGATCCAGTTAGAGCAATAACCACTTTTTAAATGTAAAATAAAAAGACATATGAAAAGGCACATCCTCGTCTTCTGGTAAATGCCCAAGTGTTGCCCTCTTTTTCTGGCAGTTGGCAGCAAATCAGGACGTGTGGAGGAGGGAGTCAGTTCTCTCCATTTTGGCCTGCAGCTTCTTAGGGACAAGCCCGCCAGCCAAGCTGGAGTTGGAAGGGAAATCTCGAACAGATGGGGGTGCACGTGTAAGAGGAGAAAATAGTTGCTCTACCATCCCATTACTGAGCCCCCCCCCGCCCACTGCCGAAACCGAGCTTGGGCTGCCTCACCGCATAGGTATGCAGGCTGGAGCTCAGTTTTTAAAACAAAGGGTTTTCCCCTCTTGATGCGGTTGGTGCTTTTCCTGGCCAAAGGGAATGCAGTCCTGCTTCTCCCAGCATGAGGGGGAAGTAAAGAGGGACTGTAGAAGCTGCTTGCTGCAGCTCAGGATTCACAGCATGCTGTTCGGGGATGTTAAAGGAACATCACTCTGATCCCGCAGCAGGCTGAAAGGTAGAGGAATGATGCCATTAGCCAATGAGCAAACCAGTAAATGGGGCACCTTGAACGTTTCTGTCCAGAGCCGGGAGGAGCTTAGGAAATGTCAGGTGAGTGGGGCTTAGGGTAGGCTGTTCTGGAAGGTTCTGAGAGCAGAGGGGAGCAGGTCTTACAGGCTGGGTGGGAGAGTGGGTAATCAATTAGCACGCAGAACTGCCAGCCAGACCTCAGAGAGGTAATTCCCAGGTCCTCTGTGCCTGTTTAGTGCCAGATGATGGAGAAACTTCAAGTCAGCATCAGGTATAGACAGCTGTCAGTGGGGTCCAGGGAGTGCCGCTAATGGGAGTTTGCTGTCTTTACCTTATCTGTGCCTGTAGCACATCATCTTAGGGTATGAGGGGAGCGGAGTGAACAACACACCTCACTAAACTCCACTCCCTTTAATCACCTCCGTAAACCCCCAAGTTCTACAACAACTGAGCTCTTCCCGAATCAACTAGTGACACAGTGGAAGCCTACGGCTGTGACTTGGGCTGTGGTCCTTTCTTCACCCCTCACTTAGATCTGCAGATTCCCCACAGCTTGGGAAGGGCCCAGGCAAGTTGTCTGAGACTGAGAGACCCGCCCTGCAAGACCACAGCAGGTCTGTGGGAGGAACAGTGGACTGAGGCAGGAGACCCTCAGGCCAGTTACTTCTCTGATGGGGCCCTGGACTCCTTATCTGTAAAAAACCAAGGGGTAAGAACAGAGGATTCCCAGACCCCACCCACCACCTAGAGTAGGAGCCAAAGGGCTTCCTTATGGGACAGGAGGGAGACCCCGGGGTCTCCGGAAAGGAAGGAGGACTGGTGTTTCTATGAGGCACGAGTCTTTCCTCTCTCCAGTCCAGTCCCCTCAACCCCAGCTTTTCAGCATAGGCCTCCTTTTGAACCCACTTTTATGATCTCTAGTTCAACCCTTTACAGAAATATTTAACATCTCACCACCCCAGTCACGTAATGTTTCAGACTTCTACTTTCTCACCCACTTTAAACCTATTTGACAGATTTTGGATTTTGCTTTTAAAAAGTAGCCTCCAAGAACAAAATGCCTTTGTAAATGGGACACCCCACCCCCCCAAGCTCCATCGGTACAATACTCCCAAACCCTCAAATGTTATTTGAAGCTGAATTGAAGGAGATCTTTGTATACAAATAATTCCTTAGTGATACAGCATTTCAGGACTAGATGGCTTTAAAGGTTGTCCAAAAGATTACATTCCACCGCTTCCCAATGGGTGCTGGGAGGGTCAGATTTTTCTGTCTGTGGCATGTTCCAGTTGTCATAGGGGGAAGACAGGTGGGGAGGAGTGACAGGGCGGGAGCTTTTAATTAAGGAATTCCACCGTTGGCCAGTTGATACTTCCTGTGACAAGTGGACATTTTTTTCCTGACAGGTGCTCTGGCCTACAAAACAAGAATACCCTAGAATCAGCTTAGGAATAATTGTTTTCTCTTAAAAAAGCAGGAAACTCTGCTTTCTAGTTTTATGTGGTTGGGACTTTTTCTTCCCGTAAAAGTTCACAACAGGCTGTTTAGAGAATGAGCTTTTAGAGAAGGTCCATTTCTCCTCCTCCTCACTTCTCCACAACATAAAACGAACTGAGGGTAAAGGACGCCACCAGCTCAGAGAATCCAGCCTAGTCTCTGAAACCTTTGAGGCCTACAATAACACATTGCTAAAAAGGAAATAAGCAATTACTGGACAAAGGAACACCTACACCTGAGAGGACAAAATGGATATGTGTATGTATAGGTCAAGAGACCCTCGGATTCAGACAAGAATATTAAACAGCTGAGTATTTAGAAAATTTATATTGAGGCTTTCACCTGGACTGTAGGCTACGTGTTAAAAACTTACAGGACAGGGCTTCCCTGGTGGCACAGTGGTTGAGAGTCCACCTGCCAATGCAGGGGACACAGGCTCGTGCCCCGGTCCGGGAAGATCCCACATGCCGCGGAGCGGCTGGGCCCGTGAGCCATGGCCGCTGAGCCTGCGCATCTGGAGCCTGTGCCCCGCAAAGGGAGAGGCCACAACAGTGAGAGGCCCGCGTACCACAAAAAAAAAAAAACAACAAACTTACAGGACAGCAGGACAGAGAAGCCTATCCAAGTATGTTGCTACTTAATGTCTCAGCACGAGCTGAGACTGTAAAGCATTGGCTAATACAGGTGACAAGCTCTTACTGCTTTCCTTTTCATCCTTGCTCCTGGGGTGAGTCTAAGAAGCTTAGGTTCACAAAAGTGATCTAACGCTGTCTCCCACATCTACCCACACTTATCCAACCTTCACCCCAGGTTCTAGGAACAATTTCTGGAGAAGTTGGGTTAAGAACAACTATCAATTCTGGTTTCTCACATCCCTTTCAAAGGGAGAATGCCCCAGGTAGCTCAGTTTCTTCCTTATCAGTGCTGGCTCTGGAGAGGCAGAGAGACACAGGGGTCAGCCATCAGCCACAGGAAGGAATGCGAGGCAATGCCTGTGTGATGGGGCTGAGCCATTTTCCCCCTCTGCAAAAACAGCAGCACAGTGATATTTAAGGCTCTCCCTATGTCACGCTCCTGATGTGCACTATATGTAGCTGCAAATCCCAATCAATTTCAACATTTCTTAACTGCTGGAACGCCTTTCTTAACACTGTAATTTACCCTCAAAAGAACAGGGAGCACACACCCTCGCCTCCCCGTTACCACATTCTACTAACTGCCGCCCCTCACACACTCCACTAACCTACCTGCACAAAGAAGGAAGGAGCCCTCCTTCAGAGCCCGCAATAGACGGCCACGGTACATAAGCCACCGACAAGAACTTTTATTTCTTTGTAATGACATTAACACAACTGCCACAAGTGGAAAAACATGATAAAGAGGAGGCACCAAACTTCAGTTTCATAATTGATCCTGACAACAACCAAAGTAATTTGGGGCCTGCATTAGATGCAAAACTAAGGTTATTTCAGGCTCTTTACATACAAGTAAACTATGTAAACAGCACATTCCTACTCTGCATTGTCAAGACCCCCGTGGCGAGAATGTCATCACAGATAAAGAAAGCTAGGTAGGCAGTTAAATGCACACAACCCTTATGTAAATAAAACAACATGGCAAGAATTCTACATGAAAATTAGACTTAGAGGCCAACACTAAATGTGAGATATGTAGCTTTTAAAAACAGATTAAAACTCCAGATTTAGGCTTCCCTGGTGGCGCAGTAGTTGAGAGTCCGCCTGCCGACGCAGGGGACACGGGTTCGTGCCCCGGTCCGGGAAGATCCCACATGCCGTGGAGCGGCTGGGCCCGTGAGCCATGGCCGCTGGGCCTGCGCGTGCTCTGCAACGGGAGAGGCCACGACAGTGAGAGGCCCGCGTACCACAAAAAAAAAAAAAAAAAAAAAAAAAAACCTCCAGATTCTACCCACTACCATCTTTAAGGCGAACATGCCTGATAATGAGTTTTCTTTGGCTTTGTTTTTCTTCTTAAAGAATACCATGTTAACCGCTAGGGAACAGTTCTCTCCTCCCCCAGTCCAACAGATTTAATTAAGCTGCTAAAGCGTGAAAAACAGAATTATTTGAGCAAAGAGGAAATGTGATTGTCACATTTTCTCGTTAACCCATCACTCATTTGATTTGGCAAAGGCGATGCTCCCATTACACATCAGTCTTAAACCCTCCTGTACCAGGGAGGCAGGAACATGAGTCTTAGACTTTTGCCTAAGCAAAAGGCTGTCCCTTTACTCCTTGGTTATCTGTGAGGAACAAGACAACAGCAATGCTAATTATTCCAGTAACAATGAATTCTAACTACGCTATAGTTCCAAAGGTGGATGTTTGTCCCATTCCATCAAGCTAATTTACGGAAACCTGGAGAAGTGACTGATATAGGAAATGCCAACTGAAATAACAGATTTTGACTCTTGCCTTTGAATAGAACTTCTCCTTTGCATTTTGGTCCCAGACTCTAAACCAAATGTCGAAGGAAAAGGGAATCCTTGACTGGATAGAAATAGTTAACACTTAGGGATATCCATCTAAGTTTACTGGTAACTATGACCAAGTTTCTCCCAAGTCAGTTTCTAAAGCAGGATAGGATGTTTAAGATGGGTTACTTGCATACAAAGATGGGGATGACGGAACAACAAAATCAGACAGAGGCAGTGAGCCCGGTATCACAGGCTGTACTATAGCAACTAGGTACAACCGTCACACAGAGTGAACAACAACAGCACAAATGCCAGACTGCAAAATCTCCCAATAGATGTCTAGAGCTGTCTGTAAAGAGAATAACAAACTCCTAAGACATCCATTAAGATAGCTGCATATAGCATTACCCTTAAGATCAGGTAATGCTTTGTGCACAGGCTTAATCAAAACTATTTTAGATTCACTTTAGTAGTTTTGTAAAACTGTACATCAGAGGTTTGACCAAGTAAGGAGATCCTGGATCAAAAGGCACCTCTTATTAACTAATAATGGAGACAAAAGACAACTTCTCCAAAGTCTCTCCCACAGGATGGAAGCTCACTAACACGTCAACTCATACTTGAACTGGAGTTCAGCAAGTGAAACTGAAGACCAGCTGACACCTCTCAATAGCACTGCTTTCTGGCCTGTCCTAGAGTCAAGACTCTGGGTGGGCAGCTCTTCAATAAAGAGCGCAGTAAGGCTGTTCTTAAGAGGCATATCTATGTCTAACAGGATACAGGAATATGCCAGTAGAGCCCTAAGTTCACTGGGGAAAAAAGAAGGAATATCCTTGAAGAAAGGCAGAGAAGGCAGACAGTCACAAGATCACAAACCAACAGGGGTTGTTAGTCACCAGTCTTCTGTTAGAGTTAAGATGTACAAGATTTGTAAACACTATTGTGCAAAATAAATTTAATGAAGAATGAAAAAAAAAAAAGCCAAAATATAAAGGCAGCTAGTAGGTACGAAAAGAAAAGACTTACACTTGTAATTTGTCCTTTCAACTACTTCAGATGTCCTGGATTACCAACTTTAAAATACTGACAGGTATTCGGAGATTCAAATAAAAAAGGTAAGAGGCGTTGTTAAAAGTGACTTGTATCCATTTATAAGTCATCAGCAATAATTGACACTGGCTTGCAGCCTGATAAAGAATCTCTTCCTCATAGGAGATTAAAAGATGATTTCTTTTGGGCACCAGAAGTAGACTTCACCTCTCCACAGAGGTCGGTGTTTTGCTTGATCCTGGGTGTTTTGACTTAATGCCGGCTTTCAGGCGGCAGCCACCTTCAATTTAAATTAAAAAATTAAAACTATTATCAACTCAACACTGCTTAAATGCATACACACACATAAACAGGAAGGACCTTACACAAAAAATTTCAAGTCAGCAATGGGCATTTCCAAAAGGTGACGAGTTCTTTAAATTAAAATGTTGTGAAAAACAAAATCTACAAAGCACAAAACAGCAGAAGATGAGACGCTGCTCTGGACAGGACCCTGGATAGGGACCTTCACTGCTGATGGGAGGAGACAAATGGACTGTACGGGAAATCTGGTAGACGCTGGAACCGATGGTGGCTTCGCTTGTTCTGGTCAACCCACTGAGTCAGACTGTATCTTTGCAGAGACTTCTGTCGGAACCGGGCGTAGTTTCTATCAGCAGAGAGGGAAAATAAAAAGAGGACAGATGAGGGTTTCGACTGGAATCGTTATTTGTATACAAAAAAGGCCAAGAAAACTATTTAAAGAATATTGTTACTTTTGGAAATTGGATATTCATTTTATATTTCGATTCTCATAATTTTAGAAATTTTATATTATTTTCCTTATATGAAAGTCACACTATAAGTTCTATTTCCTTCCAATTTCCAAAGCCACCTAATTCCCATACAGGTATTATGGTGATATGGTCCATATACACGAATGTTCTAAGAAAACCCAATGTATAATGTATAATAATGTTTAAGCAGGAAAAACCCATATTCTCCCTCTGGAAACATTTAGAACAGGATCTATATTTTATTGCTTGCATCAGACCTGTACCTCCAACAGGACTTCACTGTCTGACACAGCTCAAGGTTGCTCAGGACACAGCAGTTAAAATTAGAATAAAATTCCCAGAGAAGGTAAGCATCACGTGAGAATCACACTGCAAGTTTAGAAACTGAACAGACTCAAAGTTTCTTGAGAGCCTCCTTTAGTCGTGTACTGGGCTGGGGTTCTGAGCAGGACCCTCTGAGATAATTTCATCCCATTCTCAACTCCAGCTGGTCCTAATAACCACCTGGGAAGCTTTAATGTAAAGATATAGATTCTTGGCACCTCTCTCCACCCTTAGACTTAATAACTTAGAATCCCTTGAGTCAAGCCCTGGACATCTGCATTTTTAGACATCTCCATAGGTGATTATGGGGAATAGCCCAGGTTGAAAATAATTTTAACAGTACCTGGTGTTTATCTAGCCCTATATGCAAATACTTGCTGAATTCTTTAAACATCTCACACCATTTAATCCTAATGACAATCCTACCAGAAAAGTACTCTCATTAACTCCTTATACAGGATAGGAAACTAAGCCTCAGGTAAAATAACTTCCCCAAGGTCGTAGAGTGGAGTAAGTAGAAGAGCCTGGATTTGAATTCACATCTGACTGCAGAATTTAATAACTATTACACAACACTGCCTTTCCGAGTACTGCTGTCATTTTGGCAACTATAGAGAAAACACTAAGTTTAAAGGCCCTGATGTGGGAGCACGTCTGACATACTTGAAAAATAGCAAGGAGAGACTTCCCTGGTGGCGCAGTGGTTAAGAATCCACCTGCCAATGCAGGGGACACCGGTTTGATCCCTGGTCCAGGAAGATCCCACATGCTGCGGAGCAACTAAGCCCGTGCACCACAACTATTGAGCCTGTGCTCTAGAGCCCGTGAGCCACAACTACTGAAGCCCGTGCGCCTAGAGCTCGTGCACCACGACAAGAGAAGCCACCGCAATAAGAAGCCCAAGTACTGCAATGAAGAGTAGCCCCCGCTCGCTGCAACTAGAGAAAGCCCGCGCACAGCAACGAAGACCCAATGCAGCCAAAAATAAATAAATAAATAAACTAAATAGTATGAAAAACAGAAATAGCAAGGAATCCAGTGTGACTAGAGCAGAGTGAGCAAAGTGAATAGTAGAGGAGATGAGGGTGGTGAGCTAACCAAGTCAGCCTAGACCAAAACATATAGGCACTTGTAATCACGGAGATGGGAAGCCACTGGAAAACTCTGTGCAAAGAAGAGAGAATCTGACTTATGCTTTAAAAGAATTTCTCTGGCTGTTTGAGTTGAGAACAGTAGACAGGCAAGGGCAGAAGTAGGGAGACCATTTAGGAGACTTGCAACAATCCAAGTGAAAATGATTGAGAAATGATCAAATTTTGGATATATTATACGTAGAGCTTATAGAATTTGCTAATGCACTGACTATGGAGTAAGAGAGAAAGGAATCACAGATGACTCCAAGGTCTCTGAATAATTGGATCAAGTAACTGAATAAATCTGTAAAACCACACTGCATCAAGAAACCAGAAGATTTCAGGACTAGAAAGGCTCTTTGACATCAATTAGTCCAATATCTTAATTTCACTGTTGTGAGGACCAGAGAAGTGAAGTGATTTGATCAAAATCACATAGCTAGTTAAAAAGTGCAAAGCCAGTATTAGAACCCAGGTTTCTTGAATTTCAGTCCAATTCTTATTCTATTACACTATATCACTTCTTTTTCTGCCTCTGGAATTAAACAACAATTACAGCCCTACCAAAGCCCTACCACATTTCTCCTGTAGCAAAATTCTACCCTTTTCTTCCTTCTTCTGAACACCCACTCACCGCCTGGTGAGGTCCGAAGGATGCTGCCATTTTGGGTTCTGCATGTGATGAACTTGACCCATCAAGGCACACAGCTCCCCCAAGGTACCTGTGATACAGAGAGATCAGTGGTTAGGAAGCAGCTCAGTGAACTACCATGGCAGCCTAGGTCAAAACAT
>NW_006796548.1:1277457-1287523 GCF_000442215.2 Lipotes vexillifer | reverse complement strand
GGAAAGAGAAAACAGGCACTGGTCCTAATACTATCTATTTATGATTATCACAAGCAGTCAGCACAAAAACTATAAGCCAGAGAAGGGAGCTTGCTCTTGGATGATATGATGATAAAGAAGCAGCAATAATGACAGCCACCATTCATTCATTCAACATTAATTTATTAGCTCCTATAATGTGTGAGAAACTTTACTGGGTCCTAGAATATGGTACAGACAAGACACTGGACCTGCCCAATGAAGTTTATACAGAAGACAGGCAAAAACTTTGCAAAACTGGGCAAAAACCAGTTTCCAAAAACTTTGATAAGTAGTAACAGGAAAAATACACGCTGCTATGAGTACAGAGACTGGGGAGTGGGGGTTAGAGAAAGTCCCCTCCAGGGGAAGTAAATTATAAGCAGGGATCTAGAGGATGTATAGACGTTAGTGGGAGGGGTGGGAGGTAGGGGTATCCAGTAGAAATAGCTAATATAAAGGCCCAGAGACACAAGACAGCAAAATACATTCAAGAAACAAGAGAAGTTGAGAATAGAAGGCGGGTAGGGGCTTTTTGCTTAACAAGAAAAATAACTGGAGCAAATTTCTCAAACACCTGGGAGCCAGGCAAGGTGCTAGGCACTATACATGCTATCTTACTAATTCTGAAAAAATATCTTGTAGGGAGATAGATTTTTTTTTTTTTTTTGCGATACACAGGCCTCTCACTGTTGTGGCCTGTCCCGTTGCGGAGCACAGGCTCCGGACGCGCAGGCTCAGCGGCCATGGCTTATGGGCCCCGCCGCTCCGCGGCATGTGGGATCTTCCTAGACCGGGGCACGAACCCGTGTCCCCTGCATTGGCAGGCGGACTCTCAACCACTGCGCCACCAGGGAAGCCCGGGAGATAGATTTTTATTAAAATCATTTTAGAGATGGGAAACTATGGCTCAGGGAGGTGAACTTGCCTTAAATGATTATTAAACTGGACTAAAAACTGGCTCTTGTTAGATTCCATGCTTTTGCCACTGTTTGATAATACTTATTTTGCACTTAAGGGCTGAGAATTCAGCTGAAGCTCACAAAACCAAAAATTATGGTTAGAGAGAATAATTCCCCTAGACCAGTGGCTCTCAAATTTTAACATGCATCATAATCAGCTGCAAATATAAAACAGGTTACTGGGCCCCAACCCCAGTTTCTGATTCTGTAGGTCTGGAGTGGGACATGGGAATTTGCTTTTGTAACAAACGCCCAAGTGATGCTACTGCTGCTGCCGGTCTGGGAACCACATTTTGAAAACCTCTGCCCTAGACAGTGGAGACCCTTCTTTCAGCTGGTTTACATACTTCTCATTATCGTATCTACTCTGCTCTCAGGAACCAAGAGCTGTCAAACTAGGCGACAGACCATCTTTTCATGTTCTGGTAGAAGATATTTACTTAACTTTTAGGACCAGTATAATTTATTTGAAGCCTAAAGAAGCCCA
Organism: Lipotes vexillifer; assembly: GCF_000442215.2. Lineage (NCBI taxonomy): Eukaryota > Metazoa > Chordata > Mammalia > Artiodactyla > Lipotidae > Lipotes > Lipotes vexillifer. Next base: position 1,286,056 of record NW_006796548.1, on the reverse strand, counting down.
ACTCTGTAGAAAAAGTATATACTTTGGAGTTTAGGCAGACTTGAGTTAAAATTCCAATCCAGCCACTAACTAGCTCTATAACCCTGGGTAAATCATCCTCTTATCTATGAAATGTGGACAATAACAATATTTTGCTTGAACTTAAATATTAGGGATATAGTACGTAAAAGACCTAGCATATCTTCTGGCACTCAGGCAGTGTGCAGTAAGTGGTAGCTATTATTATTATGGTGTTACAGCCTTGGGACTATGTTAGTTTGCAAAGACTCTTCAAAGCCTGTGACAATCTATCACCTATTTATAAGGAAAAAATGCTTATTAAGTGGATCAGTCTACATATAAACTATGACATGCTTTATAACACTCAGCAGAAATTCTCTAACCATAATGAGATGATACTTTTCAGCAAAAATTTATAGATTCATTACATTAAATGTTTCTATGCAGTTAAAATAAAAAAGCACAACCAAGGGTAAAAGAAGACAATTGACAAAATGAAAAATGTACCTGAAACGTATTTACAAGGGTTTACTGTCCTTATTCTGCAAAGATAAGTCTCCTCATCAAACAAAACAAAAGAGGTCAAGGACATGAATAGGTAATTCTCAAAACTAATACAAGTAATCAATAAACGTAATGAAAAGATGCTCAATCTCACTAATACGGAAATAAAACATATTAATCTCACTTCTTGAGAAGGAAATACAAATCAGAAGTGAGTTTTCCTGGGCTTCCCTGGTGGTGCAGTGGTTGAGAGTCCGCCTGCCGATGCAGGGGACACGGGTTCGTGCCCCGGTCCGGGAAGATCCCACATGCCGCGGAGTGGCTGGGCCCGTGAGCCACGGCTGCTGAGCCTGCGCGTCCGGAGCCTGTGCTCCGCAGCGGGAGAGGCCACAACAGTGAGAGGCCCGCATACCGCAAAAAAAAAAAAAAGAAATGAGTTTTCCCTTTAAGAGAGAAGTAGCTTTTGATTAGAAAATCCCTTGCCTGTTTGATTTGTTAAGCTAAAATCAAAGGTCTCTACTCAAATTGCTTTTCCTTTACCATATTTTCATATCACTAGCATCCCCCTCCCTCTAGCCCCCACAAAAAGGACATTTCAATGGTGAGGAAATCAGCTTTCCAAGAATTTCAAGATATATTTTTCCTGCCAAAGCATCACCAAAGGAGGGCTGGCAAGATATGGGAAGTCTGGTGTCCAGTCTCAAATGGGACAAGATTATCTGCAGACCATGTCCTTCAGCTTACTCATCTCTTACCATGTAGACTCTATAAAACTGTCCTGACGATGGAGACTAAAGATATACCTATAAACCTCCTACAAAGAAACCTATTCACTTTAAACTAAAAGAAGAAAAAGACTGATCAATTAGGCCCAATGAGGCTTCAAGTATTCAACTGCTAGGCATCATAATCTAGCAGCAGCAACTTACATATAGCATTTACCATGTATCAGGCAGTATCCTATGTGCTTTACATATATTAACATATTTATTCCTTACAATAATCCTACGAGGTATTTCCTCCAATTTACAGATGAAGAGGCACAGAGAAGTAATTGGTCCAAGGTCACACAGCTAGTGACAGAGCCCAAATTCCAATAACAGAAAACCATCATAGGGTTGAGTTTCCTGAAAAATTTTCTAGGACTGACATTTCACTGTGGGGATTAGAAAGCAAGAATCATATTGCAATATGTCTTGTATACCCATTTGGTACCTCAGCATAGCGCTGAGTAAACAAAGGCTCAATAACTATTGTCTCGTCTACGTACCAAGAAATGTTAGTTTTCATTAGAACTTAACCGATGTACCAGGGTAACCTTTATTATTAATAAGGGTTAATGATCTAGAGATAATGGGAGCTAATATTTATCAAGCACTTATTATGTGCCAGGCACTTTGCTAACTGCTTTGCATGTATCCTATCACTTAATCCTAACAACCACATGAGGCAAATACCATTATCTCCATTTTATTCATGAATAAACTGAAGCTTAGAAAAGATACTCATCTATCATCTAGTAAATGGGAAAGCCAGGATTCAAACCCATGTGGGGCTATTAATCCAAAAATCTTATTTCAGCTCATAGCTTCAATCTCTTCTTCCTCCAAATTTAGAGATGCTAACAAGAATAGAAACATTTAAATTTTCTCTTTTCATAGTTTCCAACAGATGGGCTTTCTTGGACCAACAATCAGTACCATGGGTTTATTTTAAGTTGTGGCTAAAAGGTGGTGAAGACTGCCCTTTGTTTTGTGGCTAAGAATGAAATTCATCTAAGAATGAAATTAGGAGGAAAAAACCTCAACATTTCAGAGATGAGATCAGCGGTTCACCGAAACAATCTATAAATATGCAGCTGTTATAAAGGAGGAGTAATGATAATGCTGAATGCTTGCTATGCCAATGGCCCTTCTGACAGGTCTTATACATCACCATACTTTGTACCACATGACCAAGAACAGAGACTCTCTCTGCTGGCTAATGACTTAAGATCTGGCCTGGCACCAACAGGTCATTAAGTGAATCAATCAGATACTCTCCCTTGGAATGTGAAATGTGAGCTTTAACAATGAGAACAAGAGAGAGAACAGCACACAGAGGCAGGGCTCTAGGAGAGGACAGACACTTGAGATAGCTAATAGAGAGCAGCAGAAGCACTAGTCATAGAGATAGATAAGATTAGAAGTACCAGAATCACTAACTCAGCAGGGAAAACCTATTGAAAAGGAAACAAAGGCATCCATTTCTGAGGGGGCCTGGCTCTATGGTTGATTCTTTTTATTATGAGGCCGAGCTATGTTGCTGAGCCTCTAATCTTCATCTTTTCCTGTAAATCCTTAAACTCAGTTACTTAAAGGCAAACACAATGTCTTTATTCAATGCAATCAAAAAACTACCTAATACAGGGGAGGGAATGAAGAGGGAAGGAAAGAAAAAAAAATGTGCTACAGGGGTATAGGCTATTGCTTTTACAAAAAGATTAATAGAATAGGAATACGGAATTCCCTGGCGGCCCAGTGGTTAGGTCTCCATGCTCTCACTGCTGATGGGCCGGGTTCAATGCCTGGTCGGGGAACTAAGATCCCACATCCCACAAGTCGCACAGTGTGGTCAAAAAAAAAAAAACGGAAAAAAAGATTAAGTAGAAAGCCAGAATGCAAACATCCAGGCCAACAAAAGTGTGATGATCTAGTACAAATCTTGACTGATTTTTTTCCATGCATACAAGGCAAAAAACAAAAGAAAGAAACAGGAATTATTACATAACTCATTTCTGCAGTGTTGTATTGTACAGGGGATATTGAACAATGTATGAATGTTCTCAACAGTAATGGCAAATGTAGAAACAGAATTTACATAACTACTGCTGCTTATGGTCTTCAGTAAAAATCAAAGCAGACTTCCACTTCTAATCATAATGAATGGGCATACCTCCACTGTAAGCAACTAGAGACTGGGTAAAATGTATGAAACAACTGTATTCAGACTGCTCAGAACTGTAATCCCTAAGGGAAGGGAAACAATTGAGACTCAAAACTTCTTATGAGTCTATGAGTTTATAGTTTTTCAAAATAAGAAGTTTTTTTAATGAAGGCAAAACAAATATAAAATAAGTAAACAAAAGCAGAGAGACTTCACAACAGCAGACCTGCACTATAAGACTCTAAAAGGAGTTCATCAGGAAAAAAGAAAATATGAGATGGAAAGGAATCAAGAGCACTGGAAATGCTAAATATGTGAGTAAATACAAAAGCCCTTTTCTCATTTAAAAAGTGTCTTTAAAAGATAACTGTTTAAAGTAAAAGCAATAATCAGGGACTGCCCTGGTGTTCCAGTGGGTAAGGTTCCATGCCCCCAATGCAGGGGGCCCGGGTTTGATCCCTGGTCAGGGAACTAGATCCCACGTGCATGCCGCAACTAAGAGTCTGCATGCCACAGTGAAGATCCCACGTGCCACAACTAAGACCCGGAGCAGCCAAAATAAATAAATAAATATTTTTACAAAACAAAAAAATAAAGTAAAAGCAATAATGTATTGAAGAGTTTATAATATATGTATAGAAACAGTAACAAAAAATGGAGATTTGGAAGGGTACTATTGTTAGGGCCTTACAGTATATGTTAAGTGGTATATTATTTGAAGGTAGACTGATTAAAGTTAAAGATCTGCATTGTAAACTATAGAGCAACAGTTCTCAAAGTATGTCCCAGGATCTGTGGGAGTCCTCAACACCCTTCTGAGGCTTCACAAGATCAAAATTATTTTCATAAAAGCACTAAGGTGTTATTTGTTTTTACTACTTGCAATCTCTCAAAAGTGTACTGGGGAGTTTTCAAGAGGCTACACAACATGATATGGAACGCAGAATCACATATGAGAATCTGGCAGTTTTCTATTAAGCCAGATGTTAAAAGAAATCTGCAAAAATGTAAATCAATGCATTCTTCTCCCTAAAATTTTGGTTTTGTTTTGAAAATTATATTTTTAATAAAAACATTATGTTAACAAGCAATGAATTACCTTAAAATATATTAATAAATATTTTAACAATTTACCAGTTATAACTTTTAATATGGTTGCCTATAGATAGATACAATGCAAACAAACAAAAATATTTTGGGGTCCTCAATTTTTAAGAGTATGAATAATCTATAAGAGTGTAAACAAGTCCTGAGACCAGAAACTGTGAGAACTACTACCCTAGAACAACCACTGAAAATAAATGAGGTATAGGTAATAAGTCAAACATGGAGATAAAAACGGAATACTAAAAAATACTCAAAAAAAAAAAACCAGGAAAAGATGAAAGAAGAAACAATGAACATATAGACAAATAGAAAACAAGTAGTAAGATGGTAGATTTAAATCCAACCGATAATTACATTAAATGTGACTGGACTAACACTTGAATTAAAAGACAGATTGTGAGACCAGGGGGAAACAAGACTCAACTATATGCTGTCTACAAGACATCCACTTTAAACATATAGATAGTTTAAAAGTAAAAGGATGAAAAAAACATATCATGCAAACACTAGTCAAAAGAAAGCTCGAATGGCTATTTAAATCAGACAAATTAAACTCTAAAACAAGGAATATTACTAAGAGTAAAAAGAGACAGTTCATAATGATAAAGGGGTCAATTCTTCACGAGGGCATAATATTCCTAAATGTATATGCATCTAATGGCAGCATTTCAAAATACATGAGGCAAAAATGACAGAACTGAAAGGAGGAACAAAAACATCCAAAGCTAGGGTTGAAGATATAACTTCTTCTTTTAATGAGAAAATCTGTAAGGATACAGAATTGATCACTACCATCAACCAACAAAACCTTATTGAAATTTATAGAACACTCTACCAACATCAGGATATACATTTTCAAGTACACATGGACCATTCACCAAGATAGACCATATGTTGGCCTATAAAGTAAGCCCCAGTATATTTAAAAGGATTGAAATCACACCAAGTATATTCTCTAACCACAACAGAATTAAACTAGAAATTAATAATAGGAAGATAGCTGAAAACTCCTAAATATTTGGAAATTAAGCAACACACTTCTAAATAACTCATAGGTCAAAGAAGAAATCACAAGGGAAATTAGAAATTGCTTTGAACCAAATGAAAATGAAAACACATCAAATTTGTGAGATGCACCTAAGTAGCACTTAAAGGGAAACTTGAGACTTAGAAAGGTCTCAAATCAATGACATAAGTTTCCACATTAAAAATCTAGAGAGGGGCTTTCCTGGTGGCGCAGTGGTTGAGAGTCTGCCTGCCGATGCAGGGGACGTGGGTTTGTGCCCAGGTCCAGGAGGATCCCACATGCCGTGGAGCAGCTGGGCCCGTGAGCCATGGCCGCTGAGCCTGCGTGTCCGGAGCCTGTGCTCCACAACGGGAGAGGCCACAACAGTGAGAGGCCTGCATACAGCAAAAAAAAAAAAAAATCTAGAGAACAAGAACAAATTAAAGCCAAAGTAAATGGATAAGAAATAATAAAGAGAAGAAAAGAAAATAGCCAACAACATAGAAATATGAAACTAAAAACTTACTTTGGGGAAAAAATTAGTAAAATTGATAAACCTTTAACTAGATTTGTTTAAGAAAAAAAAGACAAATTACCAATATTAGAAATGAAACAGTGAACATCACTACAGATCCTACAGTAATTAAAGGAATAATAAGGACATTTTTAATGAATAATTTTATGCCAATAAATTCATCAACTTAGATAAAATGGACAAATTCCTTGTAAGACACAAATTACCAAGATAAAGAAGATAAAGAAATTCTGAAAAGCCCGGTATCTATTACATCTGTAGTTACAAACCTTGCCAAAAAGAAAACTCCAGGCTTTATTGGTAAATTCTACCAAACATTTAAAGGAAGAAATAATACCAATCCTGCACAAACTGAGAAACTGAGGAGAAAACAATTCCCAACTAAATTTATGAAGCCAGCATCACCATGATACTTAAACCAGAGGAAGACAGTACACACAAGAAAAATTGAAGACCAATATTCCTCATAAACAAGACATAAAAACCCTTAAAAATACTAGCAAATTGACTAAAGGATAATTCATCAGGACCCAGTGACTTTACCCCAGGAATGCAAGTTGGCCTAACAGTCAAAAAAAAATTAATAAATATAGTACACTGTGTTACAAAATAAAGGAAAAACACAATATGATCCGAATAAATGCAGAAAATTCATTTGAAAAAGTTCATCATTCATTCATGATAAAAACTCCCACCAAACTACAAATAGAAGGGGAATTTCCTCACCTGATAAAGAGCATCTATGATGAATCTACATCTAATATCATACTTAATGTACTAGAGATCCTAGTCAGTACTGTAAGGCAAGAAATAAAAGGCTTATAGATTGGAAAGGAAGAAATACACTGTCCTTATTTGCAGATAAAGTCATGTTAATATAGAAACTTCTAAGGGGTCTATTAAAAAGTTACCAAAAGTAATAGAAAAACAGCATGGTTGTAGGACACAAGGTCAACATAAAATATCAACTGTATTATCTATATGCTAGCAATGACCAGCTAGAAATTGAAAATTAAAAAGTATCACTTACAATACCATAAAAAAGCATAAGATACTTATGAATTAATTTAACAAAATATGTACAAGACCTGTACAAAAAACTGCTGAGAAATTAAAGACATAAATAAAATGAGAACTATATCCTGTTCATGGATTGGAAGGCTCAATATCGTTATGATATCAACTTTCCCCAAATTGTTCTACAGATTCAACACAATCCCAGTGAAATACCCAACAGGTATTTTTTTAACAAATTGACAAGATGAAATTGATTTTAAAAAATTATGGAAATCCAAAGGACCAAACAATTTTAAGACCTACTATAAAGTTATAGTAATCAAGACAGTGTAATATTAACAAGAAAATATACATATATTAATGGAACAGAATAGAGAAGTCAGAAATAAACCCATGGAAAGAATAATTTTTTCAATAAATTGTGTTAGAACACCTAGATATTCATATTAAAAAAAAAAAAGAACCTAAGCTTTGCCTTACAAAAGCCATAAAATAGTATAATCACTTTGGAAAACAGTTTGGAAGTTTCCTATACAGTTAAAAAAAACACATACTAAATGACTCAGCAATTTCACTCCTAATTATTTTCCCTAGAGAAATGAACACATGTTCACACAAAAAACCCATATATGAATGTTCATAGATGCTTTATTCATAATAACCAAAAGCTAGAAACAGAAATGTCCATCAACAAATGACTAAACTGCGGTATATTCATACAAGGAAAAATTCAGCAGTGGCTGTATAGAACATACATGCAACAACATGGAGTTGTTTCTTGTTGTTTTAAAAAACTACTCCAAGTAAAAGAAACCAAACACAAAAGAGCACATACTGCATGATTCCATTTATATGTAACTCTAGAAAAGACAAATCTAATCTATAATGACCAAAAAGAAATCAGTGCTTTCCTAGAGCTGAAGTGAAGGCAGGGACAGATTGACTGGGATGGAACACAAGGGAAATTTTTAGGGTGGTGGGAATGTTCTATCAAGCTTGATTGCTCTGATGGTCTCACAAGTGCATAGTTCTGTCAAAACTCACCAAGTACACTTAAAATGGGTACATTTTATTGCATGTAAAACATACCACATTAAAGTTGATTTAAAAAAAGAAAAAAAGTTAATGCATACTTCCAGATAAATATAACAGGTTGACTGCATGAGTTTATCTCTTCTTGCTCCTAACATCCCTCACTAAATTAGAAAAGAAAGGTCTCGAATGATCTTAGCAACCGTCTAAAGAAACTAGAAAAAGAAAAGCAAATGAAACTCTGAGTAAGCAGAAAAAAGGAAGTAATAAATATCAGAATGGGGGCTTCCCTGGTGGCGTAGTGGTTGGGAGTCCACCTGCCAATGAAGGGGACACGGGTTCGTGCCCCAGTCCGGGAAGATCCCACATGCCGTGGAGCGGCTGGGCCCGTGAGCCATGGCTGCTGAGCCTGCGCATCTGGAGCCTGTGCTCCGCAACGGGAGAGGCCACAACAGTGAGAGGTCCATGTACCA
>NW_006796548.1:1258248-1277383 GCF_000442215.2 Lipotes vexillifer | reverse complement strand
AAAAAAAAAAAATATATATATATATATATATATATATCAGAATGGAAATTAATGAAACAGAAAAACAGAGAAAAATCAATGAAAAAGCTGTTTTTTTTAAAAAGAAAAATAATAATGTTGATAAAGTTTTAGCCAGACTGATTAGAAGAGAGAAAACACAAATGACCAATACTAAAAATGGGAAAGATGGTATCACTAGATACTATATAAAAGGTTAATAACAGAGTATTATTAACCTTAACGCCAATAAATTTAACAAGTTAGATGAAATAAACAAATTCCTTGAAAGACTACCAAAGCTCACCCAAAAAGAGATACCAGTTTTTCTATACAAATTCTTCCAAAAAATTGAAGAGGTGGGAATACTTCCCAATTCACTCTGTGAGGCCACCATTACTCTGCTACCAAGACCACACAAAAAAATTACAAGAAAAGTACAGACCATATCCCTTATGAAGATAGATTCATAACAAAATTTTAGCAAATCAACCCAACACTATTAGTACAAGGATAATACTTTAAGACCAAGTGCAGAATGCTTAAGACCAGGAATGCAAGATTGGTTTAATACTGGAAAATCAAATAATACAATTCTCTAACATTATATGATTATCTCAGTAGATGCAGAGAAAGTATTTAATAAAACCCAATACCTGTTTCTAATAAAAATGTACAAATATCAACTGAATTTCTATATACTAGCAACAAACAATCTTGGTAAAGATGGTAGTAACTGGAATTCATACACTGCTGGTGGTTATATAAAATGGTACCACTTTGGAAAGCAGTTTGGTAGGTTCTCAAAAAGTTAAACATACCTACTGTATGACCCAGTCATTTGAAAGCATATCCATACAAAGATTTGTACATGAATGTTTATAACAGCTTTATTTAAATAGCCAAAAATTGGAGACAATCCAAATGCCCATCATTAGATGAATGGATAAACAAATTGTGGTATATCTATATAATGGAATACTACTCAGCAATAAAAAGGAATAAACTACCAAGAAAATGATTAACTACAAAATAATTATGTTTTAAGAAAGAAGCCAGGCTCAAAAAAGAGTATACAGTGACAGCAGCTCAGCAGTTGCCTAGGGAGTGGAGGGAGCAAGGAAAGCCAGGAGGGAGGAATCACAAAAGGGCACGAAGAAATTTTGGGGTGTTACAGTATGTTTATCTTGATTGCAGTGAGAGTTTCACGGGTGTTTACATATGTCAAAATTCAACAAACTGTATACTTTAAGTTTGTGCAGTTTATTGTATATCAATTAAAACTCAAGAGAGAAAAAATATCTTGAGAGGTAAGAAATTAATTCATAAAATAAGAACATAAAAAAAAGAACAAAACAAGAAAGAACTCTTAGAAGTCATAAATGTGAATGTAAAAATAAAGAAGTTAATAAGAATAGAAAATATCCCAGAAAATAGAATAAAGAGACAGAGACAGAAAAGGGAAAGAAAAGGTAAGAGATGTAGATCAATCCTTGGAAGTTCAATATCTAACTATTAGGAATTTCTTAAAGAGAGAATAGATTATACAGAGAAGAAACAATTATCAAAGAAATATAAGAAATTCTCAGAACTGAGAAATATATATCCAAATTAAAAAGGCCCACTGAGGACTTCCTGGTGGTGCAGTGGTTAAGAATCCATCTGCCAATGCAGGGGACACGGGTTCCAGCCCTGGTCTGGGACGATCCCACATGCTGCAGAGCAACTAAGCCCGTGCGCCACAACTACTGAGCCTGCGCTCTAGAGCCTGTGTGCCACAACTACTGAAGCCCGCGAGCCTAGAGCCTGTGCCCCGCAACAAGAGAAGCCACCGCAGTGAGAAGCCCGCGCACCACAATGAAGAGTAGCCCCCACTCACCACAACTAGAGGAAGCCCACACACAGCAATGAAGACCCAATGCAGCCAAAAATAAATAAAATAAATAAATTTATTAAAAAAAAAAAGTAGAATGGTGATTACCAGGGGCTTTGGGGGAGTGGCAGGGGAAGGCTAGTTATTTTTTAACGGGTATAGAGTTTGAGATTTGCAAGATAAAAAAGTTCTAGAGATCTGTTTCACAACAATGTGAATAAACTTAACACTACTAAAGTATACACTTAAAAATGGTTAAGATGGTAAATTTTATGTTACTTTTTTTTATCACAATTAAAAAAAAAAAGACTAACGGGTCATGTCAGAAAATATAGGAGCCCGCTTGAAGGATTTCTCATTGGTCAAAACTGGGACAAATTGAGCATCAAAAAGAATACTGACGGGCTTCCCTGGTGGCGCAGTGCTTGAGAGTCCGCCTGCCGATGCAGGAGACGCGGGTTCGTGCCCCGTTTCGGGAAGATCCCACATGCCGCGGAGCGGCTGGGCCCGTGAGCCATGGCCGCTGAGCCTGCGCGTCCGGAGCCTGTGCTCCGCAAATGGGAGAGGCCACAACAGTGAGAGGCCCGCATAACGCAAGAAAAAAAAAAAAAAAAAGGAATACTGACTATAATTGATTAGAAGACATTGACTTTTTTTAATTCATGAGTTAATAGTGATACTAAAAAAAAAATTGTGATACTAAAAAAAAAATTGAAATCTTCATACAAGTATGCTAGCTAGTAATTGTAGAAGAAATGATATATTTAGAAAGCAAACATTTTCTATGCAACTCTGTGTAGTAGCTGATTCCAGCAGAGATCACCAATGAATGCTCAAACCATTAGGTGAACAATTGTTGTGGAACAGGATATTCAAATGGTACCAAGGAATCACCCCACAGATGACTTACTAATTACAAAGGGGAAAATGTACCTTAGAATGGAAAGATATAGCAGTTAACACTTTAACAAAGTGATCAGCACTATTAGTAGAACAATCTGTCATTAGGTGGTGCCTCCTTATCTGATATGGGATAAACACACAATGGCACCTATGAATTATTCCAGCTTATCTTAAATGCTTAGTCTGAATCTAATCCCTCCTCTAGACCCAACTTCCAGTTTACAGGAAATATAGGGGATGGAGGAACAAGTTAAACAACGCCACAAGGAAAAAATCAGACACAATTCAGAAGGTGGGACAAACTACAAACCAAGTGACCTAGATTAAGAGAGACTAAAGAGACAATAACTAAACACATGAACCTTTATTAGATCCTGTTTGAACAATTTACAAGAAGACATTTTTGGGAAAACAGGGGAAACTGGAATATGGACTAGATATTAGATAATTTTAAGAAATTATGATTAAATATAAATTGCCAAGAAACGTGAAAAATGTTTAACCTCATTAATTATTAAAAACAAAATGTTAAAATTTACCTGTCAAATTGGTGACAAAAATTAATACAATTTTTTGGGCAGGACAATCTGGTAACGTGTAACGAAAGTTTTAAAAATGTTTATATACTTTACCCAGCAATTCCACTTCTAGGCATTCATCCTATAGAAATAAGAGTTGTACATAAACATTTATGAACCAGAATGTTCACTGCAGCATTACTAATGAAAATGGACATAAGCTAATTATCAAGATGGAACAATAAATGATACTTCATAATCATTAAAAATCTTAATTTGAGATATTTAACATGGAAAGGTCCCTAATACATTAAGTAAATGGAAGAGAGTAGTTATTTTTTGTGATTCTAGAGGGCAGAACTAGGAACTACCATTGGAAATTATAAGGAAGCACAGTTTGGCTCAATGTAAGGACTAATTTTCTAACAATTAGAATTTTCTGAAAAGAATCTAAAAAAGAATGAACATATGTGTATGTATAAGTGAGTCACTTTGCTGTACACCTGAAACTAATACAACACTGTAAATCAACTATACTCTAATTAAAAAAAAAAAAGAATTTTCTAAGCAATGAATGGCCTGCTTCATGAGGTGATGAGTTCTGCACTATTAGACCTAAGCAAAGGCTGAAGGGTCACTTGGCAAAGATATACAGAACAATTTATATGTTAGGAGATTAAGGAGATCTTAATGGTCCTTTCCTACTCTAAGAATTTATATTCCCATATAAAGTTATCCATTAGCTGGGATGTCAGAAAGGAAGTGGATGGTTGGTATTTCTTTGTAAATGCTATTAAAGACCCATGTGGCACTAAACTAAAAAGAGATTATACCTATATTACAATAATAGAGTTGAAGAATGATTTACATTATTGTATTGTTATCAATAATATATACATTATTGATAAAGTAAAAGAAGATGATTGATTAACCTAATGGAGAGGATTCAAACTGAATTGATAGGAACTAATTTTGAACCTGCCCCCTATTAATTTCTCTGTGTCTAATAAGGAACCTAAAGAGTTATACTTTTCCAAGGTGAAATAGCACTAAACATCTCAAAAAGAAGGGCAGGACACGCTCTGCTCCTTCTTTTTGCTTCTAGCTGCCCAGTAATTCATATATAAAGAGAGGAGAGAAAGAATATGCCCACACCCCCCCTGCAATATGGTTTATAAAATCTTTAAATGTTGGATGTATGACTATTAGGCAGTGGAAAGTGACACAGCATTTAGTATCACATTCGGTTCCTGGAAGGCAGAAGCAAGCACTGGAGGCCTATGAAGGTTTTAGAGTAACTGGTAATGTTGAAAATTCTTAGATGTAAAAAAGTAATCCCCTAAAAAACGCACTTAAAAAACCAACCAAACAAACAAACAAAAACTAACCTTTTATTATGGAAAATTTCAAATATACACAAAAGGAGAGAATAGTATAATAAGCCTCCCCCTCCCCCCCAATCACTCAGCTTCATTTATCAACATTTTTGTAAGGCTGTTTTCTCTAATCTTTCAGGTTGAGTTTTTTCGTTTTGTTTTGTTTTTACATTTAAAAGCAAACACCCGACATCACACTATTTTTACCTATAAAAACTTCAGTATGAGAAGATACACTTCCTTGCTAATAATACTAAATATTTAATAAATGTTAGTTGCTATGGCTAGGTACTGTTCTATGCATTATACTACTACTTACACGTATAATTTTCACATAAACTAAGCCTCATTGTTATCTCCATTTTATAAATGAGAAAACTGAGTTTTTACTGGCTCAAGGTCACAAAGCCAGTAAGCAGTGGTGCTAGGATATGAACCCAGAAGTTAACTCTAGCCCAGACTTTGTTTTCCCGACCACTAAAGCAGGCTGACTTTTCTATTCTAGTTATTCTAGCCGTTCCTTATGGCATATAGATTGTTGTGATAAAGTGGAAGAGGGACTGCTGAATGAGGAAGAGACTGGAAAAGATGCAATAATATGAGCAGCTGCTCACTGCTCTTCTTGTGAAATTTTCTGTTCTAAATGCCCCAAATGAGAAAGAAAAATGTGATTGGATATCATCATTGTCAACTGCCTAGGATACAAAAGAAAGTAAGTCACCTCATAGAGGGAAAGCAATGATCAAGTCTCTTCCACAGAGGTTGAATATAGACGAACTTGTTTTAATTTGCCCCTCTAATGACAGCGGGGGGTGGGAGTGGGGATGTCTCTAGTTCCACAAGTCCTTTAGTTCAAGCAAAGTGATCTCACATGTAAGGCCAAATAATCAGTATGAGCAGTATTTGACTGCTTAATGAAATCTCTGGGTAAAAAATAAAAGGACCCAGGAATATAAAATTCTTCTGGCTGATGTCTCAGAGTTCTAAACCTTTCACTCACAGCCTTATAAAAAGAAAAAAAAACTACTAAGTAATTCAAGATTTGTCAAAGAAAGGGGAGTTCTCCTTTGATCTTCAGCCAAAAATTCTTCTAAAACCCTCCCTACTGATTTACAATAGATCTTAGAGTAACTGAACTACAGCGCCTTCTCTGTGGAGCCTACCAAGGGCATCCTCCTTCCCCATCTTCCGCTCTGCCCAAGCACAAACAGAAGGGCTCCTTCCCTGCTCCTACTGCATTTTATACATAATTCTACTAGAGCACCAATCAATACAGCAGTGCAATTATCTTTTCCTCTCTGGATTATCAATTCCCAGAGGTCCGAGACCCTACCTTTACTCTTTACATTTCCAATCCCTAATCTTCAAACTGAGCACCACTGAAAGTACTCACGAAAGGTGTGCTGAATGAATAGAGAAAAAAGCTAAAGATGACAGAATATGGAGTGATCTTTATAAGAAGGAACTGTTTTACCAGTATTTTCTAATCTCTACACCTTCAGTACAGTTCACAAGCTTCCCTTTAGGAATTTCCCCATCAGCCAATAGTTTAGGATGAATGAATGAAAACATGGACTAGTCTCTTGAGGGCTGGAGAAAGAATTCAGCCGTTTTGGTTTGCAATAGCTTTTAATGAACCAGGGAGAACTCAGACTGAAGGATCTGGAAGACAGTCAAAGCCTTTCAAGAGCTTTTATTCAGATGCCAAGATGCAAGATGGTATTTGAAATGCCTGCTTTTTAGATTTAAATGCTGAAGGCAACAGGGAAAATAATTCCAAATAAAAAACCAATGATTACCAAGCAGTGCCTGGTCGTCCACTATTAATTTTTATTTTTTATTATTTTTTTTTCTACTAATTTTTAGACAAAAAAATCCGAAGCAAAAAAATCCCTAGCAAAAAAGGTCTGGTTATAGCCCTCAGCCATGGGGGAGATACTTTTCATGTACTGGTATGAGTCTCCTTGGACCCCTCTCTAATATTGGTTAGCCAAACCACTTTGAGGATTATCTGGTTAGGCAATCCCTTGAAGTAAAAATCTTTGGATAAGAAGTTATCTTTCTCACCAATTTACAAAAATTCAAGACAATCTCTCAGTTTAAGCTATATTACACTGGGAAAAAAAAGTCTCATCACATTTTTTATATGCCATTCTTTGATTACTGTGTTACCTTGGTTAGAGTCCACTGGGTCTTCTATATGAGCAATGACATTCCTGAGATAACTTTGCTTCTGCTTTTCTAGATCTGATGGTGAAAACGTCGGAATATTAGTCCTTGAACAAAGCAAACCAGGAGGAAAAACAATCAGTTAGAACCATGAATATAGTGCTTTGTACAGAGAAGACATATACAGCTGATGGATTAGAACAACTAACTCTCAAAACACTCTCTAAGATCCAATGACAAAAGACAGTGTTAGTCACGTAATATGAAGCTGCAACCAAGTATGGAGTTGAGAGAAAAAAGAATAGATATAACCTGCTGTTAACAAGGCATAGGGACTTCCCTGGTGGTGCAGTGGTTAAGAATCTGCCTGCCAGTGCAGGGGATAGGGGTTTGAGCCCTGGTCTGGGAAGATCCCACATGCTGCAGAGCAACTAAGACCGTGCGCCACAACTACTGAGCCCGCGTGCCACAACTACTGAAGCCTGCGCGCATAAAGCCCGTGCTCTGCAACAAGAGAAGCCACCCCAATGAGAAGCCCATGCACCGCAACAAAGAATAGCCCCCACTCGCTACAACTAGAGAAATCCCACACATGGCAACGAAGACCCAACGCAGCCATAAATAAATAAATAAATAAATAAAAAACCAAACTGAAACAAGGCATAGCAAAGCAAAGACTGCCTACTCCATAGAGACAGAAAGCATTTGTTGAGTAATTCAAGGTTAGTCAGGAAATAGCTAACTTCATGGAGCCACAGAAAAACTGAATAAGATAAAGACCAAAAAGAACCAGCTGGATCTGACAATTAAAACATTGGTGACCTTGGCAAGAACAATTTCTGGCCCTCACTCATGCTGATTACACTGTACTAAGGAGTCTGTGGATGAGATAGTGAGTTTATTACTGCTCCAAGTAGCCTTAATTTCCACTGTATACAATTCACAAAGTTCCTTCAAGTCACCAAAGCAAAACAAGAAAAAAACCCCAGAAAACTGGGATTAGGGGTGGTAGGAATAAATTTAGTATCTGTGTAATCAAAAAATTTAAAAGAATCTCGTTGTAAGGAAGCCAATCTGACTCAACCTAAAAAAACAACTTTGCTAATTGAAAAGGCCCTTGTAGAGATACTGCCATCTCCTGGCAACAAGAGAACAGATTGTAAAGGTGACCCAGATCTGCAAACTCTAAAATTTTCTCCCCAAGGACAGTTATATGCAAGTTGGGAGAGATGACTAAATGATTTTCTACATAGTTATATCTTAACATTTTTGTAAAAATTATTCTAACTTCCTATATCTGTGACCAAGTTTCCCCACACGCAGGGAAAGAAATCTTACATTTATACAATACTTTCACTAATATGTCTTTTTTTCTCTTCAAAATAACCCCTGTGAGGCAGCAGGGAAGGCATCATTAGCCTCATTTTATTGACAAAGAAACCAAGGTCAGAGAATATTTGACTTGTTCAAGGTCACAGTTATTGGTAGTCCCAGAACTTCAAGTATGCTTACTTCTGGTGCAGGGCTTTTTTCCCACACTAAGGAGAAACTCAGGAGAGGAAGAAAGCAACTGAAGAGAACCAACAGAAACCAGAATACTTCACTATACCATTACCTTGTTTTGGTTTGCAGAACAGGAATGACTTTGCCTAGTCTTTTTTCATGGACCTTCAGCTTCCCAGAATCCTTGTCAAGAACATCCTGCGTTTTTTCAGAGCAGAAAGAATGAAGAAGCAAAGATGGCCCTTAGTTATAACAAAACATCATTTATGGAAATATTCTTGAACTAACGGCTACATAGGCGTACTCGTGAACCCTAGTGTGTACCGGGCACTAAGGGAGGTGCTTTAAATGAGATAATGGCGGTAATCTCAAGAAAAAAAAAAAAGAAACCCTAAGCGGTATGGAATGTTACACACATTTGACAGATAGGGAATCAGGCTCAAAGAGGTTAGGTAAATTGTCCAAGATTTTTCAGCTCTTCAGTGGCTGACTCAGAGCTGTTTTATCTAATATATACAGCATGGCAACCAAAGATTGAGATTTAGGCTGAAACCTAAAGAAAGGAGAAATAATAAAATCATCATCATCTTAGTCTATTCAGTAAACCGTTAATTTAGTACTATGCACCAGTTACTGTCAATAAATTATTTAGTTAATCTTTACTATAAAGTATCATTTACTCCAATTTATAGATAAGAAATTGTGAGGAAACAGAGAAGCTAAATAATTTGCCCAGGGTCACAGTGCTAGTCAGGATTCAAACCCCAATTTATTTGAATACAAACCTCTGCTATACAGCTTCTGAATGAAAATAATTTCATTCCTCTCTTCACCTTGAAAAATATACTTACTTTGTTTGATGAACTGGAAACAACCGGAAACCTCATTTCAAAACTTGATTTATGTGATCCATTTCTCCAGGCTGACCCCGTATTAGGAGTCTCTGAATGGTCCAAGATCTGAGAGAATACAGGTGTAGGTTTCTTACTGTCAGACATATTTTTATCAGAGACAGTTTGTTGAAAGTTACTGTTTGAAGAAGGGAGTGGGGGCCCATCATAGGCAGAGTTACTGAGGCTGATCCCTTCAGATTCTGTGCAAATTGTGCTCTCATTTAGGCTAAGACCATCTTCTCTCAACTCTTCTCCAAGGGAGGAGGGTTTTTCAGTAACTTTGGATGTATCAGTCTTGTCCTTATCAAGTACAACATTACAAACTGTTGGATCAAATGGTGCAACTGTAACTTTTATAAGATTCTTTTCTAGTGCAAAGCGTCTGTTCAATGGTTTAGTAGGAGTTGGTCCATGACCAACTGATGTATTTAGTTGAGGTAGTTTGAAGAGGCTAGTGGTCTCAGCTTCTGGTCCCAAGCTGTACAATGAATTTTTCTCTTGGGGAGTATCAAGTGGAATTTGACTCCCTTTCCCTCCCTTCTCAACATTCCTGTTGTCATCGTTAGGCAAGCCTCCTCCCCAAGAAAAGTGCTCATTTGATAGGTCATCATCCTTCAAGAGTTCCTGAATCTCTTCCTCCGTGAAACTGAAATGGCCATCGTCTTCCCCATCAGACAGCTCCAGCAAGGAGTCATCCAATCCGTCCTCATCCAAGGAATCCCAAGAAAATGGGGCATTGTCTTTAGGCAAAAGAGAGGTACCAGAAGACTGTTCAGAGGGCACTAGTGAGCACGGCATATCTGGAGAAATAAAAGGCAGTTTCGCTGAGGAACAGGAAATACCCTTATATCAATTCCAATCTGCTCTAGAGAGTGGTGGTGTCTTAGTATTTCAAATTCTTTGCACTATGACTTGTAACATGAGAAAGTTTTAAGATATTTAAGCTTACCAGAATCATGGAAATATATATCAGAACAATGAGATACTTTTTTTCCTATCAAAGTGGCAAAAATTAAGATGACACAGTAATCTAGTTTGGTGAGAATGTGAGAAACAAGGATCTTCACACACTATCAGTGACAGTATAAGTCAGTACAATATTTTGTGGAGAGAAATTTGGCAACAGCATTTGACCCAGCAATTTCACTTCTGGAAATTTATCTTGCAGAAGTACCTGTACAAAGGCACATAGATACATTTACAAAGATGTCCAAAGCAGCATTATTCAAAACATCCAAATACTGGAAACAACCTAAATGTCCATCACCAGAACTGTTCAGTAAAATCATGGTACATTCATGTTATAGAATACTTTACAATTATTTAAAAACACAATGAAGTGGATCTGTATATACTTTACAATTATTTAAAAACACAATGAAGTGGATCTGTATATACTATCATGGAATAATATCTATAACATACAAACAAAATAAATATGTATGTAAAATGTTTGGATTTTCAGAGTTTACACTTTTTAGAAAGCAAACATGTATTACTTCTGAAAACGAAAAACAAAAAAAACTTTAAGCATACAATAAGATAAAGAATTGTCTTTCATACTGTGTGGAGCTGCTGGTGTGATCTCTGCCTTTGCCACGAGACCAAATGGAAAAAGGGTTCAGCTCCTGCTAGCTGTTCTTTTCAGGAGACTTGTCAAAATGATTGACTCCCACCTTCCTGCAGGCACAAAGAAAATTAGAGGATCTTCTCATCACTTTCAACTCTGCTAATTACAAAGTCAACTGCATTATGCTTTAAGGTGCTCCATCTATTAATTTTGATCTTGATTTTTTTTTAAATACCACAAAGTTGGATTTCGAGTCAAGAACATCAAAGAAAAATCTTTAGAGGAAAAATTATGCAACTAAGGAACTAATTTTCCTCCTCCCAACAATTTATACTTTCTTAAGAATATTATTTGCTCTAGTAGGATGAGTACTGTCTTGAGAGTCCAAAGACCTGGGTTGTTGTCCTGGTTCTGTCAATAACCAGCTGTGATAATTTGGGCAAGCCACTTAACCAGGGACTTGTTTCCTCATTTACAAAATAGGGAAGGGATGGAGAACAGGGATTAGGTGATGTCTAAGATTCCCCCAAGATCTAAAAGTTATTATTATGACCATACATATAAAAGCTATAATTATGACCATACATAATACATACAATATATGTATTATGACCATACATTTTCAATACATATATAAACGCAAAGAACAGGTCTGGAAAAATATAATGCAAAATTGATGACTGTCATAACCTGTGGGGGAATCCTGAGAGGACAAGGGGAGACTTCAGTATTTTACTTTTTTACTTGAATATTTATATATTACTTGATAATTAAAACCTAGTTCTTAAATAGCTAATGACGGACCTAATCTCTAATTATTTTCTAGATGGCAAAGGTGATAGAAAGCTGATATTCATATATTCAACAGCTAAGAAGCTATAAGAAACACTTAATCACCAAACTCAATAATTTGGAAAATTCTTGTAGCCTTTTAACTGTGAATTCTCCCCCACCCTGCTTCCCTCCCTGAATTTTAGTTTTGGTTCATGCACTCTTTCAGGAAACATTTTCTGAGCTACTATCCTCACACAGCACTGAGCTAGATAATTTGTCTCTATAAGATTTCTAAGAAATAAAGATATGATTTCCACCCTCAAGGAATGTATAATCTTCCTACAGAGACAACACTGAAAGTTATGTACCAATATGAGAAAATACAAAATGCTATGGACAATAAAGTACTAGAGAAAGAGGGAATTCCCTGGTGGTCCAGTGGTTAGGACTCCATACTCTCACTGCCTAAAGGCCCAGGTTCAATCCCTGGTAGGGAAACTAAGATACAACAAGCCACGGGGAGGGGCGGGGCGGGGCAGGGGTGGGGGGAAGTACTAGAGAAAGTTAGAAGGAAATGGGAAGGATTACAGAATTTTAGAATTAGAAGGGACCTATGTAATGTATAGCACGGTGACTACAGTTAACAATACTGTATTTTTTATTTTAAAGTTGCTAAGAGAGATCTTAAAAGTTCTCATCATTAGAAAAAAAATTCCTGTGTGAGGTAATGTATGTTAACTAAACTTATTGTGGCAACCATCTTGCATTATGTACATATATCAAATCACGTTGTATAACTTAAACTAATACAATGTCATATGGCAATTATATCTCACAAAAACTGGGGGGAAAACAAGTTAAAAAAAAAGGCTTGTCCATCTTAGAGATGAGATGGGACAAAAAGGGAAGAAATATTAAGCACCTGTTATAAACTATGCACTGTGAGACACATTTTACAACTCTAACCCCTCAATATAACTCTATAACACAGATCTTATCAAAGAAACTAAGCTGTTATGTATAAACTTAAGAGTTGCCATAGCTTTTTATCTTATTTTACCAATATTTCAGCAATTGGTAGACAGTTCTAGGCACTGAAGCAGGTGTCTCTATGAAAAGTAATTTCTCTGCCCAGTGACTGGGTTATATTATAGAGTGAAGTTATTTCTTTAGGCAGCAGTAAGAAAAAAGTTTACTTTTGGAAAAATTTTTCTTTTACTTAACGAAGTTTGTGGGTGTCAAGCACAAGTATCACTGGCACAGGGGTTAAGCAGCCACATTTCTGAAAGAGAAGCTCTTTCTGAGCCACCACCCCAACTCTCCAACTCTTTCCAAAAGGTCTAGTCCTGGGAGTTCCCAGGCAGTCCAGTGGTTATGATTCCGCACTTCCACTGCAGGGGGCACGGGATCCCAAATGCAGCAAGGTGCCACCAAAAAGAAAAACGAAACAAACAAACAAAAGGTCTAGTCCAAGCACTTGCTTAATCAAATGAAGAGTTCAATACATTTTCACTTTTGGGAAACTAAAGTTCAGAGGCATTTAGTATACCAAGTATACAGAGCTAATATGCTAGAACAAGGATCCAAACCCAAGTCTAATTCCAAAGACAATGTTTTTTCTTGTTTTTTTCTACCACCCTTGTGATAGACTTGCCCTGGATCAGTAAGCAAATGGCAGAGCCTTCTACATTCAGTACACTCTCTAATATACTACGAAGGATGCAGACATCA
Organism: Lipotes vexillifer; assembly: GCF_000442215.2. Classification (NCBI taxonomy): domain Eukaryota; kingdom Metazoa; phylum Chordata; class Mammalia; order Artiodactyla; family Lipotidae; genus Lipotes; species Lipotes vexillifer. The sequence continues at coordinate 1,264,076 of NW_006796548.1, read as the reverse complement.
AAGAGGGCTTTTGGTCTCTTGGCAAAAATAATTTAAGCCACCTTATTTTGCACAGGCTTCCCTTGATTTCCCAAGTGAAATGGAATAACATGAGAAATAACCGTGAATGTGGCCAAACCTCACTGGAAGAAAAACATCATTACTTGCAAACTTTACTGTGCACACAAAGGACAACTATTCTTCATAACCACTGAAAGCATCAATTCCTATGCCACATGACATCCACAGGCACAGAGCTGGCTCTTCTGAGCTTCTCTCATAGAATGTTCCAATAGGTCTAGGAGCAAAAGCATGCAGAATACCATATACATATAACATTTAACTTGCACAAATCATTCTCTTCACAATTTTATTTCCTCATTAAAAAAATACCTGTTATTATAATTTAAAACATATACAAAAACAGCGTAATAGTATAATGAATTCCCATATACGCATCACACAGCTCCAACAACTATCGACCCATAGCTAACCTTGCCCCATCCACTTCCCCCTTTACCAGATTATTTTGAAGCAAGTCCCAGGAATCACATCATTTCATCTTTAAATAACAAGAATTCCTCATCATAAAATATCCAGTTCATATTTCCAGCTATGTTATAAATGTCTTTTTTTTTTAAGATAAAAAAAAAAAATCAGTAGTCAAATAAGGGCCATATATTGCAATTGGCTGCAATTATGAATCTTGTGAATTTTTTAATCTACAGATTCCCATCTTTTTTCCCCTTACAATTTATTTGTTAAAGAGACAATAACATAAATTGTGTATGGATACATATATATATCATTAAATAGGAATAAGGAACACTAAGTTCAGGACAGTGACTACCTCTGGTGGTGGGGAGGGAAGAGGAATGGCAAGGGGGTGTGAGTAGCTTCAATACTATCTGTAATGTTTTATTTCTTTAAAAAACATTAATAAGAAAAGACCTAAAACAATAAAGCTAGGTGGTGGGTATAACAGTATTCGTTATTGTTACATGGTATAACTATAATTTTTATATGCTTGAAATATTTAATAATAAAAACATTTTAAAATTAAGAAGTCAGTGGGGAAAGATACAATGATTACATTCTGAAGTTTCAAATGTCCTCCCTTGTAAAATAGGGACCATCACAGTACCTACCTCATAAGGCTGTTGCAAGAATTAATGAGATCATGAACATCAAAGTACTTAGCATACTACAGGCACAACGTAAAAGCTAAATTAGTAGTGGCTGGTTATTATTTTACCCCACCATTATCATCTCCCTGACCCCTGAAGAGTCAGTCAGTCTTAAGATAAGCACAGTAATGGTAGGAAAAGATTGTTAAACCGATAGGAAATGTCCCCTGGTCCCTGCTTGTTAAGAAATTACTCAGTATGCTCTAATCCCTTCTAACTTAACCCAGCATCTTGTCAACCACACTGTCACAATAAATTGGTTAAAGATGAGGCCGTATGGACATTTGAAATATCAGGCAAATTCTGCAAATTAACGGTCACTGAAGTGAGACACTGGACTAAAATTCAGAGACCTCTGTATTTCACCTGAAGTCTCTGAACCTCAATACAGATGAGAACACCATTCTGAAAAATGGGGGATAATTAGTCACTGTTAACTTCAAACACAGATTATCATGAGGATCAAATGAGGGGATGTTAATGAAAGCATTCTAAACCTAAAAGCCTTATACTAATGAAAGTTGATATTTAATAAATCTGCAAGGGAGGGAAAAAAATCTCAGATAAAACTGAAGGTCTAAAGTGAAGTTCCACAAGACAGCCTTAGTACTTCCCTGTCTGCCACTCCACCATCACCTGCCTTTCTTGGCACTTGCTTTGTAGTGATCTGAAATATGAGGATCTCCTTATTTTTAAAGGAAAAATATTTTCCCCATCTCCCAAGTCTATCTCTTAATTCTCTGCTCCCCATCCCTTCTGTGACCCTATTCTGTCCTTCCATGTCTCTCTCACCTGTCCACCCCCCTCTTCACACTTCAGTTTACCACCCCCTCCCTCTGTTCTCTAACCTCCTGGTTGCAACTTCAGAAATTGGCTCCCTTTCTATTTTTATCGTACCTAAGAAAACCCACTGCCTTAAAGCACAAAGCCTTATCTTATTAAGGCCACGAAAACTGCAACACCAGACACAACCCCACATCCCTCTTTCAAGGCTCTCAAGCCAAGACCATTACCAAGCTGGATCTGACAGGTATGGCCAAGGGAAAGGATTATTTCCAAGAGACCGGACTTCCCCAATGACATTTGATTTCCAACCTTTCCTACATGCAATACATGTGAGACATACAGCACTAAAGGCACTCAGTAGGCTTTATCACTCCATAAAACGGCCATAAAGTTTAATCAAAATCAAACTGAACTGAAATTATCTGTGAGAATTCTGCAACGCCATTTGCCGTAAACACTGCAGGACAGAAAAACGACCCAGGGCTGGAAATCTCTGCTTGAGGTAACGTTTCGCTTAGATAAGGGTGCCAGGACATCATCCCACATGGGCATAGAGACAAAATACTTCCCAGCTGCAGCAACAGGTTTCTTTTTAAAAAGAAAATGTCTTTTAAATGATTTAGACAGGTTTGCTAAAGCTTGAAGCCTCTAACAAATCCACAGGAAACTGGAGATCAGGTTGGGGCAGCAGGAACGCAATTCAATCACTTCCTCTCCGGGGCCCACCCTGCGGTGCCAACTGCCCGCCCTCCAGCCCTCGAGCGCTAGGAGGAAGGGGGATCGCAGTTCAGCCTTCGTAGGATACGGCTTGTCCGCCCCCAGCTCTCCCTCAGAAGCGCTGCGACACGGCATCGCCCTCGGGGCTGGGCCTTCGCACTTCCCTCCTCCGGCTCCCCTCCCCCCAAAAGACCAAGAGTTCCCGCCTCCCGCGAAAGGCGGGAGAAGCGCGGGGCTTGCTGCCCACCCCTCCCCCAGCAGGAGCAACAGCGGCCCGCCAGCAGGCCAGCGCAGGGCACCCTCACCCTGCGGGTGGCTGCCCACCCCACACCTCAGCTGGACCCAGGCCTCCGCTCCCCGCTGGGGCGGCTCAGCCTCTCCATCCCCCAGCCCCCCGCTCACAAGGCGCGGCCGGAAAGACCGCGATCTTCTGCCTACCGACACCCTCCCGGCCCCGTGGGGTAGAGGGCAGAGGCACTCCCTCCATCTCCACCTCCAGCCCCTCAACCCCCACTGGGTAGGGAGAACGGACCTCACTCCCCCTCGGGTAACCAGACGGCCTCCCTTTGCCTCGGCAGGGTGAGGGGCATCTATCGCCCGCCGACGTGGAGGTGGGGGGCAGAGACACTCCCCCCCACCGCCATCACCTCAGAAACGAGAACAAGCCCTTCTCCCGCCTGGATGAGGGCCTCTCAACACCTCAACGGGGCGGACGGCTTGCGCGGCCCTCTGGAGAAGCAACAGGCGACCCCATCCCCCTCCCAGCCGAGGAACGCCGACCCCCCTCGTCCCTCAGCTGTTCACCTCCAGAAGCCGAGCCCAAGCCTAGGTGAACGACTGCACCTCACTCCGCCCCCTGCGCCATTTTATCGCCCCCTCCCTGACCTCCCCCACCGCGAGGCTGCCGGGCCAGCGCCAGGGGGAGGGCAAACAGGCAGTGATTGGCGGGAAACCGCCCCGCCTCTCAGAAGGTTGTGCCCCGCGCAGGCGCCACAACTCCGCCCTCCGCACCGCTTACCCTACCTACTGGCTCCACCCCTTTTCGTCTCATCGAGCGGCTCGACTTTTCGCTGCTCCTGACTCTTTCCTGGCTGCTGGTAGGAGGACAAGGGTCCAGGCCGAGCAAGCCGAGCGACGAGTTCAGCTGATGCAACCTAACTGGACCTGCGTGACAGTTCCCGGCACGCGGCGGCGGCGGCGACCAACAAAGGGGCGCGAGTGCTGGGCTCAGGGCGGGAGACGGAGGGGACAGAGCCATGGGGGATGCTCTGAGCCCTGAAGAGAAGCTGCACCTTATCACCCGGAACCTGCAGGTTGGGCCTCGGGGTTGGAAGTGCGCCGTTGGGGACTGGGGGCCGGAGGTCCAGTGATCCTGAGCCCCGCTACGGGGTCATAAGTGTGTGAGGCCGGGGACTCCGCGCCGAGGCCGCTCTGAGAGAGATTGCAGTCCTCACTGCCCGTCGGTCAGTCCCACAGAAATCACAGTAGGCTCACCTCCTGTGTGCATTTACTCGTGTTGAGCCAGGCTTCGAATCCAGGGCTCCCACCCCACCCACCCTATTATGTGCCAGGCGCGGTGCTAGGCGCTGGCGGATACTTCAGGAGGACCCTGCCCTCCCAGAGCATGTCTGGAGGAAATCAGACGTTTAAAATGACCCATAATCCAAACGTTTGATTACAGTCGAAACAAGTACTGGCAGAGATCTTTCTTGAAAGGAAGTTACAGGGGAGGGCCGAGGGCAGTGTCAGGGAAAGCTGAGGAAGTGACCTCTAAACTGCGCCCTGAAGGATACGGATCACTTCTTCACTCCACATGTGTTCCTGCTGGTTCCAGGCACTGCACTAGTAGAAGTTAACCAGAATACTGGGGGCTAAAAACGTGTCAGGTAGAAGGAACCCAGGTCAAGATCCAGAGGGAAGAAAGAATCCTGTGGTTCAGAGAGGCTAACTTGGCTGGAGTAGAGGAAGCAAAATGCAGATCAAGCACTTAGGAAATACTTATATTGCTCATTCCCTTGACTCTTTCAGGTCTCTGCTGTCACGCTGTCTGGAAGGCCTTTCTTGGCCACGTTATTTAAATAACAAACCGCTGCCACCGGAACTGCCACATCCCTTGCTCTGCCTTTTTTTGTTGTTGTTTCTCCATAGAACTTACCACCATCTGACATCCTATACATTTTACGTGTTTGTTTAGGAGGCATAGGCAGGGACCAGGTCATGAGGGCCTTGTAAGCTATGTTTAACATTGGGGTTTTAGAAAGGGCAGTGGTTACATTAGTTGGGCCACAGCTTGTTTTTCTCTTTTTATGAGATACAATTAACATATCATAAAATCCACCCTTTTAAAGTGTGCAATTCAGTGGGGGTTTTTTTTGTTTGTTTTTTTTTTGCGGTACACGGGCCTCTCACCGTTGTGGCCTCTCCTGCTGCGGAGCGCAGGCTCCGGACGCACAGGCCCAGCGGCCACGGCCCACGGGCCCAGCCGCTCCGCGGCATGTGGGATCCTCCCAGACCGGGGCACGAACCCGTGTCCCCTGCATCGGCAGGCGGACTCTCAACCACTGCGCCACCAGGGAAGCCCAATTCAGTGGGTTTTGATGTAGCAACAAGATTGTTCAATTATCACCATTATTTAATTCCAGAACATTTTCATCATCAAAAATAACCTGTACCCATTAGCAATCACTGCCCATTCCTCCCATCTCCCCAGCCCTAGGGAAACATGAATCTGCTTTCTGTCTCTAATTTGCCTGTTCTAAACATTTCATATAAATGGAATCATAATATGTGGCCTTTCGTGTCTGGCTTATTTCACTTAGCATAATGTTTTCAAGTTTCATCCATGTTGTTGCACTTATCAGAACTCTATTCCTTATGACGGCTGAATAATATTCCATTATATGAATATACTACATTTTGTTTCTGCATTTGTCAGTTGATGGACATTTGGGTCATTTTCACTAATAATTTGATCTTAACCAGAGATTCTTGCATGCTTCCCCTTAGGCAGATCCTTTGTTTCCTAACCTCTCTCCATAAAATAGAGGTTGGGAAGAAATGACACACAAAGCTAGTGGCATTGACTTACTCGGGTTTTAAAGGGTAAGTGATATGACCTTTCCTTGAGTAGTGAAAACTCTCCAAGTATCCAAATAGTCA
>NW_006796548.1:1253032-1258238 GCF_000442215.2 Lipotes vexillifer | reverse complement strand
GCGGTTCAGAGGATCAGCCTCCAGCTGGCTTGGAACACAAGATTTTAACAAATCCTACTAATAGGTGATTCAAACCAGCAAAACAATTTTTGTCTTTCATGGCTTCCAACAGCCCCCTACAAACCATCACCTGAAGAAACACTAAAATCTCTTATCAGCAGCATACTAGCCTATTAGGATTTTTCCAATATTGTCTTAGGGCAAAAGGAAATTATTATTAAAGTATTTAAATAGGTGAATGAGTTAATCAAATTTTGGTTTTTAAAGACCTCTCTGGCTTCCTTTTGGGACATGGATTGGAGAGAACAAGAATAGATGTGGGAGACCTGTTAAGAGGCTATTACGGTTATCTTGGTGTGATCTTTAATGATGGCCAAGACTGGGTTGGTGGTGTAGAGGCGGAAAGAAGTGGGAGGACTTAAGAGCTGTTTCAGAGTAACTTATGCAACTCAGTGAATGATAGTACCATTTATTGCACTGGGGTGAAACTAAGTGAAAAAGATGGTTGGGGAGTGAGGTAAGAAGGTGAAAGCATGAGTTTAATTTTGCACATATTGTGTTTGAATTAACTGGGTTGATAACAAGTACATGCATATAGGTGTGAGCAGGAGATTTGGTAGTTACTAGCTCCTAAGTAGTAATTGAAGCAACTGAAGAGGACCAGTTAGGGAGAATATAGAGTAAGAAGAGAAGAGATAGGGCCCCAAGGATTGCTATTATTTAAATGATTAGGAAGAAGAACAGCTGCAAAGAAATCTGAGTCCCAGCAGCCAGAAAAGTAGGAGGAAAACTAAGACAGTAAAATAGAGAAAACCAAAAGAGATTGTTTCAGGGGGAGTGAGGACTAAAAAGTATTCACTGAATTTAGCAACACAGAGGCCATCTGTGATCTTAGCAAGAGCATTTTCAGTGGTGTGATGCTGTGTAGAATTCAGACTAGAAGAGGAGATAAGGAATGGAGAGCAGAATAAGAGACACCTTTCAAGAAACTGGCTGTGAAAGGAAGGAGCATGAGCTAAAAGTAGACGGAGGGGAAGATACGGTTAGAGACATGCTCCGTTCCCCTAACGTCAGTGTCTCTGCACTGGAGTGGTACTGGCAACAGCACCGGCTTCATTTGCCTCCCACTCAGCACTGAGAGCCTGGCTAGACCTCCCTGCTGGCTCTGAGCCTGGACCCTCAGTGAAACATACCTTTGTTTTCCTTGTCACAGGGTAAAGGATGAGTAAGGTGGGGCACTGGCATTAAACCAGCTCTTCTGCTTCCACAACAGGAGGTTCTCGGGGAAGAGAAGGTGAAGGAGATACTGAAGGAGCGGGAACTTAAAGTTTACTGGGGGACAGCAACCACAGGCAAGCCACATGTGGCTTACTTTGTGCCTATGTCTAAGATCGCGGACTTCCTGAAGGCAGGATGTGAGGTAAGAACTAATGTTATAAAGCAATCAGTTGCCCTTGGGCAATGGCCAAAAGAGAGACTTAACAAGACTTACCTCATTTGTTTGGAGGTACTTGGACAAATTCACATTTTGATGGCCCCTTATCTCTTATGCCCAGGTAACAATTCTGTTTGCGGATCTTCACGCATACCTGGATAACATGAAGGCCCCATGGGAACTTCTAGAACTCCGAACCAGCTATTATGAGAATGTGATCAAGGCAATGCTGGAAAGCATTGGGGTACCCTTGGAGAAACTCAAGTTCATCAAAGGCACTGATTACCAGCTCAGCAAGTAAGTGCTCAATCATCCACCCTCCTTGTGGCTCTGGTGCTCTTAGCTAGTTACAGGCCTGGGGAGTCAAGGATTAGAAATTGTTGGGCTCTACCTGTTAAGAACCATTAAAAATTGTATACACTTTGTCCTTTTAATTCATCCATCAAAAATCTACTGACTAGTAAATGCCTCGGTACCATACTGTTTGCTGGAAATATAAGTGTAACCACAACAAAGTCCTTGGCCTTGCAGATCTCACAGCATATGGGAGAGTGGTGAAAAACTCAGTCTCACTTTCTTCTTCCAGCCTCAGCAAATAATGATAAAAGAAATATGAAAGAAAAATTTATATTTGTAACATTAACATACATATAATTTTATGCCCTAATTTTTTAATCTACAGTTTCCTGAGTAACTGCCGCCCACTCCCCCTATCCCCTCCCCGCTGCCTCATAGTTTCCACATTCTTTAATTTTTTTAAACTCTCAAATAAGCCATGTATCACTCTAATGGTCACTTTTGCATTTAAACCCTTAGAACAACTTTTTAAGGTAAGCATTGTTCTATCCTATTTCACAGATAAGGAAATAGATTCAGATTTAACTTTCCCAAGTTCATGCAGCCAGTAAGTAAAAGGACCATGATGTGAACCCAGATCTTGCTTATAAGTTGATTTCTTTTTTTACTTCATCTAACTTAATTTTCTTTACATTCCCCACTGTTGGACATTTAGAGTTTTAAATAAAGCATATACCTCAGAGATATTGCAGGTTTGGTTCTAAACCACCTCAGTAAAGTACATATCACAATAAAGGAGGTCACATGAATATTTAGATTTCCCAGTGCATATAAAAGTTATGTTTACACTGTACCGTAGTCTGTTAAGTGTGCAGTAGCATTATGTCTAAAAAAAAAAATGTGTGTGCCTTAATTTAAAAATACTTTGTCATGGGCTTCCCTTTTGGCATAGTGGTTCGGAATCCACCTGCCAATGCAGGGGACAGGGGTTTGAGCCCTGGTCCGGGAAGATCCCACCTGCCGTGGAGCAACTAAGCCCATGCGCCACAACTACTAAGCCTGTGCTCTAGAGCCCGCGAGCCACAACTACTGAGCTCGTGCACAAAGAGCCTGTGCTCTGCAAAAAGAGAAGTCACTGCAATGAGAAGCCCATGCACCGCAATGAAGAGTGGCCCCCGCTTGCCGCAATTAGAGAAAAGCCCGCACGCAACAACAAAGACCTAACGCAGCCAAAAATAAAATAAATTTAAAAAATAGATTAATTAAAAAATAAAAACACTTTGTTGTTAAAAAAAATGCTGACCATCATCTGAGCCTTCAGCAAGTCATAATCTTTTTGCTGGTGGAGGGTCTTGCCTTGGTGTTGATGACTGCTGACTGATCAGGGTGATGGTTATTGAAGGTTGGGGTGGCCGTGACAGTTTCTTAAAATAAGACAACCGTGGAGTTTGTCACATCGATTGACTCTTTCACAAACAATTTCTCTATAACTTTCAATACATTTTCATAGCATTTTACCCTCAGTAGAACTTCTTTGAAAATTGGAGTCAGTCCTCTCAAACCCTGCCACTGCTGTATCAACTAAGTTTATGTAATCTTCTAAGTCTTTTGTTGTCATTTCAACAGTCTTCATAGTATCTTTTTTTAATTTAATTTTATTTATTTTTTTATATAGCAGGTTCTTATTAGTTATCCATTTCATACATATTAGTGTATACATGTCAATCCCAATCTCCCAATGCATCCCACCACCACCACCCCCCACCCCTTTCCCCCCTTGGTGTCGGTATGTTTTTCTCTACACTTCACAGCAACTTCACCAGGAGTAGTTTCCATATCAAGAAACCACTTTCTCCTCATCCGTAAGAAGCAACTCCTCATCCGTTTAAGTTTTATCATGAAATTGCAGGAATTCAGGCTCCACTTGTAGTTCTAGTTCTCTTGCTGTTTCTGCCACATTTGCAGTTACTTCCTGCACGGAAGTTTTGAACCCCTCAATTTCACCTCTGAAGGTTGGAATCAACTTCTTCCAAATCCTGTTTATGTTGATGTTTTGACTCCTTCCCATGAATCACAAATGTTTTTAATGACATCTAGAATGGTGAATCCTTTCCAGAATGTTTTCAATTTACTTCTCCCAGATCCATCAGAGGAATAACTGTCTATGACAGCTATAGCCTTATGAAATGAATTTCTAAAATAATGACACTTGAAAGTCGAAATTACTCTTTGATCCACAGGCTGCAGGATGGATGTTATGTTAAAAGGTATGAAAACAACATTAATCTCATTGTGCATCTCTATCAGAGCTCTTGGGTGACCAGATGCATTGTCAGTGAGCAGTAATGTTTAGAAAAGAAACTTTTTCTGAGTAGTAAGTCTCAACGGTGGGCTTAAAATATTCAGTAAACCATGTTATAAACAAATGTGCTGTCACCTAGGCTTTGTTGTTCCATGTATACATCACAGGCAGAGTAGATTTAGCATAATTCTTAAGGGCCCTAGGATTTTTGGAATGATGAATGAGCACTGGCTTCAAGTTAAAGTTACCAGCTATATTTGCCCCTAACAGCCTTTCCTTGAAGTTTTGAAGCCAGGCACTGACTTCTCTCTTGCTATGAAAGTACTAGATGGCATCTTCTTCCAATATAAGGTGGTTTCGTCTTCATTGAAAATCTGTTGTTTAGTGGAGCCACCTTCATTAATTATTTTACCTAGATCTTCCAGGTGACTTGCTACAGCTTCTACGTCAGCACATGCTTCTTCACCTTGCAATTTTTTGTTATGGAGGTGGCTTCTTTCCTTAAACCTCATGAAGTCTGAAGCTCGCAAAACTGCTATTGATTTCACTATGGCAAAAAATTTCAGCTTGTTGAAGGCTCAGATGATGGTTAGCGTTTTTTAACATTTATTAATTAAGGTATGTACATTTTTTTAGGCATAATGCTATTGCAAACTTAATAGACTGCAGTATGGTGTAAACATAACTTGTATATGCACTGGGAAACCAAAAATTGGTGTGACTCACTTTATTGCAATATTCATTTCCTTGCAGTTGTCTGGAACTGAACCCATAATATTCCCAAGGTATGCCTACAATATGAAAGATCACTGATCACAGATCACCATAACAAATATAATAATAATGAAAAAGTTTGAAATATTTAAGAGTTACCAAAATGCGACACAGAGACATGAAGTGAGCAAACACTGTTGGAAAAATGGCGCCGATAGACTTGCTTGATGAAAGGAGTTTGCCACAAACCTTAAATTTTTAACAAACACGGTATTTGCAAGGCACAATAAAGTGAAGTGCAGTAAAGTGAGGTCTGCCTCTACTAAGAAATTCACCCAGAATACAGCCCAGAGAGATGGACAAAAAAACTGTAAGCATGGTTGAGATGTGGATAAGAACTTTTGTTTCCAACAATCTGGCAGACTAGGTACTCTGATGAACCTTCCTGCTGAAAAGCA
>NW_006796548.1:1251972-1253011 GCF_000442215.2 Lipotes vexillifer | reverse complement strand
GCTGAAAAGCATTTTTTAAAAAAATTTATTTATTTAATTTATTTAGTTTTGGCTGTGTTGGGTCTTCGTTGCTGTGCATGGGCTTTCTCTAGTTGCAGCAAGTGGGAGCTACTCTTTTGTTGCGGTTCACAAGCTTCTCATTGTGGTGGCTTCTCTTGTTGCAGAGCGGCTCTAGGCGGCGCACGGGCTTCAGTAGTTGTGGCTCTCAGGCTCAGTAGTTGTGGCTCGTGGACTCTAGAGCGCAGGCTCAGTAGTTGTGGCGCACAGGTTTAGTTGCTCTGTGGCATGTGGGATCTTCCTGGACCAGGGCTCGAACCCGTGTCCCCTGCATTGGCAGGTGGATTCTTAACCACCGCGCCACCAGGGAAACCCTGAAAAGCATTTTTAAAATGCTGGATAAGGGACTTATCTGGTGGTCCAGTAGTTAAGAATCCACCTTCCAATGCAGGGGACGAGGGTTCAATCCCTGGCTGGGGAACTAAGATCCCGTATGCTGCAGGGCAACTAAGCCCGCCGGCACTTTAGACCCTGCATGCTGCAACTACGGAGCCCACTCCCTATGGAGCCCGCATGCACTCCACAACTAAAGAGAAGCTGGCGAGCTGCAGCTAAGACCTGATGCAGCCAAATAAATTAAAAAAAAAAAATGCTGGATAAAATATTTTTAAAGCTTCCTAGATGCTTCAAATAAATGAATTGGCAAATTACTCAAGAATACTCAGTGGCGGGCTTCCCTGGTGGCACAGTGGTTAAAAATCCTCCTGCCAGTGCAGGGGACACGGGTTCGAGCCCTGGTCTGGGAAGATCCCACATGCCGCGGAGTAACAAAGCCCGTGCGCCACAACTACTGAGCCTGTGCTCTAGAGCCAGCGAGCCACAACTACTGAAGCCCATGTGCCTAGAGCCCGTGCTCCACATCAAGGAAGCCACCACAACGAGAAGCCTGCTCACCGCAATGAAGAGTAGCCCCCACTCGCTGCAACTAGAGAAAGCCCGCACGCAGCAACAAAGACCCAACTCAGCCAAAAATAAATAAATA
>NW_006796548.1:1249610-1251306 GCF_000442215.2 Lipotes vexillifer | reverse complement strand
AGCACAGGCTCCAGACGCACAGGCTCAGCGGCCATGGCTCACGGGCCTAGCCGCTCCACGGCATGTGGGATCTTCCCGGACCGGGGCACGAACCCGTGTCCCCTGCATCAGCAGGCGGACTATCAACCACTGCACCACCAGGGAAGCCCATGTGCTTGAATTTTGATTTTTGTGGCCTCACAGACCACAATGGGGGAAAAAAAAGGAAAAGATAAAACTAGAGTACTAGACCAAAAGGTCCAATATTTGCATAATAAGTGTTCCAGAAAAGAGAACAAAGAGTCAGAGGGAAGGAAATGAAGTACTAATTTAAGGACAATTAAAGGACATGAGTTTCCAGATTGAAAGGGCCTGTTGTGCCTAATAAAATGAATGAAAATAAACCCACACTAAAGTACATTGTCTTGGGACTTCCCTGGCGGTCCAGTAGTTAGGACTGTGCACTTCCACTGCAGGGGACACAGGTTCAGTCCCTGGTCTACGAACTAAGATCCCACATGAAAACTAAATCAATCAATCAATCAATAAATAAAGTGAATTATCTTGACATTTTAAAGCACTGGGACAAAAAAAAAAGTATTATACAAACTTCCAAAGGGACAAAAGAAGTCACATACAAAATGTCAGGAATCATAATGGTTTTGTGTTTCTCCAAAGGAACAATGAAAGCTAAAAGGGGATGAAGCAAAACCTTTAAAATTCTGAAGCAGAGGAATTTCCAACCTAAAAATCTGTACCCACCCAAACTACCTTTCAAGTGTAGTGGTAAAATATCTGAAAATATTTATTGGAAAAAAATTATTTTCATGTTTTTTGTTGGCTATTTGTGTTTCCTTTTCTGTTAATCAAGTACCTATGCAAGTGTTTTGGCCCGTTTTTTAACTTTTTTTTTTTTAAGAGTTCCTTGTGTGTTCTGTGTACCAAGTCCTTTTTCATTTATATAGCATGAGTATAGAGAATTAACTACTGGAACAGAATAAAGAGTTCAGAAATAGATCCTCACAAATATGGAAGCCTGGTATATGCCAGAGCTAGCATTCCAAGTAGATTAAAAATTTAATTGTAAAGGCCAAACTACAAAACATATAAAGACAATGTATAGGGCTTCCCTGGTGGCGTAGTAGTTGGGGGTCTGCCTGCCGATGCAGGGGACGCGGGTTCGTGCCCCGGTCTGGGAGGATCCCGCATGCCGCGGAGCGGCTGGGCCCGTGGGCCGTGGCCGCTGGGCCTGTGCGTCCAGAGCCTGTGCTCCGCAGCGGAGGCGGGGGCCACAGCAGTGAGAGGCCCTCGTACTGAAAAAAAAAAAAAAAAAGACAATGTATAAAGCTGTCCTATGATTGCAGGTCAGGGAAAATTAAACCAGACACACCAAAAGCACAAATCACAGGAAAAGATAGATGAATTTACCTTTATTACAGTTAAGACCTTCAGTACATCAAAAGTAAGATAAAGTAAAAAGACAAGCCACCAACTGGGAGAAGATATTTATAACATATATAACTGACAAAGGAGTAATGTACAGTATTATATGTCAAAAACTGCAAAATCAGTTGTCAAAAATGAATCAATCCAGTAGGAAAAACTTAAATAGATATTTCACAAGAAGAAACCAAACAACAAGTACATTTTTGGAAAAATGCTTAACCCCTTTGGTTATTATTCAAAGAAATATAGGTTAAAATTACAGTGAGAAACC
>NW_006796548.1:1232430-1249600 GCF_000442215.2 Lipotes vexillifer | reverse complement strand
TTCCTGCTTACCAAATTGGCAAAATTTAAAATAGAGTATTAATAAAATTGATTAAAAGTCACTCTGTAAAATAGTTTGACATTATCTTGGACTGAAGTTCAAGATGCAAATTCCCTATGATCCAGAAATTCTACTCCTAAGCATATATAAAGGAACTTGCACATGTATACCAGGATACACATATGAGAATATTTATAGCACATTGTTTAGAAATACAAACATAGTATAAAACAGGAAAGAAATACAAAAGTTCAGGCTCGTGGTTGGTTACTCTGGAGAAGGAAGAAGTGGGATCGTGGAGGGGTGCACAGGAGCTTTACAAGTGATACGTCCCTTTTCTTAAACTGAGTGATGGGTATTCTATTCTTAATATTGTTCGTTATTCCTTACATGTGTTTAAGTTAAAAGAAATGAAAAAAGACAAGGAAGATAGACTGAAGAAATTCTGATGTTTATTTAATAGGCATTCTAGAAGAGAGTAGAGGGGAATGGCAGAGAAGCCCTATTTCAAGAGATAAGCAAAGAAAAAGGTTAATTAAAGCCATCTTCAAAAAGGAAAAACAGGGCTTCCCTGGTGGCGCAGTGCTTGAGAGTCCGCCTGCCGATGCAGGAGACGCGGGTTCGTGCCCCGTTTCGGGAAGATCCCACATGCCGCGGAGCGGCTGGGCCCGTGAGCCATGGCCACTGAGCCTGCGCGTCCGGAGCCTGTGCTCCGCAAATGGGAGAGGCCACAACAGTGAGAGGCCCGCATAACGCAAGGAAAAAAAAAAAAAAAAGGAAAAACAAAAAAATAAAGTAGTATTTATTTTTTAAAAGAATATCATTTTTTCTGGCTGTGCCACATGATATGCGGGATCTTAGTTCCCCAACCAGGGATCAAACCCGGGCCCCCTGCAGTGGAAGCTCGGAGTCTTAACCACTGGACTGCCATCGAAGTCCCGATAAAGTCATATTTTAAAGGAGAGGATGGACTGCTCACATTTTAGAAATTACCAGGCAGTATGCTCTCTGAATGTCTTAAGATTGGGAGAGTAAATTAACACTGCCCTTTAGGATTAAACTGAGGCCTGGGCCCCGTCTTACAGCTGTCCCCTCTTGTCTCTTCTCAGAGAGTACACGCTAGATGTGTATCGCCTCTCCTCCGTGGTCACACAGCACGATGCCAAGAAAGCAGGAGCTGAGGTGGTGAAGCAGGTGGAGCACCCTCTGCTGAGTGGCCTGCTGTACCCAGGGCTGCAGGTACCTGGGAGGGATGGAGTTGCCTGATGACCTTTTCTGCTCTAACTACTGGTCACAAACCTCTCTCTCAGCCCCAGTCAGACCCACATAACTGGCTGTTCCTTCACCTTGCCGTAGGCCTTCCTTCCTGTCTTCCTTTCTCCCACTGCCCCTCCCCCAGGCTTCCTGGATCACTCTTTTTTTTTTTTAATTTATTTATTTTATTTAGTTATTTTTGGCTGCGTTGGGTCTCCGTTGCTGCACGCGGGCTTCCTCTAGTTGCGGCAAGCAGGGGCTACTCTTCATTGCAGTGTGCGGACTTCTCATTGCAGTGGCTTCTCTTGTTGCAGAGCATGGGCTCTAGGCGTGCAGGCTTCAGTAGTCGTGGCACGCAGGCTCAGTACTTGTGGCTCGTGGGCTCTAGAGCCACAACTTGTGGGCTTACTTTCTCTGCAGCATGTGGGATCTTCCTGGACCGGGGCTGAAACCCGTGTCCCCTGCACTGGCAAGCAGATTCTTAACCACTGTGCCACCAGGGAAGCCCCTGGACCACTCTTTGACTTCTTCCCCTACCTGTCTGTACTTTAAAACACTGCTCATCTCATATGTCTTCTTTACGGGTAATCATGATCCCTTAATTGAAGAACATTAATTTCAGAGTGATAAGTGAAAATAAATTTTAAGCATGATCTTATTTCCCTTTAAGCAAAACAAACACATCATATTTCCTGTGTGTGCATATTTGTGTGAGCATGGAGAAAGCATGGAAAAATTCAAACCAAGCTATTGATACTGGTTATTAGCTCAGGAAGGTAGGATGAAAATGTCGATAGCCTTAGCTTTTCCTTTGTATATTTCTCTAATGTTTGATATAAGAAAATCAAGTCATACAAACTACTGTATATAAAATAAACAAGGTCCTACTGTGTAGCACAGAGAACCAGATTCAGTATCTTAAATTATAACGGAAAAGGATCTGTAATAGAATATATGTACATATATATATTATATACATATGTAGAATGTATATATATTTTATATACATATATAAAAAACTGAATCACTTTGCTATACACCAGAAACTAACACACATTTAAATCAACTAAGCTTTAATAAAAATTTTTCTTTAATTTAAAAAATAAATTTTTTTTTAAAAGTTGAAAGAAAGAGGGCTTCCCTGGTGGCGCAGTGGTTGAGAGTCCTCCTGCCGATGCAGGGGACACGGGTTCGTGCCCCAGTCCGGGAAGATCCCACATGCCGCGGAGCGGCTGGGCCCGTGAGCCATGGCCGCTGAGCCTGCATGTCCGGAGGAGCCCGTGCTCCGCAACGGGAGAGGCCACAACAGTGAGAGGCCCGCATACCGCAAAAAAAAACAAAAAAAGTTGAAAGAAAGAAAAGAAAATCAAGTCTTCCCTTGGTCAGGCACTCTAGATCTACAGTGTCCACTATGGTAGCCTCTTGTCATAGTCATATGTGGCTACTGAAGTAACTAAAATTAAAGTTGTTAGTTCTCCAGTCACACTGGCTGTTATTTCAGTTTGCTCAGTTTGCTCCTGTGGCTAGAGGCTAACCTGTTGGACAGGACAGATATGGAACATATTCATCCTCACAGAAAGTTCTGTTGGACAATGCTGTTCTCACATTCTAACTGCTTGCTCACCTTCTCTTCCTCTCCCCCTGAATCCAGTCGCACACTAAATGTTATCAATTCTATTTCTTTTTTTTTTTTTTTTTTTTCTCAACCACTGTGCCACCAGGGAAGCCCTATCAATTCTATTTCTTAAAAATCTCAAATTCATTCTTGCTCTACGTCCTCACCGACTTGGTTCATTGTTATTTCTCACCTGGCCTCTCACAGCAGGCTTCTAGCCGTTTTTTTTATCTCTAGTTCTCAGGCCACCATTCCACACTCTGCCGCCTTACTGGTGTGATTTTTCTGCAGTGTGTGAAGCATGTTTCTTCCCTCCTTAAAATCATTCACTGGCCAGGATGTTGCTAGGCACCCTCACATGACATTCAGGGTCCTTACCAACTTTTCTTTTTTAAAAAAATTAATTAATTAATTTATTTTTTGGCTGCGTTGGGTCTTCATTGTGCAGGCTTTCTCTAGTTGCGGTGAGCGGGGGCTACTCTTCATTGTGGTGCGCGGGCTTCTCTTGTTGCGGAGCACAGGCTCTAGGCGTGCAGGCTTCAGTAGTTGTGGCACTCGAGCTCAGTAGTTTTGGCTCGTGGGTTCTAGAGCGCAGGAGCGCGGGCTTAGTTGCTCCACGGCATGTGGGATCTTCCCGGACCAGGGCTCGAATCCATGTCCCCTGCATTGGCAGGCGGATTCTTAACCACTGCACCACCAGGGAAGCCCTTTACCAACTTTTCTAACCTCATCACTCACCACTTCCCACAACCCTTGGAGTTTGTGCTTTTGCAGACTGAATCACTCATAATTTGCCTAAACACTTCACACCTCTGTGCCCTCTCACATTCTGTTTCCTCTGCATGGTGAAAAGCATCTATATATTCAAAACCAAGCTCAGCCCACAATCTGATTCTAGGAAGCCTTCACCACCACCAGTCTGAACAGAGATAATAATTTCTTTCTTCGTGTTAACATGTTCCTTAAATGAACATGTAAGTTAGCCCTTGGCATGCTGTATAGAAATTACGTATTCACGTTTCTCTCTCCCCAGCTAGTTAATTAGCTTCTTGAAGGCAGAATCTGGGTCTGATTTCATCTCTGCATCCACAGGACTGGCACTAGGCCTGACATCTAATAAG
Organism: Lipotes vexillifer; assembly: GCF_000442215.2. NCBI lineage: Eukaryota > Metazoa > Chordata > Mammalia > Artiodactyla > Lipotidae > Lipotes > Lipotes vexillifer. The sequence goes on along the minus strand of NW_006796548.1, from coordinate 1,245,610 downwards.
TGATAGTAACTTTATACTAGTTCAGTCTTGCCCCATTTTTCTGAGCTCTCACAGGACTTACTTTTTATGCCAGTTATTTGACACTTGTCACAGGCTGCCTTATTCATTGGGTACTTTTGACATGACTATGATATGTCTTCTCTGCCTTCCTCACTGGATTGTGAGCTTCCTGAGAGCAGAGACTCTTCTTATTTTTTTACCCCATGACATCCACATCGAATATTGTTCACTGCAGGCACTCAGCAAATGTGTATCTAGCTCTTGAAGCCAACAGGAAGGCTGAGTGCTGCTTATTTGCTTCCTGGTTCTACCTTCGGAAAATTTTAGTGGTTTTCAAAAGTTTCTGATTTCTTAGACCCATACAGAGGAAATACAGTAGGAGTTTATGCTCATGTGTTTCTTTCCACAGGCCTTGGATGAAGAGTATTTGAAAGTAGATGCCCAATTTGGAGGAGTTGACCAGAGAAAGATTTTCACCTTTGCGGAGAAGGTTAGTGTCCTCTTTTTCCTATCTTTTTTTCTTTTGACCCGCAGAGGTGTGCATTAAAGTTTCTTGAATGTGCCAGTGCCAGCAATCATATGGTATGGTAGGTATTATTCACCTTGTTTTGCAGATGAGAAAGCTGAGGATAGAGAGTAAGAAAGCTGTCCAGTATCACACAGTTAGTGACTGAGCAGGAATTAGCATTCAGATCTGTCTGACTCAAAAGCCTGTGCTCTTGCTGCCGCCACCAGGACGCTGCCCCCAAAGCTGCTGGATTTGCTTCTTTTCTTTTTTTTATTCTTTTTTGCTTCTTTCCTAGTAGCTCAGTTTCCAGGGAAAGGCAGCACCAGTCAGAACTACTGTTCTTTCCCAGACCATTTGGTCCATATTGCTCTGGATCTTAAATAAACGACTCATCTCTGAGATGAGGTTTAACAGGGTTTAAAGGAGGAAATTAGCACAAACCCATAATACTTCTTTTCTGGGAAAGAACTTGAGTAAGTTGAAAGGGGCTATTGAGAAGTGGTTGGTATTTTTGAAAGCTTCTCAAAACCTCGTATTGGTAAGGGAGTAGAGAAAACACTGCTAGTAAAAAAGTAAATTCCTGATGGGTGATTTGATGACTCTAAAATGTTTCTACCCTTTGTCCGAATAAGTATACAAATATGTCCTCAAGATATTATTTTATTTAATTAATTTATTTATTTATTTGCGGTACATGGGCCCCTCACAGTTGTGGCCTCTCCCGTTGCGGAGCACAGGCTCCGGACGCGCAGGCCCAGCGGCCATGGCTCACAGGCTCAGCCGCTCCGCGGCATGTGGGATCTTCCCAGACCGGGGCAGGAACCCGTGTCCCCTGTATCGGCAGGCGGACTCTCAACCACTGCGCCACCAGGGAAGCCCTATAATTGTTTTTTAGACAGTCAATTTTCGTGTATACTTACCCCCACTTACCCTTTCTGATACTCTTGATTTCTTCCTGCGGTTCTGTGCCTCTGTGCTTCCCTCTGGGATCATTTTCCTTTGGCCTAAAGACCCCTTTGTGTTTTTTGTTTGCAATGCAGGTCTCTTGGTAATGAGTACTTTCGGCTTTCTTTTGTCTGAGGACATCTTTCCTTTGCTTTCTTTTTTGTTTTTGTTTTTTTTTTCCCTTGGCTCTCAATGAGTATACAATTCTAGGTTTGCAGTTATTTTCTTTTAGCATTTTAAGGAGTTGTCCTGTTGCCTCTGGCTTTTATAGTTTCCATTGCAAAGTCACCTGTAAGTATCATTGTTTCTTCTTTGCAGATAGTATATCTTTTCTCTGGTTGCTTTTAATGTTTTCTCTGCCTCTGATTTTTAGCAATTTGACAATGGTGTTTTTAGCTTTAGTTTTCTTTGTATTTATCCTGCTTGGATTTTGCTGAGCTTCTTGAGTCTATGGGTTGATATTTTCATCACATTTGGAAAATTGTCCCCTACTGTTTCCTTTAAATATTGTTTCTGTCCTCTTCTGTCTCTCCTCTTGAGACCCTAATTTTACACAGATTAGACCTCTTGATCATGTCCCACATGTCTCATAGCCTGTTCTGTTGTTTCCCTCTGTGCTTTAGTTTGGTTATTGTCTATTGATTTTTCTTCATGTTCATTAATCCTGTCTTCTGTTAAATCCATCCAGTATTGTACTGTGCCATTTTAGAACTTCCATTTGATCCTTTTTTATAGATTCCAGTTCTCTTTCATAGTTCTCCATCTTTTATCCATTCTGTCCATCTTTTCCTCTGTTTCCTTTAACACACCAGTCATAGTTATTTTGACATCCTGATATCCTTATTCCAGTATCTGGATTATTTCTGCGTCTGCTTTTATTGACTGTTTCCTCTTGACTATCAGTCATTTTTTTTCTGCTTCCCATTTCTAGTACTTTTCAGTATATCAGAGATACCGTAGATATGCTGTAGAGGCTCTGAATTATATTTATAGAGTGCATGTTTTCTGTTTAATTACTGACTTGTCACCTTGATTCTGTCAAGGGTGGGTTTTAGGCTTTGTTAGAGTAGGTCTATTTCGGTTTGCTCTTACTCCTATAATATGGACCTTATCTTAGTATGTGGCCTTTCTGGGGTCTCAAACTGAAATCTTAGGGTATTCACAAAGCCCTCTCTGCTTTGATTGGACCTAAACTTCAACTTCTGTCTCCCTAGCACTGTGGAGCCCCTAAAATTTGTTCAGGTCTCCAGCCTCCCAGAGCCTGTTCTCTGCTGGGCTTCCTGCTGTCTCTCCGAATGAATGCACAGCTATGAGTCAATCAGGAAAGCAATGGAGAACTTTGACCTAGATTTTTGGAGGGGGCTCCCTTCTCTCTGGAACCCTCCCCAAATCCTAGCCTCCTGGTAGCCCTGAATTCCAATCTCTATCTCCTCTGCTTAGTCAGACTGCTGCTCTCTGCTTGGTCTCTTTTTTCTCAGCACTCAGTTTGAAAAAAATGCCCTCAAGGAGAAAGCCAGGGTGGATATAGGGTCACCTAACTCCCTTCTGTCAAGATTTGTAGCCCTACACTTGTTGCTGTCTAATGTCTGCAAATTGTTATTTGCAGATTATAGAAATGGAATATTTCTATATTTCCAGCTTTTAGAGTTGTTTATGGCGGTAGGGTAAGTCCAGTAGCCTCACAATGTAATACTAATAGAAAAACAGTAGGAAAAAAAACCCTTGTTAATATTATGATCACCACTGAAAAGTTATATATTCAGTAGAAAAAAAAGATTGGCATGAATATATCAAACTGTTATGTGGCAGGCCAGGTTAGATGAGATCAGGGCACCGAGGAGGAATTCATACTAATATCTGATTTCGTGTGTTTCTTTCTAACCCCCTAGTACCTCCCTGCACTTGGCTACTCAAAACGGGTCCACCTGATGAATCCTATGGTTCCAGGATTAACTGGCAGCAAAATGAGCTCTTCAGAAGAGGTAGGTTGCCAAGCTCTGACTTGAGTTGAGAAATCTTCAAGAGATGAAGAAATTGAGGACTAGAAAGAACAGTAACCTGGCTAACTAAAATTCTCAAATATCTGAGCTATAAGAAATCTTAAGTTATACAATTAATTCCAGTGGTTCTTGAGTATTGAAGGACCCAGGGAGCAGTCCTGATGAGATCCAATCATAATTTTAAGTTTTACCACTGCTGATAAAAAGTACAAGCAAAAGGACTTCCCTGGTGGCACAGTGGTCAAGAGTCCTTCTGCCAATTCTGGGGACACGGGTTCAAGCCTTGGTCCGGGAAGATCCTACGTGCCACAGAGCAACTAAGCCCGTGAGCCCCAACTACTGAAGCCCACACTCCTAGAGCCTGTGCTCCGCAACAAGAGAAGCCCACGCACCGCAACGAAGAGTAGCCCCACGCTCGCCACAACTAGAAAAAGCCCGTGCGCAGCAACAAAGACCCAACGCAGCCAGAAATAAATTTAAAAAAAAATGTACAAGCAAAAGTAGTTTCTTCACCCATAGAACTGTGATAAAATTCAGCCTTATTAATGAGAAGGCTGTGGTTGCGTTTCACCAATTAGCATCTTTTTAAAAAAAATATTTTATTTATTTATTTATTTGGTTGCACTGGGTCTTAGTTGCAGCCGGCAGGTTCCTTAGTCGTGGCTCACTGGCTCCTTAGTTGTGGCATGCGAACTCTAAGTTGCGGCATGCATGTGGGATATAGTTCCCTGACCAGGGATCAAACCCAGGCCCCCTGCATTGGGAGCTCAGAGTCTTAACCACTGCACCACCAGGAAAGTCCTGAGCATCTTTTTATTTTTAATTTAATTTTTATTTTATATAAAAATTCTATATAAAAAATTAGAGTATAGTTGATTTACAATGTTGTGTTAGTTTCAGGTGTACAGCAGAGTGATTCAATTATACATACACATATATCCATTCTTTTTCACATTCTTTTCCCATATAGATCATTACAGAATATTGGGTAGAGTTCCCTGTGCTATACAGTATGTCCTTGTTGACACCAGTTAGCATCTTGATTCTTAGGGTGATGTTTAATATAATGATTTTGATAAATATTATGTCTTTTAACATTTAAAAGTCCTGCTTGGGGAAAGTGCAGTTTTGTTCTGATCACTGAGGCACAGAATAGAAGAATTAGTGGAACTCAAAGATGTGAAAGGTTGGGTTCTGAGTTCCCAAACATGGCTGGTCTTCAGAATCAGCTAGGGGACTTTTAAAAAAGAGAGAGAGGGAGAGGGAGAGAGTTGGTTAAGGCCCTGTCCTTAGAGATTCTGATAAAGTGGTTCTGGGGAACAACTCAGGAATCTGTATTGTCTTTCAAAGCTTACTAGTTGATTCTGATTGAAATCATTTTTAGACACTCATCTAGTGCTTTAAGTCTGATTTCTAGATCTTTGTCTGATCATGGATTGGTAAATATAGGCATAGAAACCGTTATTGTTATTTTTAAAGGAATAGACTCGTTCCTTTTTCTCTCATTAGAATGCCCTATATGTCAGTTGTTTCTCTGACAAAGTCTATCACTCACCCTATTTAGTAACGTTCACCATATCTTCATCCTGGAAATCAGTGCCAGCAGCAGTTCCTGAATGTGACTGCCGCAGAATCACGTGCAGAGCTTTTTAAAATACAAATGCCTGGGCCAACCCCAAGAAATTTTGATTTATTAGGTTTGGGTGGAGCCGGTAATTTGTGTTATTTTAAGCACCAAAGGTGATTGATTCACATACAGTCGTATGTTGACCAGAGCTTGGTAACCACTGGACACAAATGGGCGTTGAGTTCACTCACTCCAAAATAAGAAACAAAGCCTGTTACCCTAAAAAGCACAAATGGCTCTAGATAATACCTAATACCTGGTGTTGGTGATGGCTGTGAAACAAGTATTCTGACACACTGCTGATGGCAATGTCACTTGATATATGCTGTCAGAGAACAGCTTGGAGCCTAGCAGTTTTTGGTAGCTATAATCCTAGAGAAGGCAAAAGGACCTCTGCAAAGATGTTCATCGTAGCATTGTATATAGTTTGTAAAAATGAGAACATAATCCAACAGTTTAGAAATTGCCAAATAAATTATGTTGTCACTAATAATTGGGAATATAATACAGCATAAAAATTACAAGCGAAGACTAGGTAGCCTCTCAAAAGTACTTATGATACAGTCTTAAGTGAAAAAACACAGGAGTTTTGTTCTCCAGCTACAAATTTGTAACGATTTCGTATGCTGCAAATAAGGCCTGGGAAGAAGAGAGAAAAATTAAAATATTTTTATTTAGTATTGTGAGTGGTCCTTCACTTATATGAATTCTGCTTTTGTTAAAGTCATTTAATGTTTAAATCTTTGTGCAAAAAAATTAAAATACAGATCAGTTGAGCATATTCTCATTTTCAACCACAAGAGGTCCTCCTCTCCTCCCTGGCTTCTAGGAGTCCAAGATAGATCTCCTGGATCGGAAAGAGGATGTGAAGAAAAAACTGAAGAAGGCCTTCTGTGAGCCAGGGAACGTGGAGAACAACGGCGTTCTGTCCTTCATCAAGCATGTCCTCTTTCCCCTCAAGTCTGGTAAGATACTGCCTGTTTTCTTCTCGGAGGCCAGGCTGAAATAGCAAAACCAGTGCTGTGATCATACTTGCGGTTTGTCACAGTCTTCCTCCAGGGGCTGGCTTCCCCGATTCTCTGCTCTGATTTCTCATATATTAATGTGTGATTGAAGTGGGGATATTGTTGAGTTATCTGTGTGTTTGTTAACAGGGTAGGTTCTAAGTGGGGTGTCAGGGTGAGCAGGGGTGGTAGAAATGAAGGGGTCAGGCAAGTGGACTAGAGGAATACAAAAGAGATGTAAGACACGATCGTTCCCCCGAGCTCAGATGCTAGCTGGGTATACAGCATTGCCACTCATTCAATTTAAAAACAATAGAATGCCATATGATGAAGTTCAAAATATATGGCAGAAACTACAGATACCCATACATTTGGGCCAAGGAATGCTGACTTGCCATTATCAGTGAGTTTGTTGGCATGGATCCTTTTTCTCATAGAGTTCGTGATCCTTCGAGATGAAAAATGGGGTGGAAACAAAACCTACACAGCTTACTTGGACCTGGAAAAGGACTTTGCTGATGAGGTAATACCAGAGGAGGAGTAATCCCCACTGAACTCATTCTGACAAATCTCTCCATGTGGCCTCGCCAGGTTTCTTGTTACGTGCCACAGGGCTCTGTCATCATGCTCTTGGGTCCATATATTTTGTATTAATGGCTTAGATTCACGTGGTTCATGGATTAGATTAGCAAATGGCACAAAACTAATATATTGGTGTCCTAATCACACTCCAAAGGACTTAACCTGGAATGAAGGGCTGACAAACTCAACAAGATGAAGCATTTCAGGGACAGGTACAAAATCAAGGTTCAGAAAAGAGACACAACTCTAAAAGAACAGAATAGAGAATACTATTCATTTCGACAAACAATTTAACAAAAGACTCACTAGGTTCGCATGTGTTTGGCACCATGCTAGGGGCTGGCATTACAAAGAGGATTAAATCCTCATGAAGCTCATAGTCCCTAGGAGAGGCAGACATGTAAATAAGTAATCATTTACTGGTTACTGTACCAAGTATACATGATCCAGAAATAGAACAGGAGGAAGTGATTACCTGGCTGTCTGGGAAAGCTTTGTGGAGGGGACAACATCCAAACACTGTTTCACTTGAGGATTAGGAGTTCATGAGGAAACCTGGGAGGGAATGCATTGTGCACAGATGTGGTAAGATGAAAACAGCATGGTGTCTAAGGAATCACAAGTGCTTTCATCTCACTAGAGTCTACAAGGTGATGGGGGGCACTGCGGGAGAGGGAGGCAGGGCCAGATCATGAAGGGAAGGAGTGATAACAGTGTGTATGGGGAATGAAAGGAGGGGTCTTGACTGAATTTGGGCTGAATCAGCAACGTGATGGGGCTGTCAGAAATGTTCATGAGGTCTTGGCCTCAGTCATCAGAAATGTAGAGTGTGGAACCAGGGAGTTGATCGTCTGTTCAGTTCTACATTGTTCTGAGTACCTTTGGGGTTGTGCATTCAGCCCTGGACTTCAATTGTGTTAGGTTTATTTGACAATCTGGGGTGTGTTGGTGGGGAGAGGAAGGATGCCATGATAGGGAACAGACTGCAAACTGTGTCACAAAGCACAGCTGAAAGAACTGGGCGTGTTGAGCTGGGAAGCAAGTATGTGTTCACCCATCCTTGAACACAGGAAGGGCTCTCCTGGGAGAGGGGTGAGGTTCCTTCTTGTGGCACCAGACGGCTGAACTAGGGCTGCGGGTGGGGACCACAGGGAGGCTTGTTTAGGCATGAAGAACTTTCTAGTGGCCTCAATGGTGTGGTGATGGGCAGGGCTGCCTGGCCTGACCTTGCATTCCCCATCACTGAGGTGTTCAGGCAGAGGCCAGAGGACCACTGGAAGCAAGGTTGTATGAGGGTTTGAGCATCAAGTGGAAGAAAAGACTCAGTGACCTCTGAGGGCCCTTAAGGCCCATTTTTTGGGCATTTGGCAGCTATTGCTCTGAAACCCTTCTGTCTGCCATCTGAGGCAGCCACAGAACCCACACCCCATTCCTCAACCCTGTGAACAGTCCTTTGTGGGACTGATGAGACGGAATAGAAGAAACGCTTCTGAAGAAAGAGCCTGACAGCGTAACCAGCAGCACTTTCTGTGATGGTGGACATGTTCTCTCTGTACTAACACAGTCGCCACTGGCCACATGTGTCTGTTGAACCTCACAATGTGACCAGTAAACTGAGGAACTGAATTTTAACTTACATTTAAATATGCACATCAGGCTTGTGGCTACTGTATTGGACAGTGCAAGTCTAAAGCTTTTCTATTAAAAATGAAACATTCGGGGGCTTCCCTGGTGGTGCAGTGGTTGGGAGTCTGCCTGCCGATGCAGGGGACACGGGTTTGTGCCCTGGTCCGGGAAGATCCCACATGCTGCAGAGTGGCTGGGCCCATGAGCCATGGCCGCTGAGCCTGCGCGTCTGGAGCCTTGCTCCGCAATGGGAGAGGCCACAACAGTGAGAGGCCCGTGTGTCGCAAAAAAAAAAAAAGAAAAGAAACATTCGGGACTTTTCTGGGTGGCACAGTGGTTAAGAATCCTCCTGCCAGTGCAGGGGACACGGGTTCAAGCCCTGGTCCGGGAAGATCCCACATGCCGTGGAGCAACTAAGCCCATGCACCACAACTACTGACCCCACGTGCCACAACTATTGAAGCCCTCACACCTAGAGCCCACGCTCCACAACAAGAGAAGCCACCACAATAAGCATGCCTACTGCAACGAAGAGTAGCCCCCGCTCGCCACAACTAGAGAAAGCCCATGTGCAGCAACGAAGACCCAACGCAGCCTAAAATAAATAAATTTATTTTTTTTAAAAATGAAACATTCCCAAGGAAACGAAGGAATAACATCAAAAACAAAAACATAGGCATTGTTTTATTACATGTATTCATACCTAGGGGACGTCCCCTCAGAATATCTTAGAAGATCCTTTGGGGCCAGATTTGGGATGTAAAAGTGGTAGTCACAGGACACGAGAAGAAAAAATGGAATTACTGAGCTCCTACCATGTACTAGCACTACTCACCATTTTTACCCATGTTAAGTGATTTAATCCTTATTCTGACTGTAGCAGGTAAAGGTATTGTTATTTTCATTTTTTAAGTGAAGAATCCAAAGCTCAGAGGGGTTAAGTGCCTGGTTGTGGGTCAGCCAGCTAGCTGGGACTCACCCCAGACTCTAACTCCAAAGCCCTGTTCTTCCTTCTTGCTCACTCAGCTCCCCGCTCAGGCTGTCTCTGGCTCCTAGGTTCCCTATGTGAATGTTTCCCTACCTGTAAATAACACGTGCTTTATGCCACTACTCTGAGCATAAATGGAGGGACTATGAGAAGTCAATTAAAAACATTCAGCCTCTAAAAACCCTCAAGTTAGTGTGGAATTCAGTGTCAAAAGACCTGGGTCTTGGACATATTAGATAACCTTTTGAACCTATTTCCCCTTCTCTGCTCTACCTGCTTATTCTGAGGTTCAAATAAGACTCTGCTCAGAAGACACCCTGCATCCTATATGCACATTATTCTTAGTAGATTCAGGTGTCCTATGCCCAGTTCACCTGTTCCAGTGCCCCTTCTCACCTGGTCTTGTACACTTGCAGGTTGTGCACCCTGGAGACCTAAAGAATTCTGTTGAAGTCGCCCTCAACAAGTTGCTGGATCCCATCCGGGAAAAGTTTAATACCCCTGCGCTAAAGAAACTGTCCAGCGCTGCCTACCCAGATCCCTCGAAGCAGAGTAAGGCCAGCTGGGGAGGGGTCGGGCTTGTGGGGGTTGGGTGTGACATCATCAGGTAGAGAGCCTGTCAGTGGGCCTCAGTAAAGGGTCTGTCTTCAATTCAGGCCCAGGAAGCCGGTGGTGGGGGTGTGGTCTGAAGTGCAGGAATGTCATGCCCGTTGACTGGTGGAATGGAACTCCAGTCATCTTGAATTTGGTTTGGTCGGTACTATGAAGTGATTACATCCTGCTGTACCAACACTGCTGTGAGTGCTGGTTTGAGACATGTACTTTGATCCTTTCACAAAATCCTCCTCTTCAGTTAAGGAGACCAGTTGGGTTAGACCATGAGGGTAACAGCTGCTTGGGCAGGGTCTGCGCAGCATCTCAGGGAAGCTCATTTCTAGATTTGCCCAGTTCCCTTCCACGTGCTCCTGACTGGTTCTTAGTTGGCCAGCCACGTATCCACGATGCTGAGATAACACTGAGAGTCTTGTGTGGCCCTGCCAGAAAAGGAGGAATGGCTGAATATATGTGGAATGCCCGAATGGTGGCAAAGCTACACTTGGCCCCTCCCCTCCCCTCCAGCCCAATACCTGAAGGAGAGAGAGATGAAATCTGGCATGTCACTTCTCAAAGGCTGCTGGCTCTGTTTTAAAGAAGGTATAATTCAGTGGGTAGATTCTGGGGATTCTGCACTAAGTCTTGCTAGTGTCATTTGGGGGGATCAGCAGCTGACCTGTCATGGGAAGGAGGAGAGTTCTGAGCCTTGGGTTCTTCTCATCTGCAGAGCCAGGTGCCAAAGGCCCAGCCAAGAATTCAGAACCAGAGGAGGTCATCCCATCCCGCCTGGATATCCGTGTGGGGAGAGTCATAAGTGTGGGCAAGGTACTCATTTTCCACCAGGTCCCGGAGAGGCAGACAGGGGTCAGGTTTGTCTGCTTCCATCTGGAGGAAACCTGGCCTGGGATGGGAAGTAAGACCCCTGAGGTCATATTGAGAGTCAGAACCCAGGCATCAGGCTTTTTCCCTTTGCTATCTCTGGACCTTATTCAAACAAACACAGCCAGGAACTCAGAATACGGAGGGATGTTAGTCAGAAGGAGCTTGTTTATCCATCAAATCCAGTCTGATTGACTCACCTGGTCTCTCCCAGCTTGTCTGGACTAGCCACAGGCCTTATCGTGGATCAGCTACTTGGTCCTTCCCTCTCCCCACCCCAGAAAATGGTGAAGGGAGGACTTCCTTTTTCCCAGAGGCAGATGGCTATGCAACCAGTGGCCTGGGACCAGTGGTCTCGGTATTTTTTTCTCCCAGTATTGATTTGCTTTTCACCATATTAGACTAACCACCAAAACTACCTTGAAATAGCTGCTGATGCTTTTGTTTCGGATGGTGAAGCCAGCAGCTGCCTCTCGTCTTCCAGTCCCCCCAGGACTGGGATTGACCTGGTGCACACACGGCCATAATGGTGGCCACCCAGGCAGTTCAGGCCATTTTAATCTCTGTTAGAGGTTCCTTCCACTTCTAACACAAGTAATTAGGCTCATGTTACTCAAATCTGCCTCTTTGGGGCCCCTTCTCATGTCTGCTGCCTGGGACCTGGAGAGTTAGCGCTAAGAGGGTTCCTCCAGGGCCTCAGTAAGGAGTGGATGCCTGTTTCTGGAGTCAGAGGGTTCACCAGGCCCCATGATCTATTCCATTATGATGTTCTCTGAGCCTGACATCTCTTGCTGGCAGCACCCAGATGCAGACAGCCTGTATGTGGAGAAGATTGATGTGGGGGAAGCTGAACCACGGACTGTGGTGAGTGGCCTGGTGCAGTTTGCGCCCAGGGAGGAACTGCAGGACAGGCTGGTGGTGGTGCTGTGCAATCTGAAACCCCAGAAGATGAGAGGAATCGAGTCCCAAGGCATGCTTCTGTGTGCTTCTATGTGAGTGAGGACTTGGGGGGTGGGGAGCGCAGGGCCTGGGGAGGCCTGGAAGAGGGGGGGTTAGCCCACATGCTGCCCTTCCACATGCCAGGTGGAGGCCCTGAGAACACTACCCAAAAGATGATGCATGGAGGGATTATTTATTGTACAAGAGCCGTGGATGAAGTACTTTACCTAAAGTTAACTTTATTAAAACAGAAATTGAAGATTCTAAGCTGTGTGCATGCTCAGGTCTCTCTACTAGTAAGAGGTGAAACCAGGATTCAGACCCATTCACTGGCTGTTATGTCATATACTTCCTCCCCTAAAAGCCCAGATTTTGGAGTCTCTCCTGACATAGAGTTTCAGTTCAGCCCTGGTTAACCCAATGCGGGTGATATCCAGAGACATAGTACAGCAGTGAAGTACGCCTAGGCCCCTGGCATTGAGGGTTCCCTAAGTCCCATTAGGCCCCTAGGAAAAGGCCCCAGTGCTTTGGCCTCCATGGCAGCTGGAGAGTCCATAGCCTCACTCATCTTGTCCTGTGTGTCTTCCCAGAGAAGGGGCAAGCCGCAAGGTTGAGCCTCTGGACCCTCCTGCCGGCTCTGCTCCTGGTGAGCGAGTGTTTGTGAAGGGCTATGAGAAAGGCCAACCAGATGAAGAGCTTAAGCCCAAGAAGAAAGTCTTTGAGAAATTGCAGGTAACAATCTGCACTTTTTCCCTCATACCAGGGCTGCCTGGACTGTCTCCAGATTGCTCTGTTACTGAATCCACACCTGCCCTTTTCCCAGCTGGGCCTTCCTGCGTCTAAGCCCCTCTCTTCCTTCTTCATTCCAGACCTGTCAAATGACGTGCCTGAGGAGCCTGTGGGCCCTCGCAGGTACTGAGCACTGACAGACTGTTTGAGGCACTGTGTCAGGGACTTGAGACATTTCCTCATTTGACCTTCCATCTGTGATAGATTATCCCCAATTTATCTGGCAGGATACCTGCCAAGGCCACACAGGGTCACCGGAAATGATGGAGCCAGGATCAGAGCCCTCCCAGGGTCCCTCCCGCCCACCTTGATCTGAGAGCACTCATTCTCTTTGCTTCAGGGGCATTGACTCACATGGCCTGCCCCGAATTCATTCATTCATTCAGCACCCTAATATATGTGTCCGGCACTGTTCTAGGTGCTTGGGCTACATCATTGAGTAAAGCAGCAGAGATTCACTCTCCTCGTGGAACTAACACTACACGTGTGACTTTTCCTAGTTAGTACCTTGTTTCCTCAACTAGACAGTATTTCTGGAGGGCGTTTAGAGTGGTTTCTACCTCTCCATCCTCCTGCAAGTGGCAAATGGCTTTGTCCCCTCCCTCCTTTCCTAGTTTTCCAGGCCAGTTTTTTGAATCCACTGTTTTTTTCTAGCTATAAAATAAATTTCCATTGTAGAATTGGCTAAAATGTAGGGAA
>NW_006796548.1:1226543-1232420 GCF_000442215.2 Lipotes vexillifer | reverse complement strand
AGGGAAATGAAGAAAATAAAACATCCATAGTCCTGCTACCTAGAGATGCTGAAAAATGTCATTAGTGATTATTTCCTTTTGGACTTTCTCTACGCACAGTGATAATATATTTATAGTTTGAGTCATACCATGTTTATTGTTCTTTTTAAAAAAAATATTTATTTATTTATTTATTTATTTGGCTGTGTCGGGTCTTCCTTGCGGCATGTGGGATCTGCTCGTTGCAGCGTGCAGGCTCTTTGCTGCGGTGCGGGCTTCTCTCTAGTTGTGGCCTGTGCGTTTTCTCTTCTCTAGTTGTGGCACGTGGGCTCTATGGTTTGCGGTACGTGGGCTCTAGTTGAGGCACATGAGCTCAGTAGTTGTGGCGCGCGCAGGCTTAGTTGCCCCGCAGCATGTGGGATCTTAGTTCCCTGACCAGAGATCGAACCCGCCTCCTCTGCATTGGAATGCAGATTCTTTACCACTGGACCACCAGGGAAGTCCCTCTTCTTCTTCTTCTTTTTTTTTTTTTAAGTTAACTTTAGGCCTCAAAGATTTCCCCATCTTCTTAAATACTGAGGGGCGGGGGAGAACCACACACACACAGACAGACACACACACACACACACACACACACACACACACACACACACACACACACACACACACACACACACACACACACACACACACCCCTACATACATACATACATACATACATACAGTATTATATCATAATGATCATAATTTACCCCAAACCTTATTAGACATTGAGGTGGTTCTCAGTTTTTCACTCTTAGAATGCTACAATGGATGTCCTGGTACCTAGTTCTTTGTATTTATTCATGATTATTTTCTACAACTAAATGCCTAAAATGGACTTACCTTAGGCAAAAGAAAGGAATACCTTGAAATGAAAGCTTTTCGCAAACTGCCCTCTTAGAGAAGTTGAGTCAATTTACACTACTAGTAGTTTTAGAGTCTTTGTTTTCTTGTAGTCCTGCCACCATCACTATAATCACTTGTGTTGTTGTTTTTCTTGTCCAGGCTGACTTCAAAATTTCTGAGGAGTGCATCGCACAGTGGAAGCAAACCAACTTCATGACCAGGCTAGGGTACATCTCCTGTAAATCACTGAAAGGGGGGAACATCAGCTAGCCAACCTGGTGTCTTCCTCCCTTCTCTCATCATCCTGAGTCATCTGCTGTCTCCTTAATTTGCTCATCCATCATCTGCTTACCCATCTCCCAGGACACTGAAGCAGGAAGTTTGGGACTCTGTGAGGTGCAAGACTCGGTGAGGGGCAGCTCAGCCTCCCCAGGATCCAGGATCATCCTGTCTGGCTGCAGGGAAAGGCTGACCTCCCAGATAGTGATGAGCACGGGACAATGCAGGGAGTGCAGCCCTACCTTCTTCCCTTGGCAGCTGACCTGACAAATCTGGTTTCAATATGACGTTAACTCAGAAAAAGTTTATGCCATAATCCTTGTAACTGGAAAAATATTGGTTTCCAGTTTTCTTAGCGTTATCCCAGCAGCTATGCCCCTGGCTGGGATCTGGTGCCTGAACTGGGCTAATTACAGCCTCTCCCCAACAGGAAACTGTGGCATTTGAAAAGGGAAGGGAAGGGAAAACAGAGAACCTAGTGGTCTACCAAGTGGTTGGCACCTCTCCCAAATGCCTGCCAACCCTGAGGCTTGTTGCTGGGGGCAGAGCCTGCCCCAGGACTCCTGGATTGCCCTCTGATCCTGCTGGGGGGACACTCCCTAAACCAGCTGTGTGTTAGTGGATGGCACAGCCTGGTTCTTTCTGCAGGGAGGGTGCGGTACTTCTCCATAAGGCATCTCAATCAGAACCGCTAAGCATCATTGTCATAAATTCAAATAAAATGTCTGAACAAGGGTGTCTGGACGGGACCTGTCTGTGAGCTGCACCATCTCAGGAAAGGAGAACACAGTGTGTAGCAGCTTCTGGGCCCCTCACCCAGCCTCGGGCTGTTTGTATCTTGGACTTTTGACCCTGTAATGGGAGCGGGGGTGGACTAGGCTGGATGGCAGACACCTTGACTTCCCCTTTAGCAGTGTTAAAAAGAAGAGGCTCACTTTAGGTCCAGAATACTGTCCCTTCTAAATGTGGGCCCAGACCACGACCTTGACCCACCCCATTAAGAAGCAGCAGCCACAGCCAAGTTTTAATCATTTAATTAATTAACATCTTCGAATGAAACCCACAGAGAGCTTTTTCCATGTGTATCACTCCAGCTTCAGAGCAGAGGGAATAGATTGTTTGTATAGACATATCAAAGACTCAGAAACTTAAAGAAATATATATATATATATATATGTGTGTGTGTATATACATATATATATATATGTACACACACACACACACACACACCTCTAACATTTTTATGGAAATTAAAAATCAGAGGCTTTTGGTCTCTCCATGTGCACTAGGTCAAGCTCATTTACCCAAGAGGACAAAAGGATTTTTGCCTCTTGGAGATCCTCCCTTCTCCTTTCTACTCTGTTCCACCCAGTGGGGAAACAAGCTCAGAGGAATCTAACTGAAGACAAGGGGCTCCAGTAACATAGGGAGGGGAGGGAAAGAAACACAGAAGGTGGGATCCCTCCTACCTCCAGCAGCTCTGAGGCTACTGCCAGGGCCTGGTGTCATGGAAGCTTTGGCCTGGTCCTGGTTCCTGGTTCCCGGTTCCCGGGGGGTTGAATCAGGAGCTCTGAGCAGAGGAGGGCTTACTGACTGTCCTCTTTCCCCAACTCACTGGGCAGGCACAACACATACCCAGCAGCAGCTCTCCATTACCCAAAGGGCAGGGAAGAACATTGGTTTATAGCTACAGAGAGAAGAGAATCGTGAGAGAGGGCCATAGGAACCTGGGATCTCAGACCACATCCCCTGTGCTCCCAGCTCTTTTTCTGGGAGGGGGTCAACCTCTCTCCTCGGTGGAGGAAAAGCAGCTAAAAGCAAGGTCCCTTGCCCGGCTTAAGCCTGAGTCACCATTGAGGAAAGAGGATCAAGACAGAAGGGGTGACCTGGTGACAGCCATGCTGCAGTGGAAGGAGGCACTAGGGCCACCCCCGTGGAGCCACCGGGGCCAGTGAGGAAACCAGCTTACCGAGATAGGTGGCACAGGTTGAAAGTGGGAAGGTCAGCAAAATTCCTGGAGGAGAGATCAGTAGCAGAGGCTGATGTCTAGGGGGGAACCACCCAGCCCGCCCCTAGGAGCGCTGAGTTCCCCCTCATTGACTAGGAAAGAGTCTGTCATAGAATGCACCTTTGGCTTCCCATCCTGTCACTCAGCGTCAGCTCTCCCCAGTGGAACCACCTGTGCTGAAAGGCAGCTGCAGAAAGGACGTGCTCAGAGCAGAGTAAAGGTCAGAGGATGAAATCCATAGGGCCGGGTCTGGGCCCACTGCCCAAATAGGCTCTTCCCTGCCAGACCCAACCCTCCATCCATGTCCTCAGGACTTCCTGTCAAGCTGACAGGAACCTAGCTTTGCCATGGCCTGCGGCTCCGGCCTCTGAAGAGTCATGCCCACCTACCCCAACCTGATCAAGTAAAACAGGGCCAAGTGCCCCATGACGTGACTCTCTACTCTGTTCTCCCACTCTCTGAGGACAGAGAGAGCCTGTGGACCTCCCCTCTGGTTCTTTCTCCCCCACCCATTTGGGCCCTGGCAGTCTCCCACTTCCTGTCCCCTGCATGGAGCACCTGGCAGAACCAGAAGGCAGGAGGCTGGTTGGTGGTAGAGGCACAGGAGGGCTAACCCCCGCTGCACCTTTTGTGCTTTGGAATTCCACAGCCCCACTCCTGCCTCCAGCCTGGAGAAGCCTGTGGGAGTACAACGACTTGCCTACCTCCAAGAACTAAGAAAAGTTGCAAACTGGATCAGAGGAAGGGGAGATTAGTCCCAGCTATAGGCTGGCTACTGGGGACTGATGCTGCTGCCATGTAAACAGGCCCCTGGAATGTGGCTTCGCGGGCCCTGGAGGATGGACATGCAGCCACTTTTCAAAAGTGCTTTGATTCTGGACTACAGCATGTGCATGATTTGGACATTTAAAAAAAAAAAAAAACCTCAAGTGAGGCGTTCTGTTCCCAATTCTGTGGCCTTGAGGCCAGCAGGGGGCACAGACACCCACTCCCACCAGCTACCTCCTTCAAGATGAGGCTAAGGCCACGACTGAAGCGGCAGCTGCCAGAGGTGAATCCATTCAGGAAAAGGCATGAGAGCCGGATGACTTGGAGGACAGGAACCACACCAGGCTTGCGTAAATATTGAAGGCCGTGGAGGTTAAGGCTGCAGGCGTCCTCCAGGTTAAGTGTCTGCCGTATCCTCTCATCCTTGGAGCCGCTCAGGTCCCTGAGATTGTATTCCTGGGATGGGTCAGCAGTGCCAGCAAGGTGCCTGGTGGTCAGACCAGCTCTTTCTGTGGGTCTGTGGAGAGAAAAGAAGGGACACTCAGCAAGGGACCCCCTAGCTTGGTTCTGACCACTAAGAGCCCAGGGCACATCCTCACCCCCTCACTTTACTGACCACGACAGCAGCACTGGGCTGGACATTTTACAAACGTTCCCTCTGCCACTATAATGTATCGTTGCCTCACACTTTACAGTGAGGAACCCGAGGCTAGGATGGGTAGATAAAATGGCAAAGTTGGAATTCAAACTTCAAATTTCAGTAGGTCTGACTCCAAAGCCCCACAATCCATGCTCCTTCAGTGCAGCTCATCAGAGGTGACAGGTCACCCTTCCCAGGCACCCCGAGACCAGAATCCAAGAGCAAATCCCTAATAGCAGAACTTCTGATACCTGTTTCCCATGACCAGTGATGGGACCCACACCCCACCCCTCCCTGCCCACCGTACCTGGGCCAGGCAGGCCCAGCTTCTCCTCTGGACCCACCCGCTGCAGCACACCTCCATTCTCTGCCAGCTCCTCCTTAGTCCTGTCCTCGGCATGGGGGAGCCCGTTGGTGGGAGGAGCAGGGAGGGGCTCAGCCCGAGGAAAGTTGGGGGAGGTGGGGGGGGCGACTCCCCCAGAAGGCTTGCGGGCCACAGGCGGGGGTGCCTTAGGTGGCTTCTTTGAGGCCTGGGGTGGCCGTTGCTCTGAGACGCTCCGAAGTTCAGCTATCAGGTTCCGCTGGAGGTCAGCCTGGGTCTCAGGGTACACGGGCCGCTCCAGCTGCAGCTTCTTGGTGCCCTTGGAGAAGATGAAGCTGGCCGTAGAGGCAGGGGACCGCGGCTCTGCCTCAGGTGGTCCATTGGGCTGGGCACTCACAGGGCCCACGCTGGCAGCCAGATTGGAGGCCTTGAGCCGAATAGCAGCGTGGAGCCCTGAGGAGGCAGGCGCTGGGCTGGCCCGCCCTGACAGGGCCCTTCGCAGTGGCTTCTGGGGGGCCGACAGCCCTGACGCTGGAGTCGGAGCCACTGTGGGAGTGCCTACAGAGCGCAGCCGAACCATCTGCAGGAGTGAGGGTGTGACCAGGGGTGCACCAGCATCCTCCCTGGGAAGGCCGCCACCCTTGCTGCAGCCCCCTGGTTCCCTCTGAGGGACCTTGGCCTGAAGCCCTGGGACAGAACCAGCAGCAGATGGGGCTGGCAGAGCTGGAGGAAGATCTGGGGTACCACAGGGCTGGCTCTGGAAAGAGAGAGTAGCTAAGGAGGGCTCCGGGGGCCGTGAAGGGTCTGCAGGCTCAGGGCCGGCCACAGAGAAAAAGGCCTCCTCGGGTGGAGGGAAGTCAGCCATGGACAGGTCCTGCTCCTCTGGTGCAGGAGGCGGGGGTGGGGGCCAGGTGGGATCTTGGAGGGCCTCCTCAGCAGTCTCCGGGGCAGACAGGGCCTCCTCAACCACCTCTGGCCTCTTAGTGGGTGGCG
>NW_006796548.1:1200497-1225757 GCF_000442215.2 Lipotes vexillifer | reverse complement strand
GGGATGGTGGGGGTGACTGGTCTTTGGAGGCACCAGGAGCTGCCTGAGGTGGGGTTAGGGATGTCTGAGGAGTAGGTGGGGACTCAGGGCTGGCAGCAGTGGTAGAGATAGGCCCAGGGACCACAGCAGGGGCAGCTGGAGCAGAGGCAGCTTGGTTTGGGCTCTTGGGCTTAGAGGGAGGTGGGGAGAAGGGGGCAGGCACCTTGGGGTGAGGAGGTATGACAAACCTGTCACCCAGGGCGGTCGACACGTGCGGACCAGAGCGGTCTGAGGGCGCCGGATCAGAGGAGGAGGAACATAGAGACGTGAGGGAGGAGGAGACCGAGGCCCCGGGAGATCGAAGGGAAGTGACACGCTCTGGTTTAGGGGGTTGGGCCTTGCCTGGGGAAGCAGGGGCCCCTGTTAGACCCTTGGGAGGGAGGGTAGGGGTACCACTTTGGCTCGAGTATCCACTGGAGGGTGAGAGTGTCCGTTCTGGGGAGCGTGGGGGACGCCGGGAGCCACCTGGAGACAAGCCAGGCACCCAGCTGCCTGCTGAGCTGGATGGACAGGGTGCTGCCCCCATCCCTTCTGACCCACCGCCAGTGGTGGGCGGCCGGGGCAGCTGTTGCTGCTGCTTCCGCTCGGGCTTGGGAGGCAGCCCCAGGGGCCCATCATGTGCTGGTGAGCTGCGCTGATGGAGCGAGTGGGTCCGACGGGGAGGTGGCGGGGGCCGCTTCAGCTTCCGTAGGGACACACTCCGGCCGGACAACTGGCCACCGCTCCGAATGCTGACAGTGTCCGAGGCCTCGGCAGTGCTGCCCCCGCTGGGAGAGCCCCTCCCGCTGCCCCCCAGGGGAGGGGGCACCACGTTACTGTTGGCCACAGAGCTCTCTGGCCGGCCCTCTGAGCCACCCTTAGAGGAGAGGGTGGAGCCGTCAGACACAATGGTCTCAGAGGACTGAGAGTGGCTCCAGGTGTCACTGGAGGAGGAAGGGTGGCGGCTGCGGGGCCGCGGGCTGGAGACCGAGGAGAAGTGGCCCAGCGAGCGGATGGAAGCCGGGCTGGCTGAGAGCAGGCTGCAGCGGCTCAGTGTGCGCAGGCTGCAGCGGCCCAAGGCCACCACGTCCACCGTGGGCGGCAGCACGGCGTGCGGGATCAGCTTCGACAAGTAGGTGGCCTGGGGCGAGATGGACATGGCCGGGCTCAGGGGTTCTGGAGGCCCTGCCCCTCCGGTCAGTCCGGGCACTGCTAGGGACATGGGCCGGGTCAATGGCAAGGGCCGGGCCCCCGTGGACCGGCCAACGAGCGTGTCATCCCGGTAGATGCGGTCAATGTGGCGCTGCAGCATGGCCTCTGCCTGGGCACCGGCCTCAGCCTCCGCCTCCAGCGCCTGCAGGGACACCCTGACCCCTGGCCCTGAGGCCGGGCCTGCCGGATGGCCATCCACCGTGGGGATGCGTACAATGTCCCGTGGACCGGGAGGCCGAGGAGTACCTGGTGCCTCACGTGCATTCCACAGGCCTGGAATGGACAAGGAGGGCGTGGGAGTCAGCAGAGGGGGTGGCCAGGGCTGCCCGCCCACAGCCTCCTCATCAGGCGCTCACCGAGTTCCTTCTGCACGTGCTGTGGCAGTCCCAGCACCGTGCTCCGCCGCTCCCGCCGCCGCCGCCCTGACTTTCCAGATGATTTGGGAAATGAGTCATGCGGTCGGAAGGTGGAGCCTGCAGGCGAGTCCAGGGAGAGAAACTGTTAGAGCAGATCTCGGGGCACATTCTGCAGAGCACAACTTTTATAGAATATTAATAAGAACTCTGTGAGAAAAGATTTCCACAGTCAAGTAGGCATGGGCAAAGCTGGGTTAAACAAAGCTATAGACACTTTTCTGCAAGCCTTCTGGAAGGCTTTACTAGGTCAATAATGATGATTTCCACTTAGCGAACACTTATTAAATGTGTTAGCATGCTAAACACTTGGCATTCGTTCCAATAAGGTACGTATTCTTATCCTCATTTTTCTAGAACATCAAACAGAAGCACAGAGAGGTAAAGGGTTGGCCCAAGATCACACAGCTGTAAATAGCAACACTAGGCTCAAAACCAGGTTTCTCAACTCTTCACTGTTCTGCTTTTCGGTTAATGCTCATTATGAACCTCCAAGAGGACACAGGGTACTATGTTTCCTGAATCCACTGAATCACAGTCTTGGGAAACACTAGATTAGGAGGAAAAGGGAAAGCTGCAGGTGCTGGGTGCCCACCACGCCCTCTCCTGCCCAACAATCCTGGCTGGTGAGTGGATTACCTTTGCGCTGGATCATCTCAGAGCGGACGGAGAGAGCATCCTCTGCCATGGAGCTCTCAGCTGTGTAGGACGTAGTCTGGCTGCAGAAGGAGATGCTATCATCATCTGGCCCGGTCCGGGAGGACTATTGGGGGAAGAAGGATCAGTCCAGAGGCGTGAGTGGGGCTTACCTTTGCCTCCTCAGGCTCCCCTTTGT
The DNA here is from genome assembly GCF_000442215.2 of Lipotes vexillifer. Lineage (NCBI taxonomy): Eukaryota > Metazoa > Chordata > Mammalia > Artiodactyla > Lipotidae > Lipotes > Lipotes vexillifer. The sequence goes on along the minus strand of NW_006796548.1, from coordinate 1,223,279 downwards.
AACTTCTGACTCAGATTCACCCCCCACCGACCTGCCCCAGCATCACCTAGCACTGAGCAGGCATCAGCTAGAGCTACCCTGGACCAGCCCTCGGGGGCATCTCGTCTAGCCTTTCATGATACAGAAAGGAAACAGATCCAGAAGGGTTCAAAGACATACTTGTCAGAGGTCAAGCAGGGAGAGAGGAATACATCAAGACTGAGCTGGGGGCAGGGCTCACCTGGATGCTCTGTGTGTCTCCATGGGCCCAGGCACCCTTGTTCAGTTTCTGTTTTTCTGAAAGGCATCAGAAAGGTACGTTGAGCTAGGCCCCTGACTTTGGGAGCTGAAAGTAGCACTGGAGAGAGGAGGAGGAGGTTACCTTGGTGCTGGAGGGAACGGAGCCCCTCCTGGGCCTGCGTGTGCAGCTCTTCCAGGTGAGGCGGTCGCCCACTGGGGAAGAAGACATTGTCCTGGTGCTCATCCACTGCAGACCCTAGCCCCTGGCCTGGCCCCACACTTAGTCGTTTGTCACTCTCAGCCTTGGCAGAGCCTGCTGGGAATGGAGGAGGAAGGAAAGTGAGCCCCAAAGGTATCTGGGCCCTAGGAAGGCACAGGCACTGCAACAAGGGCGCCCAGAGTGCACAGGGCACCTGCACATTCATGCAGTGCCTACTTCCCCCAGTCTGTACTCAACCCACAGTCCTGGGGTATACACTCAATATACACAGCCCCCAAGTACATACACAAGCTATAATCCAAGTGTACATATATCTGAGCACCCACACCACACAAAGGGCCCCATACAGGGCACACATGCCCACCATATATGCACACAACACCCACAGGCTTCATTCAGTATGTATACAAACACATAGCATCCAAGTAAAACCACATCTGTGTACCCACACCAAGAGCACACCCAGCCGCCACATATACACATGACACCCACAGTCCCCAGTCTGTATATGCACAAACAGTACCCAAATATACACACAACTGTCACTCAGGGCCCCATGCAAGACACTCCAGTGTACACATAGCCCGTAGCAAATACATTTCTCTTGTCTCCAGATCCTGAGCTCCACTTTACAGGAAGACAAACCACCTCCTTTGTACACCCCATTGGCCCAGGTCCAAGAAGAAGACACATGGGACACTAGGAAGGGGTGGGCACTAGCAAAGGTCATAACAAGCTTCCCAGGAAGTCCTGGGGTGTGGGCTAAGCCAAGGATATGGCCATTTGCGTCCCCTAATCACCCATGCAGCTGTCCCTCAGTGGAAGGACAGGCTGGGGAGGGGAGAAGAGGGACCCAAGCCACTTCACTCCCCCTGAGGCAGCTCCAGCCTCTCCTGGGGAACATTCCCAGGTATCCCCCTCTCCTGGAGGCCCAGGGCCCTGGTGCAGAGGAGCCAGGGGTCCATTACAAAGGATATTGTTACAGGCCCTGCCCATGGAGGAGCTGGGCATCTAATCCTGGGAATAGGGGCTGTGTCAGCACTTTGCAGCCCCAGCCCCCCTTTAAACGGAACCCACAACATAAGCAAAAGCTCTGGCAGGGTCATGTGACCTTGGCAGCACCTTGTGGAGGGACAGGAACAAAACAAGCCCTTTAAAGGGCCACGCCCCAAGATCAGGATCTTCAGTTCAGACACCTGAACTGCCCCTTCCGCCTTCCTTAACAGCCAAGCTCCTGCCCAGGGAATCCTCAGGAATCCCACAAGGTCAGAGCTAGGAGGTCTCTCAGAGATCCTCCTCTCCCCAACCTCCTGATTTTACAAGTCCACAAAAAGGCTCAAAGAGGAAAGGTCTTGCCTAAGGTCACCCAGCAAATTGGAGTCAGAGCCAAGACTAAACTCCACGTTTCCCGAGGGGACTCCTGAATCACACTCAAACTGGGGGCCCTCTGGCCCCCACATCTTAATCCAGGCCTGAAAGCCCAGTTCCTAGGAGGAGGAGGGCATAGGCCCCTCCCCTCAAAACTTCACCCCCAGGCCTCTAAACACGATTTCCCTGATCTGCTCCCCAACTTCCAGGGGTACTACTTTCCTTTCTACTCTGCTCCCCACATCCCATCCTCCCACACACACAGTGAGTTGACCCGGGAGGGGGTGCACTACCTCTTGGAACTGAGGTATTGGGATGTACCCAGTAAAGCGTGAGTACCCCTGGAGGAAGGCAATCTTGCCCGAGGACTGCGGGCTTCAAGGTCAGAGACACCTAGAGCCATCCTCTGAAACACAATCAGAAATCAAACAAAGGCAGTAGGAAAGCTGCTGGACAAAGGCACCGCGGCGGACAGGGGAGTCTGGCCTCATTACCAGCCCTCATCCCCCAACCCACTGCCTTCCCCGGCCTTGATCCCCCATTCTACGTAAGGGTCTGGCAAATGGGGGTGTCGGGGATCTCTTATCTCCCCCCCCAGCCACACCCACTCACCCTTCTTCTTGAAGAGCCCGAGGAGCGCCGGGAGGTGACGGCCCAGGAACACCACCATGACTGCCGACGCCACTCGGACCGTCCCTTACGTTGACCTCTCCAGAACGCCGGGCGATGCCTTCACCATAACCCAGCGCTGAGGGGATGAGTCTGCCCGCCCAGCCGCAGAGCGGCGGCTCCAGGCAGAGGAGGGGGAGGGGCTACTCTCCAGGTCCTCCTCCCACCTTCACCACTGATCCCGCCCATCTACCGACCCCGCCCCTCGAGTGCAGGGCAGGAGCAGGCACCTTCCCAGACTCCGACAGGGAAACTGAGGCCCGGAGTCTCTGGGTGCTCGGCTCTTGTGCAAAGGATGACTAGGAGGACCAAAGATACTCAATTCCAGGGGCATCCCACTACCCCTGTCCCCAAGTCCTTTTCTAAACAGTCATGAGCCAGAGCTAAGGCAAGGGTGCCGGCTGCCAGATGGTGGGTGGAAGAGCCACTAGACTAGACTTGGCATGGTGCCCACCCCCAAGTCCTCCTGGCTGGTGAGGGTGATTCCCTGGGGAAGGGGCTCACAGCATGGAGCAGCCAGGCAGAAGCCCAGGACTGCCTGGGCAGATGGCAAGGACACTGGCAGAGGTTCCTGGAGGAGCAGGAGCCAGCCCAGGGCACAGTGCTGGGAAGCCGGGGAGATGCCCAGAGCAGAATCACAGTGGCTGGTGCTAACAACCCCTCACGTGTATGTCCAGCCCCAGACTTTCCAGAGGATTATCTTCCCACTTCAGTAATGTAACATCAACAGCCAGAAAAGCACTGTAAACTCGCCAAGGTCACACAACAGAGGCAGGCCTTCAACACAGACCTCTTGCTTCTCCAGCCCAGGATTCTTCTCACTGGTCTCACTCTGTGACTCAGTGACTCTCTTGGATCACCAGACAGGGAGAACAGAATTAGCCATAGGTGAGGGCAGTAAGAGTGAGGGGCAGGAGGGAAGGTACTTGGAGGGAAGTCAGGTCCAGGTTCAAATCCAGCTCCATCACATACAAGTCATGACCTCACATGGAAACAAGGCTAAGAACTCCTCTTTATAAGATTGTTGTATCCATTCATTTAATCAGCAAATATTTATTAAACTAGTACTAGGGGCTACAGCTACTGGAAAACTTTTATCTTGTTCACCAGTATATCCCTAGTGTCTGGCACATACTATGAGTTCAATAAATATTCGATGAGGGGCTTTCCTGGTGCCGCAGTGGTTAAGAATCCGCCTGCCAATGCAGGGGATATGGGTTCAAGCCCTGGTCCGGGAAGATCCCACATGCCGCGGAGCAACTAAGCCCATGCACAACTACTGAGCCTGCGCTCTAGAGCCCGCGAGCCACAGCTACTGAGCCCGCGTGCCTAGAGCCCGTGCTCCGCGACAAGAGAAGCCACTGCAATGAGAAGCCCACGCACCGCGATGAAGCCCACGTGCAGCAATGAAGACATGACACAGCCAATAAATAAATAAATAAATAGTATAAATAAATAAATATTTGATGAATACACGAATGAGGTAAACTAGCAAAATAATTTTAGATAGTGAGGGCTGAGGAGATGTGACAGGAAGTGGGTGACTTTAGGGGGCATCAAGGAAAGGCTATTGGAACTGAGACCTAAAGAAGAAGCCAACCAGGGCAAGTGCTGGGCATAGAACCTTCTAAAAAAAGGCAACAGCAGGGACTTCCCTGGTGGTCCAGTGGCTAAGATCCACGCTCCCGAATGAGGTAAACTAGCAAAATAATTTTAGATAGTGAGGGCTGAGGAGATGTGACAGGAAGTGGGTGACTTTAGGGGGCATCAAGGAAAGGCTATTGGAACTGAGACCTAAAGAAGAAGCCAACCAGGGCAAGTGCTGGGCATAGAACCTTCTAAAAAAAGGCAACAGCAGGGACTTCCCTGGTGGTCCAGTGGCTAAGACTCCACGCTCCCAATGCAGGGGGCCCGGGTTTGATCCCTAAGGGAACTATATCTCACATGCTGCAACTAAGAGTTCGCATGCCGCAACTAAAGATTCTGCATGCCGCAATGAAGATCCCGTACGCAGCAACGAAGATCCTGTGTGCTGCAACTAAGACCTGGCGCAGTCAAATAAGTAAATAAATATTAAAAAAAAAGAAAAGAAAAGAAAAGAAAAGAAAGAGGCAACAGCAAGCATAAAGGTGTCTTGAGGCTGGAGTGGTGGGATGGTTTTCCCAGAACAGAGAGGAGGCCAGTGTGGCTGGAATATGATGAGCAAGGGAGAGAATGGCAGATGAGAAAAGGCAGAAGCCAGGTCAGGTAGGGCCCCAGAGGGCTTGGCAGAGTCAGGATTTTATTCGAAGAACCCCAAGAGGTCAGTACTAAAGGTTCAGCTGAGTATTGACGGTGTTAAAAGAGATTCCCCCGGCAACTCCAAAAAGAGTAGTTGAGGGACTTCCCTGGTGGTCCCATGGTTAAGACTCCGTGCTTCCACTGCAGGGGGCATGGGTTCCATCCCTTGTCGGGGAACTAAGAGCCTGCATGCCATGCCACGTGCTACAGCCAGAAAGAAAAAAAAAAAAGAGTAGCTGAGACTGTGGAAGAGAAGGTCTGTGAACTATAAAGTGCTGTCCCCCAGACTCACCTGAGGACACCCCTCTCTCACAGCAACTTTCTCTCTCTCTGAGTCCCTAGGGATCTAAGAATTCACAATGGCTCCCATGCTGCAAGATCCTCCTACTGGTCCTTCCCCATTTGCTGTGCCACTTCTCAGGGACCACTCATGCAGACAGCTGAGCCTTCGCTCTCTAGTGAACAAAATTCTGTGGGGCTAGATAGTATATATCCTCAGATCATTGAAATCTAAACAACACTCTTAAGAAGTAGGCACATTTTTTTTCTTGGCTGTGCTGTGCGGCTTGCGGAATCTTAGTTCCCCAACCAGGGGTTGAACCCAGGCCCCCGCAGCGACAGTACCGAGTCCTAACCACTGGACCGCCTGGGAATTCCCAAGAAGTAAGCACTTTTATCTCCGTTTTACAGATGAGGAAATGGACACCAGAGAGGGCAAGCATTATAAAGCTGGTAAATGGCGGGACAGCATTCACACTCAAGACCACTTGAATCCAAAAGCCACGTTCTGCCCACTGTGCCAGCTACAAACCCAATCTCCCTCTGAAGAAGGTTTGGATGACCCTACCATCCCCCAAAATTTGAGGTTTCTTGACCACATCCTCCCCTCTTCCCTCCCTCTTAGGCCAGACCCATCCATCCCTCTTATTAGTCCCACTCAAACAGAAAAGAGCAGTAGACCGACACTTGTAGGGTGATTAATTCATGCCAGGCACCATGCCAGGCGCTGGTGGAAGGCAGTCTCTACCCTCATAGATCTGACAACAGTCCTTCGAAGCAGGTACTCAAAGATACTCTCCTGGTAACTGACCTGTGAGGTTCACAGAGCCAGGTGACTTCCCAAGCTCTGGCTGGTTCCAAAACTGGAGCCTTCAACCATGCAGGACAAAGGCATGCTCAGCTTCTCCCAACCAGGGAAACTAAGGGCTGAGCTCTGCTAAGTCAGGGGTGGGGAAACATCAGCTCATCAAGGTCCCAGGCCCATAGCTTGCAGTCAGGGTCACAGCTGCAAATTCCCCAGCAGGATCCAAGGCTCTCACACTTGATAACATCTGGTTCCCCCAGCAACACCCGTCCCCCCGCCCCCCACCCGCGCCTTGGCCAGAGACTGAGGTCCCTCTGAGCCACCCCAGGCGCAGGTCTACACACCTGTAGCTTGTTTGGGGAGAGGCTCAGCAACCCAAGTCTCGGATGGAGAGCATGCACCTCACAAGGAAACTAAGGCCCAGAGAGCGGAAGGACCTTGCCTAAGGCCACACTTGGAGTCCATGTTCCAGGACCTTCAGCTCCAGCACAGTCCAAAGGTGCAGCCTGGGACTGAGGCTCACCACACAGCCTCTGCCTCCCCTACCTGCCCAGGGGAGGAGGCTTCCCGGATCTAAGAAGACACCTTGCTCCAGGCCACGCACACCAGGAAGCACACGTACAAGTTTCGGAGGGAGCTGAGATACAGACCACCGGCAGAAGTGTGCAGACCGCACCTCCAAAAAGTCTCACTGGGGCCATCCCTCACAGGCGGGTGCTCTCACCACCACGTCCACAAAGCACACCCACGCCTCCCTAGTCCACGCCCTCCCCACACCCCAGCGCCACTGTGCAGATTCACGCAGGGTCCTGCTGGGTGGCTGCGTGTACACGAGGGCAGATGCATGTACCCACTGCTCTGGGGCCCCCCTGAGCCTGGAAACAGAGAGGAATAGGAAAGGGAGCCCCTGCCCCTGCCCCTCAAGGCCATGTGCACCTGTGCGCATGCGTATGTACTGTCTTGGCAACATCCTCCACGGGGTGAGGCCTCAACCTGCCCCATTCCAGAGCAAGGGGCGGGGGCTGCGGCGAGCCCCGAAGCCAGGCCAGCCTGACTCAGGGGAGAGGAATGAAGGGGGAGGGCACAGCTGCCCAGGTGGCCTTGCTCTGGAGCCAGGATTCAGGGTGTTTGGAGGCCCCTAAGTCTCAGCCCCTCACTCTTGTACTGGTGGGCAAACCAAGGCCCAGAGGGGACCCGGGCCTTCCCATAGGAGCAGAATCCAGAGCATGCATAGATTTTATTCTCTTAGAGGCAAGACAAAAGGAAGTGAATATAACTCTCAGGCAAAGGCGCTTTACAGTTCTCAAAACACTTTCCTCTTCTACTGTCTCGAAGAAAGCGAATGAGAAACAGGAAAGGTAGGTGAGTTCTCTTCTTACAAATGAGCACAAGGCTGGAGGGACAGTGACTTGCTCAAGGTCATCCAAACAGGAAGTGGCAGAGCCCAGAACCTGGGTCTCACTGCAAACGCCTTAGTGACCCTAAGTCTCAGGAAGTTAAGGGGTCGGTGTGGGAGGGAGGGGGCCATAGCCTCAGTCACTGCCCAAAGTGGGGGAGCTCTGCACCCCACTTCTGCATGAGGGGAATCTCCCTCCTTCCTCTTCTCAGTGCAAAGCCCCAGCCTAGCCAGGGCAGAGCTGACAGGCCGGTTCTAAGGTAAATATTGGGGGGTAGGGAGCGCCCGGGACAGGAAGGGGAGGATCCCATCCTACAGGCGCCTGGGGGAACGGGCAGTAACACAGGGAAGAATTAGCTACCATAATATTAGGAAATGTCATAATGAGTTACCAGGTCAGTATCTGCTGCCGACAGTAACATAATAATCTCTTTCGGCCAGGGCGAGATCCTGACTTTCCAAAGCCCTTTCCTTTGTTCCTTCGAGGCATGATTATCCTCATTTCATAGATGCCGGAGAGGCAGCCACCATGAAGCCAGGAGAGAAAAAGGCTGGGAGTTAGAAGGTCTGGATTCCAGGCTTTGGACAAATGAATCAGCCTCTCAGGGCTGCAGTCTCATCTGTAAAGTGGGACTAACACCCACCTCACAGAGTGAGGAAAGTTAAAGCCACGCAACCAAGTGTAAACACAGTGTTGTCATCAGAGGGAGCCTCTGCCTATCCAGGCATGGGGGCCTTTTCACTTTCACCGATCATAAGCCAGCATTTACTGAGTGCCAATTGACTGAGACACACATGGTCTCTCACTAAATCCCCCTCACCATACAGAGGCACTCCCCTAGGGTTAGTGACTTGCCCAAGGTCACACAGCTAATAATGGCAGAATCAGGATGTGAGCCCAGCTCATACTGGCTGCTGTTCTTCCCATGCTCCTAGAGGCCTCCTCTCCCATCCACTTCTGGAGCTCTCTTCAAATCTCAAGTGGAGTTGAGAACCATTATTAAGATAAGGTCTGATAAGGGACGCTTAACATCAACTTCCTATCAGCTCCTCAGTGACCTAGCCCTATCTAGCAGCCCTAACCGCGCCCTGTTTGGGAGGAAAGGGAATTCAGAGCCCACACCAGATATCCCACTGCCCTGGGAGTCAGAGGTCCTAGGCCTGAGCTCTCACGGCCCCTCAGTTGAAGCATGATCCTGAATCAGGCACTGCCTTCATCTGGGCCTCAGTTTCTTCATCTGTGAGGTGGAACGGTTGGGGAGATGATCTCTAAGGAGCCCTTGGCATGTATGACTCTGCCGCTAGAAGGAGGGGAGTGGTCCCTCACTTTGGGTCAGGACCTGGGGCAGCAAGGGGGTTCAGCTTATCTCAGATCCCTCAGACCAGAGAGGGCTGGGCCAGCCCCTTATCTGGAAGCCCAGGGCTCCCACAAGCAAGTCTAGACATACAGTTGGTCACAAGTCTCCCCACCCCAGTAAAGGAGAGGAAACAGGAAGAAAGGGGGCAAAGGGAGGTTAACAGGAGCAGGTCTTCTCCCAGCTGCGGCCACTGGTGCTCTAGGTCCAGAGGCGGGGCGGAGTCTGACTCCACCAATGACTTAGGCCCTTCCCTCAATCTCAACTGCAAAGTGGGAACAATAAACCCTATCAGGAGGAGGGCCATGTGTGTAAGCCTGACAGTATAATGCATGGGAACAGGAAGAGGACAGAGTACTGGGGCTGCTCCTTGAGCTCCCAATTCACGTCCTCCACCAATCCTCCGTACCTCCCAGGACCAAGTGCCTAGATGGCCTGGGGCTGGGAGGGTTGAGTTGGATTCCTGAGAACCAAGGCCAAACAATCCCAGCAGGTTACAATGTCTCTGCAGCAGTGAGGAGGCCTCTCCCTATTCACCCTCACCCTTCGCTATGGTCCAAGGGCATTTGTAACATGGGACCAACCCTTCCTTGAAACTCAGTTTCCCCTCCCACTGCCCACCAGCTCCCTCTCTGAGCTCTTGGCGGCTTCAATGCTTAGCCCTCACCCCCTGCCCTTCCTCCACACTGCTTCCTCCACCGGTGCACCATACGGAGTCCAAATACCCCAGGTCCTCAGGCTTTCTTCACCCGGAGGACATGCAGGCCCCTCCGTCATAAGAGGATATCCATCTACACCTAAAATAATTAAGAGCACAGGCTTTGGAATCTGACAGGCTTGGGTTTGAATCCCTGTTCAGCAACCTCCTTGCTGAGTAGCCTTGGACAAGTGACTTAACTTCTCTGAGCTCCAGCTCTCTCATCTGTAAAATGAGAAGAATAGCTTACAGCTTGTAAGACCGGTTGGAGGACAAATGAATTAATCAAGGTAAAGGGTTTAGCATAGCATTTAGCTCTGCTGCCACCCCCAGCCAAGCAGCCTCAGGCCTAGAGCCTTCACAGCACACTCTGGCCCATACTCTCAACATCTGATTAATCCCAGGTCCTTCCTATCACTTCTGCCACCTCCTCCGCAGTGTCTCTGCAGCTGCCACTCCTCTCCACTCCCACAGCCCTCAACCTGTCCCCAGCCCTCACTTCATCAGCCTCTCCCCTGGATTACTGCAACAGCCTCCAGACTGTTCTATGAGCTTCCACTCTCACCACCCCACCCCCCAACCTGTCCTGCCTGCACCTGCCATCTTCCTAACATACCACTTTCATAGGCTCCTCACTTGCTCAAACACCTTCACTGGCTCCCTTTGGCCTGTAGACTCCAGCCCTCTCTGCTTGCCTTGCGTTCTTTCCCCCATCCTTTCACAGACTAATCAAAGGAGTAAGCACTCAAGCCCCAGTCCCATACCTGGACCTGTGTCAGCAGAGGCTGAAGCCAGGGAAGCCTTAGAATCCTCAGCACAAGCAAAAACAAAGAGACTGAAGTTTACATTCACTTTTTCTCCTCCCAGGCACAAGGAAGAAACCTCAACTACTTTGCTTTCCAGCCTCCACACTCAGTCTCAACCCCATGCCTTTGCTCACGACCATACCCCAGAGCTGAAATGCATCCCTGGCCAGGTTCTCTTGTCTAATCAACAATTCAGGACTAATTCCAACCCTACATTTACTTCATTAATACCAGCTCCCCAGTTTTCTAAAACTGACTGCAACCCAAAAGCCTTTTAACATATAGCCTAGAATATTCCCTAGCCCCCACGCTTTCTTCTATGTTGCCTTGACATTGCTTTCTGGGTTTTTAGGAACACCTTTAAAGCCTGGTTGACCCTTGAGTTGCAGCAGGAACTGGAGCACAAGAGATGCTAGAAGCCCCAGGTCTCTTCCGTAAGGGCTGGCGGGCAGAAGATTGTAAACACAGCCCTCTTAATCTCTCTCTCCCCCACCACAAATGGTCACAAGTCTGGATCCACAGTTGGTTCTCAGGAAACCATCAGATTAGAGTGGCCATACGAGGGCAGATGAAGATTCCCCAGCCCCAGCCCCACCCCCTTGGTGCTGATTCCAAGAGGAGAGACAGGTGGGCACAGCCTAGATTTCAGGATTACTGGGACAGGGAGACTACTAGAAGGTCCAGGAGTCTCTCATCAACCCAGCTTCTGAGGAACCTCAGAGAGCCTACCAGAATTTAATTAATCCTTTTCCTAATAATCATGATTATTCTTCAAACCACTGCAGGCAATGACCTTGGACAAGCCCACCTTCTCTCTCAGTCTCCTTCACGACGAAATAGCCAGCCAGAACTGTAAGGGTCCCAAGAAGTCACCTAAGCTAAGCTGCCCTAATTTCACAGACAGGCCTCCCTCTAGGAGCCAGGAAGGTCCAGAGAAGTGAAAGCAATCTGCTCAAGGTCACAGAGCCCATACCAGAGCCACACTGAGAACCCAGACACCCTAAATCCCAGCCTTTCTATTGCCCCCTGCATGGAGGGATGAGATCATCAGGCTCAATTCAGAACCTCTAGGAATGTAGGCCATCCTGGGAAGTCATGGGTGGATTCTCCCACCACAGGAGGGAGGCCCCCCAAGTCACGTTCTCCAGGATTTTTTCATTCCCCAAAACCAGCAGATACCCGACTCTGTTGGAGACCCCTTATCTTGCGGGGTGGGGGGTGGATCACCACCCTGCCCCTACCCTATGTCTGGATTCACCAGGTGGAGGAACTAGACACTCTAGACAGCCCATCCTCCAACACCTCTTGGGACCCGGGGTTACCCTGAACCGCCACACCCACTGGGGGGAACCAGGAATCCTGGCTCCCAGCCTTGGGGTTGGAGGCCTTCCCAATTCTGCCCCCTCCCCCCGACTTGGAGGATGGAATGTGACCCGTGGTCAGATCCCGCAGCACGCTGGGAAGGGCTGCGTTCCAGCTCGGTGGCTGCACTGAAAGGGGGAGATGCGGCAGCGACCATGGGGACCGCGGGTGGGGGGGGGAAGGGGGACAGAGAGAGGCAGCGGCGGTGTGGATGGGGGTGGGGAGGGAGCCCAGAGAACCAGTCCGACTCCCGATCAAGCCAGATGGAGGCGGCTCGAGTCTCCAGCCCCTGGTTTCCTGCTTCTCCCCTCAACCTTTGTCTCCCCTCCTTCCTGCAAACTTTCAGCCTGTGCGGGTTAAAGCCTGGGGAACAAATGTGCGTGCGTGTGTGTGTGTGTGTGTGTGTGTGTGTGTGTATAAGTGCTTTAGGGTCTGGCTGGTTGTGCAGTTTTGAACCTGTGTATACATACGTGTGCCTAAGACGTTGGGCAACTGTACCTACACGAATGTGTCTGAATCTGCGACTGTGGTGGTGTTCGTGTGGCTGGGTAAACCGTATACATAGGTATATGTACCTGTATCTCAGGATCTGTGCCTCCCACAGCGATCGTGTGGGTGTGAATGTGTATGTGATTTTGTGTCTGCATGTCCATACATCTGAGTGGGTGTTGTGTATGTGACTGTAAATTGTGAACATGTACATGTGCCCGCTCGCGGGTATTCGTGCGTACATGTGTCTCTGTCTGCATGTGCGGGGTGGGGTCTGTGCGGGGGATTCCCGGCCCCCCAAACTCACACCCAACAAGCCCCAGGAGGGGGCAGCAGCGGCGGCGGCGGCTGCGGCAGGAAGACCCTCCTCCCCGCCTGCCCCGCCCCCACCCCCACCCCCAGCCCCTACCTGCCGGCCGCTTCGCCGACCGCCCGAACCGCCAGAAGCTGCGGGCCCGGGGGCCGCTTGGGGCCTTCCTCTTGTGGTGTGAGTTGCCCATGGTGGGCGCGGGAGCCGGCGCGGGAACCCTAGCGCAGCCCTACCAGCCCGGCAGCCGGGCCCGCAGCCACAGGAGGGAGGCAGAGAGAAGCGCGGGCGGCCACCGCAGGCGCCCCCAGCCCCAGCTCGGCCACGCCCCCGGGCTCTGCGGCCAATGGCCGGGGTGAGGGAGGGGCCGGCAGGGGGCGGGGCCTGGCGCACATCCCGTAGGCTCCACCCCTCTGAGGACCTGGGAGACCTGCTGAGCCGCCCCGCCCAGTGCTCTGGGAAAGGCCGGGCCTGTCCAGGTGGGCCGGCGGATCGCTCGCTCTCCCAGGCCAGGGGCTGCCTCTGAGGACTGCAGTTGAACCAAGAGAACTAGGGGCCCAGGCTCCAGACAGGCGGGGTCTGGAGCCTTGCTGCTGCTAGGGCCCACCAACCACCACCCCGTGAGTGTCACGTGTCTGTGTATCTCCTGTCTCTGCTTGTTTGTACAAATACATCTATCTGACTGTATTTCTGTAGTAATGGTGTTCAAAATAACAATAGAACCCTTTTATATAGCGCTTCCTATGTGCCAGGCACTGTGATAACTGCTTTCATGCATTACTTAATTTCATGCACAAAACAATTCTGTAAGGTAGGTACTTTTATCATCTCCATTTTACAGATGGGAAAATTGAGGTTCCATGAAGTCAACTGATTAGCCCAAAGTCAAACAGCATTAAGCTACAGAGCCAGTACTCAAACCCAGACTGAGTCCAATACCCACTGCTCCAGGCTACCTAACCCACCACTTTATCTGTGCCTCTCCATGGCCTTGAAGGAGGGCATGTAATTGGGCATTTTATTTGCGTTCTTGAATGTGGCTGTGTAGTTGTGCATCTGTGATGACCCTGAACATGTGGGTTCCTCTCTGTGTCATCACCTGTGTGTGACTGCATGCCTGTATCCATATAATTGAGTCTGTTTACATAGGTTTGGATGTATGCTTTTGTGTATTTGCCTATGTAATTGTGACTCCCTCAAGCTGGCTGAATATCACTGCTTTTTGTGTATTTGAGTGTGTAATAGTCTGCTTGAGTGCATGTAAGTGCATGTAAGTGAAAACGTTTGTCTATAAGACTGTAATTGCATGTGCTCTTCTGTATCAATATGACTGTGCAATTGTCTGCTGATATATCCGTATCTATCTACCTTTGGGAGGCGGGGTATGTGTAAGTAACGGAGCATATAGGTAAACATACATGGAAGCACATGTCTGTGTGCATCTAACCCTAACTCTCTCTCATCTCCCGTTAAATAAGTCTTTGTTTTTCAAAGCCCAGGCCAAGGTTCACCTCTTCTGAAAGCCTTCCAGGTTGCCCAAGGCCCCCACATCCTTATGTTCTCACAAGTGCCCTGTGTCCAGGGACCTGCCCAGGACCCCACATACTGGGCAAGGACTCTCCTTTACGATCACTCTGCCATCTCTCCAACCAGGGGCAGCATGGTATAGACAGAGAAAGAGCACTGGGCTGGAAGTCCACGGCCCTCAGTTCTAATCCCCTTAAGGTTCATCCTTTCTGCCACCGGGGCAAGCCCCTCCACTACACCACGCTGCCTCTTATGCCCAGTGGCTCCAAGACACCCTGCTCCCTCCCTGCAAAATGAGAGAGTTAAAGCTGAACCACACCCTCCCTGAGGCCCATTTCTTGCTAAGAGACTAAGGTTGACAACAGTGCAGTCCCTGAGGGGCTGGTATTTTATTCATCCACCCAGAAAATACTTGTTGAGCATACATTGTATACCACGCTGTGTGCAGCAGGCTCCCTGCCTTGCACAGAGAAGAGGGTCCTAGTGGCAGAGCTGGATGAGACCTCAGAGATTTGCTGGCCCAATTCCCTTAATTTACAGGTGGGGAACCTGAGGCCCATAAAGGGGAAAGGTGGTATGGGGGGGCAGAGAGAACACTCAAGGGTAAAGTCCAAATCCCTTGGCATGCATTCAGTGAGGACAGGCATGCAAAGAGCTTAGAAGGATGTCTGGAGTGTAGCAGGTACCTTGGCCTTCACAGGAGACCTTGCAGGAGCTGCCCCCACTCACCAGTTCAGCCTCATCTCTGACCACACCCCTCTCATTCTCAGAGCTCCAGCCACACACAACTGCTTGCTGCTCCCCCGTGCACACCTACAGGCCTCACACATGCTCCCTCCTCTTCCACCTTTGCCTGTCCTCAAGGCCCTGCTAGACAGTGTCCTCCTCCATGTCTTCCTTGACCCCCCCCCCCGCCTCCCCCAGCCCAGTTCTTGGGGCTCCCACAGGCATTAATGCTGTCCGCTGATACAGAACTGATCACACCTCAGGGCTCCCCAGCACCCTGTGTAACACCAACCCAGCACTTGTCTCAAGGCAACAGTTTGCTTTGGTATCTATCTCCCTTTCCAACCAGAAAACAAGTTCCTCAAGGACACTGATCCTCTCACTCCTCCTAGTAGCCCCAGGCTCAGCACAGTGTCTGGCACACAGCAGGTATCCCTATGGTGTTGAACAGAAACTAGAAAAGGTGGTGATGGCACCTTGAGCACTAATGGAGGTGAAGAGGCACAGGCAGGAGAGTCCAAGGCACTCTCCCAGTCTTACCTTCTTTCACTACAAAGGCTATGCTTGCTCCCGGATCCAGGAGGAAGAGTACTACCAACGAGTCAAGTGCATAGGAGAGCCTGGGGTAGGACTGGTGGGAAGAAGTAGGTGGTATGGTAGGCATATGGACCAGAACTCCTGGAACCACAAGACAGGGCTTGAGTGTCTCGTGACCCTACTGGAGGATAGTATTAAAGGCCTCGGCTGGCTAGGGCCTTAGAGGAGAGGGTATCCTAAAGTAGGCAGGAGGTCCTACTTGGAACAGACCCCACCAGCAGGCTCCTGGGAAGCATGCACTTTGCCAGAAGATTCAGGGTTTAAACCCTTGGCAGGCTGAGCTGTCTCCATCTCCCCTCCATGCCAGCACAGAGCACCCTGTGAGTGCAGCTGACAGCCTTTGGTGAACCGGCCCCCAGGACAGCGGCACACCAGAGCACAGAGTCCTGGGGAGTACAGTCATGGGGGAGGTGGACAACGAGTTCATCCCTGCTGCCCAAGGAAGCTGCTTCCAACCACTCCCTCCCCCAAGTCAGCCGCAGGACTGGAGGTGGCCGTCCATGGGTTCTCCAGATGGGAGGCAGAGGTGTGTATACCTGCTCTCCCCACCCCGCCACATTCACTGCGGCCTAAACAATATACAATGCCTCCTCTCATTCGTTTTCTTCAGCATGTGACAGGCCAGGAGCAGCTGAGACAGCTTTGAGGGTTTGGGGAGAGGGGAATTTCCGAGGGGCGGGTGGGGGAGGGGAGGGGAGGCGCTCCCCCTGCCCTCTACAGACAACAGATTAGAGATTTTTCTGGCCACAGGGAAAGGGAGAGTGGTGGAGGGAGGGCCCCCCCAGCCTGAAGGGGATTTCCAGGAGAACCTGGGCCCTGTGCCACCGGTGCAGATCCAGGGCCTCCGTGAGGAGGGAGAGGGAGAGGCAGCTGGACCCGGCCTCTCTGAAGGTGTCAGAGGTAAGGGAGGGGATGGATGAGGCCTTCTTGGCCTCGGCTTCCTGCTCCTTTCATCCCACCCCTGGTTGAGGCCCCTTTCTGGGATGGGATTTTCCATTTGAAGTCAGAACAAAGGAGTGGGGAAGCTGAGGTCAGCCTGGCAGGTATGGGCTCCTGTTCCGCCTCCAACACTGGTTGGCTGTATGACCTTGAACAAGTCACTTCCTCCTCTGGGCCTCAGTTGCCCATCTGTATGTACCATGAGGGCTCCCTATGACATCTCAGGCTATCAGCTCTGAGTGCCCAGGATCTGGAGATACCCATGCTCTGGGGGCCCATATCAGATTACCCACCTATCACCCAAAGCCACTTAATGCCAGGCCCTGTGCTGGGCAGGGTAGAGGGAGAAGACAGTCAGCCCAGGGCCTGCCCTCAGGATGTTCAGAACAGTGAGGTATGGTGATGTCTGTGCCCACGGAACCTGACAGCCAGCTGGTCCCAACCCCCAACAGGAGCCTTGCCTGGTTCCAGCTCTGCAAATCCCTCAACCCCAGCTTCCCCTCATTCTTCCATTTTAGCTCGCTTCACCTCTTGGGGAAGCCGTCTTTGACCTCCCCCTGGGATCACTCTGTGTTCTCCTTAGTCACACTTCTTGACCCTTAATTACTTGTTCAATGTCTACTACCCCCCTCAATCTGTGAGGTTCACGAGGACTGGGACCTTGTCTTTCATTCATCCTCAGGACAGAGTCTGGTACATAGTAGGTACTTATTACCTAATATTAAATACTTAATAAGTATTTGTGAAATAAATTAGTGAGACCCCCCTCTCCCATCTGGACCCAAGGCAGACAATGCTCATCACTTCAGAGGGGCTTGGAGAAGGTGAACCCAGACTCCTTTATGGAAACCACTCCCCCACTGATGTATCCCACAGCAGAGGGAGCCCTGCCCATATCACATCAGTCAAGGCCCCAGGCTAAGGACACTGAGATGCCCCTCCCCAAGAAGCAGGTGACCAGAAAAGCATATCCTGGGACTTCCCTGGTGGTCCAGTGGTTAAGAATCCACCTTCCGGGCTTCCCTAGTGGTGCAGTGGTTAAGAATCTGCCTGCCAATGCAGGAGACACGGGTTCGAGCCCTGGTCTGGGAAGATCCCACATGCCGCGGAGCAACTAAGCCTGTGCGCCACAACTACTGAGCCTGCGCTCTAGAGACCACAAGCCACAACTACTGAAGCCCGCGCGCCTAGAGACTGTGCTCTGCGACAAGATAAACCACTGCAGTGAGAAGCCCACACACCACAACAAAGAGTAGCCCCTGCTCGCCGCAACTAGAGAAAGCCTGAGCACAGCAACGAAGACCCAGTGCAGCCAAAAAAATAAAAAAGAATCCCCCTTCCAATGCAAGGGACAAGGGTTCAATCCCTGGTCGTGGAACTAAAAATCCCACAGGCTGCAGGGCAACTAAGCCCGCACACTGCAACTACTGAGCCCGTGTGCTCTAGAGCCCGTGTGCCAACTAGAGAAGCCCGGGCATTGCAACAAAAGATCCCGCATGCTGCAGCTAAGACCCAACACGGCGAAATAAATAAACATTAAAAAAAGAAAGAAAAGCATATGCTGTTCAACTCCAAATCTCTTGAGCACCCTGCTCTAGAGTCTGGGGGCAATAATTTCCCCAGGAGTATCACAGAGATGATGACACTGGACCTGGCCTTAAGGATGAATAGAAGTACTGGATAGAAAAGGGAAGGGAAACACATACTAGGTGGGGAACAGCACATGCAATGGCACAGAATGTGGAAATACATGGAGTGTTTATTGAAAGGCAAACAGATACCACCCGGACCTCAGAGAGGCAAAGTGACCAGTAACCAAAGTGCCTTTGGGTCCTCACTTTGCTTTAGAGCTACACAGGCCCCTTCCTCAGCAGGGAGAGTTGGCATTATTCACCCTGCATCCTCACCCACCTTCCTATGACATCCAGACCACTGGGTCCCAATGTCGTGTCCATCTGACTGGCCAAAGGTAGGCTCTCCTTCCCTGAACATAGCTCCCACCCCCAGTTCCCCCTTCCAGCTTGCTCCTCCAGACCATTCTCAAACTCATAGAATTCTAGAATGAGAAAGGGCCACTAATGGTCAGAGGTCATTAAACCCCATCTTTATTAAGACAGACAGTGTCTTGCCAAGAATGGGGCAGGACTTGGCAAAGCAGAACTCAAACGCAGGATTCTCTCCATAACCCCATGCCCAGCACAGCTCTCCCTGAGTGAGTGGCCAACATTCATGGGGTTAAATCTGCTGAGCCTGGCAGGGTAGCTCCTAAATTCTCACTATCAGTATCGGAGCCATCCCCAGCGCCCACCCCCCAGCCACTGCCCACTGCCTGAGAGAAACCTTCGGGAGGGCTGTATACTCCTTTCCCCAAAGTTGATCCTAAGCTCTACAGCAGTTACTCCCCTCGAGTCAGAAACACATCCAACCTCATATTATCTTGTTTGGAGAGTATGGCCTCTGGAGACAGACTGAGTGGCTCTGTCAGTGCTACGCTATGTTCATCATGTCCATGCAAGTAAGAACCTTGCCTGTCTTGTCCCAAATATTTGCATTACCCTGACCAGTACCTGACACTATCAAGTAAGGAATATGTCTTTTTCAAATGAATGAAGCTGAATGACCTTGACCAACTTACTTTCACCCTCTCGGCCTATTTTCTCACCTATAAATGGTTGTAACTGACCACCTCCCAGGTTGTTGAGGACAACAAGGGAAAACATTCATGAAAATGCCTGGCCAGGGTCTGGCACATAGCAGCCTTCATGTTCCCCTTCAAATTAGGCAGCACCCTGCCCTCCTTCCACACTCTGCTCACCTCGTCCAGGAAGCCTCCCCCGATTATCTGCCAGCCTCCAGTCCTGGCATCCATCCCAGAAACACTTCCTCCCCACACACTTGTCTAGAGTCCACATGATATTTCTGAAATATATGGATGTCTGCTTGTTTGTTTGTCTGTCACTTTTTCTGTGCCTGAGTCCTCCACTGGACAAAGGTAAGACTCCACCTTCTGTGGATCCCCCCTCAATAATCATCACCATCACGGGTATCTGAGGTGTAACCAATGAGTTGTTTTCCAAACATGAATCAGGATAAACTTAGCTAATGCTCAAGTCCTCAGCATCACAGCAGCAGCAACCTGCTACATCTGGATCATGCTCCACAATTCACAATGCACTTGCATGTCTGTTTTCTAATTTGATACTTGAAACACCCCTGTAAAGCCAGGATTTTTTATCTCTATTTTACAAGTAGCAGAAGTGAGGCTTGGAGGGGTTAATAACCTGCCGGTGTCACATGGCCCGAGAGGGGAAGACCAGGGCCCAGGACGGAATTGTCCTGTCAGCTTCAAAGCCCATTCCTTCCAGACTGGGTCCTTACAACTCAGGTGAATAAACTCACAAACACAATAACAGCGACCCCTTACATTTCTATGGTGACTTCACTTTCAAATAATTTTCACATCCTCTTTTGTAAGAATCTTGGAAAGCTCACAGACCCATCAAGGATATGTCCAGGGCTTCCCTGGTGGCGCAGTGGTTGAGAATCTGCCTGCCAATGCAGGGGACATGGGTTCAAGCCCTGGTCTGGGAAGATCCCACATGCCGCGGAGCAACTAGCCCCGTGCGCCACAATCACTGAGCCTGCGCATCTGGAGCCTGTGCTCTGCAGCAAGAGAGGCCGCGATAGTGAACGGCCCGCGCACCGCGATGAAGAGTGGCCCCCACTTGCCACAACTAGAGAAAGCCCTCGCACAGAAACGAAGACCCAACACAGCCATAAATAAATAAAATTTAAAAAAAAAAAAAAAAAAAAAGGATATGTCCAGCCGGAAGGTTACCCCAGTGAGAAGGTCCCCTCTCTTCAAGAGACAGTAATGGAAACAGTGAGGCCACAGAGAAGTTGCTTGCCCAGTGTCACAGGGCTTGCTAAGCGCTGGGCCAAGATGTGAACTCTCATTAATTTGCCTGACTCTGATACTCTTCCTACTTTATCAAGTTCCCTCACTTTTCTCTGGGCCTCTTCCCATCTGTATAATGGGTTGGATGAGAAGATCTTTAAGCCTTACCCCCTGGTCTATGTCCTTGGGAGAATCATGAAAGCAGGACCAGTTTTGGAAGTCAGATGATTTGAGTTCAAATCCCAGGTGGGCAAATCAATCACTCACTGTCCCTGAGCCTCAGTTTTTCCATCTTCAAATGGTCGTAAATGATAATGGAGGTAATGGATGCAGGGGGGTGGGGGGGGCGGGTTCTGGCACATTCAGAATAATAAATAAATGTCAGACTTCCTCTCTTTCCTTTCTAAGTCTGTGCAGGGCAGTGCGGGGAGCACGGGGGTTCTGGAAAACAGAGGCTCAAAATCTATCCCAAGCTCAGTTTTCCCTTTTATAGTAGGGGACTCAGATTAAAGAAGCCAAGACCTGCATCTATGGGTCTCTGGTTCAGCAACTGGGAGCAGGGAGATAATGACCTCCCTAGCAAAGGCCCCTGACCTCCCAGGAATTTTCTGTGTGTGCCTCCTCCCCATCTCCCCCAATCTTCATTCTAAACATTTTCCCCAGAAAGAGTTAAGCCTTCTTTGGGCTTCCCCTTCCTGACCAGCGGTGCCAGTGGAGATTAGAGAGATTGGATTTATTTCTCTTAATAAACAGAAAAGAAGTTTGGCCAGGCAGGTGACAAGGAAACAATTGGAATAATAGGAGGTTGGAGCAAAAGGAAGCAGGACTTCCTCCAGACATACCTGCGGCCACCCCCAGACCTGGGGAAACAACAGCCAGGGGCAGGGAGGTGTTGCCCATGCACGTGGTCCCCAATCAGGTCGACCTGCTGCCCAGAAAGCCCAGTGCTACCCAATACCAAACACAAGGCAGGGGGAGGCCTGCCACTGACCCAATGACCCTTAACCCAGACTGTCGGAGCAGGGACCTACAGAGTCAGCTTTTCCAGCCCCTGCCCCCAGGCTGATCTCCCAGGGGAAAAGTGTCCACTGCCCTGGGGTATGCCACTAGCCTCCTATCTCTAATCCTGACAGTCTGACCACAACCCATCCTGCTGCAATTCTGACCCATGCCCCCTTGAATGTGACAGGGATGACTTCAGACTGAATCCCAGTGGGGCAGACCTGGGACAGACTTCATGTACTGTAGGGACTGCAGAGCCCTTGGAAATACCCCTCATGCAAACCTTCCCATGGGGCCTGGCCCAGTCATCTCAGCCCCAGCACCCAGCTTCTGTTTGTGGCTTGGGCTGCAGGGGAGCAGGGCCCATATCCAAAAGGAAGATCAAGCCGGATGAAATCACACAAGAGGCCTTTCACCCTCTTCCTGACCCCTAAAGTGTTCCATCTAATTATCCTCCAGAGGAGGTGGTGAAAGGACACTGGGCGGGTAAACACAGGCGGAATGGGATGGGCCTGCACACACCGCCATTTCCTCACCTCTAGCACTGCAGCAGGAGCACAGGAAAGGTAGACTTCCTAGGACGGCTGGCCCCAAGGGAGCCCCACCCTCTTGCAGAGACTCACGCCCTCCACCTCAATCAGGAGACGGAAACAGAGAGGAAGATGAGGGAAGAACAAAGCAAGCGGCCAAAAGCAAAGTGATTCCAGTAGGGATGGGCCAGGTCAGCCACCCCTCCCCTCAGGCTGCCCATCCATCAGGCCAGAGGGAGCCTAGAGGCAAGGAATCAGCTGTAGTACTTCAGGTAACCACCGCTGCCCCAGGTACAGCCTCTCCATTAACTTGGGCCTGTTTCCCCCATCTGCAAGCACACTTCCAACACAAGACCGTTTCTACCAAGGCGGGGGGGGGGGGGGGGGGAAGGAGCGGTGGGTGGGGCAGTTGGCTCAGATCCTGAGCTCACCACCCCAGGAGGTGGATGTTTGCGCTTTGGCCCAGGTGAGTGGTGAGGGGGACCAGGTAGGAAAAGCTAACACTGCTAAGAACCTAAAGCATGTTATGCTCCGTGCTGGGTCCTCTGTGGGGCTGGAAACCCGGATCCCCCTCGACGGCTGAAACACCTTTTGAGTGCAGTTGGCTTTCCAGACCCTGAGGGACCCCCCCCTCACCAGAGATGCAAGGTCACGTGCCCCTCCCATTGACCCCAGGCCAGAGTCAAGACTCTGACCCCCTGACTCAGCAGCAGAGGGCAGAACCTGAGTGAGACTGGGGGAAGGGGGCACCGCCTCACCGTCCCAAGAGCCGGGCGACCAGCACTTCCTGCTTAAGCCAGGGGATTCCTGCCCCCTTCGGGGGGTCCTCTCCATCTCGAGCGGGGCAGGGCTGAGTCTGGGAAATTCTGGGGGGCGGGGCGGGCCAGACTTGGGGGTACTCGGACTGAGCCCTGGGCTCTTCGCTCCCCAAGCAACGGCGCCTGGGGAGTCACCACCTCCGACACGCTGCGGACCCCCAGAGGAGCCACCCAGGCCGCACCCTCGGCGCCGCCCGGCGCCTGCCCAGGTGCCCGGTCGCCTTACCTCGGCCTTTACCCTTGGCCCTCCTGGCCTTGTCGTCCTCCTTCTTGGCCCGGGGGGCGGCCGGTTCGGCGCCCTCGGTCCCTGCCGCCTTCTTGCGCCGCTTGCCCCGCAGCCAGCTGAAGGCGCGGCGGAGGCCGGACACGCCGGAGCGAGACTTCTTCCTGCGCGGGGGGCCGCCCGGGCCCCCCGGCTCTTCGGCCGCAGGTGCGGCGGGGGGCGCGCGGGCCGCCATGGCTCGGCCGGGGGACCCGGCGCGAGGGTCAGGCC
>NW_006796548.1:1199512-1200047 GCF_000442215.2 Lipotes vexillifer | reverse complement strand
GGGAAAGAGGGGAGAGAGGTGTTGGGTTTGGGCCCCAAGAGAACGTGGTGCCCTGAGTTTGGTCCGGGACGAGATGGGGGATTCTGAAATTATTCTTCTGCAATAAGGGAATTCTGAGAATGTTTTCCAGGACCCGGGCAGTACTGGAGGTTTTGCTCTAGAGACAGACGTCAGACCCACCCGAGACCTGTGACCGACAGTGGGTCTTCCTCTCCCATCTGGCGACTGGGAGTCGTCCCTTCGCTCCTTTCCCCTTCCTCACCCCACCTTCACCCAAGCCTCCATCAGTCCTCTGAGTGGAGCTGGGACCCATGCCTCCTGGGTTCCTGCTTCATCCTTGGGTGACTGGGATGAGGAGAGCCGTGGCTCAGTTTACCCTTGGGCCAGGCTGGGAGTCCCCAGAGCGCTCCTGCCTGGGTCTGAATTTTCCACTGAGATGCTCAACACTGATTAGAGCTGACCTTGGATTAAACTCACAGCTTTATAAGGTGCTTTGAGATCCTCTGCAGGTGACAAGTGTGACTGAGGAAGCTGG
>NW_006796548.1:1197618-1199502 GCF_000442215.2 Lipotes vexillifer | reverse complement strand
GAAAGGAAGCCTTTAAGAATCATGAAAATGCTGTGCTTGTTTCCTCCAGACCTCTGGCTCTTTATTATAGCTGATCAAGCACTTTCATATCATCTGATCCCACAACAAGCTCTGAGGGAAGCAGGGCAGGGAGTGATACCCCCATAGTACAGAAGGGAAACTGAGGCCAGAAGAGGACAGTGATTGCCCAAAAGCACAGAGGTGGTCAGCAGTAGAGGAGCTAAGATCGACAATCTAGGTCTTGTCTCTGCCTGGTCCCCAGGAGCTAGAAGTTGCCCTAGGGTCCAGCTGTGGTGTGGGTTCAGGGCTCTTAGACTCCCTCTCTGGGTCCCCAGAAGGGCATCATGATTACCCCACCGGTTAGAATTTGTCTTCATCGCCCAACCTGACCCTGGTCAAATAGCTTTCTCCTGGTCCCCACCCAGCCCAGTCAACCCTGCTGTAGTATAGATGACACTCACTATATTATAGAAGGATTAGAGTGTGCATTGTGACCTCTCTAACCTGCCTTAGCCCCCGAGTGCCCCCAGGGGCTCAGCTGTGGCAAACTGGGGCCATCATTGACACCTCCCCCGTACCACCTGGGGGACCTGGGGCAGATCACTGTCCTTGCTGGGCCTCAGTTTCCCATCTAACCACCATTCATTTGGTTTCTGCCCAGCCTAGCACTATCCCTAAGGACCCTACCTCTCCTTCCATTGGTGAGTATCAGAGGAAAATTGTTATAGGCAGGGCTGAGACTTGGAAAGAGAGCGATGCACAGGGCCTTGGCCTGTTGGATAGTCTGGATGCATTGGTAAGGAGGAAAGAGGAAAGCAAACATACTCTGGCTTTTGGAAGTGGCGATCAGGAGAGTAATGTTGGGCAATCTCGCCCCCCACCAACCCTTTCAGCACCTCCTTTCTTCCTGGTGGCCAGACTGGTTACACAGTTTGCAGAGCCCAGTGCAAAATGAAAATGCACGGCCTTTATTCAAAATTTATTAAAAATTTCAAGAAGGCAACGGCACAGCATTCAACCAAACATGGGGCCTTTCCGAGAGCAGGGCCCTGTGGACTATGCCCACGAAGCTGGTCCTGCCGGTGGCTCATATAATTCCTCAGCAAAAGCTCCCCTAGAAACACAACCCCGAGGAGTCAACTCACAGATTGGGTCCCCTGATTAGGAGAAGAGGAGAGGAAAGGGGAGTGGGGAGAGGTCAGGTCTGTGTTCCCCTCACTGCTCCTTACTCTAACACCCAGACATTCTCACCTCCCATCTCCAGCCACCCCTCAGACCAGCAGCCCAGCTTTCCTGCTTGTCCCTTGGCCTAATGGACTGGCCTGCTTCTGAGCCCCTCAGGGCTAGCTGGGAAGGGCTAGCCTGCAACACTGCTCTCTGGATTCATGATTGCTCAGCTCAGCTACATTTCTTTGCCGGCCCTCTGGGCAGCTAAGGAAACTGACTTCCCAGCAGCCGCTGTCGGCAGGGCCCAAAGTCCATCCTGGAGCCAGGCTGTCACCTGACCAGGAAGGAAGCTGCCAGCCTGTCCCCAGGGAGGAACCAGCAATAACCAAGCTTGGGGCTATAGCCCCTGAGGCCATCCAGCTTTGCTCCCTCTGTTTTTGTTTTTCTTTTTTCCTTTTTCTGGCTGTGCCACATGGCTTTCAGGATCTCAGAAGTACAGAGTCCTAACCACTGGAACGCCAGGGAATTCCCTGCTTCCTCTGTTTTTGGAAAACCCAGGACCACCCCATGTTGCCCTCACACCCATCCTACACTTCCTGACCCCCCACCCTTGGGAGACCTGCCTCCCATAGGCTCCAGCTTTGTCCCCTGCTAGGCCTGGCCTCCACCTACAGACTCCAGACTAGGCAGCCACGCCAAGGTATGGCTGAGCCTCCC
>NW_006796548.1:1196347-1197571 GCF_000442215.2 Lipotes vexillifer | reverse complement strand
GGAAAGAGTCTGTAAATCACGCAGCTGCGGGTGGGAGCACCTGTGGCTTCCCTCAGTTCTTAGACCAGTTGGAGGGCAGATCAGTTCTGCAAAGTCGAGGATGTTGAGAGATTAATAGTCCTCGTATTCCATGGATAAGAAAGCATAAACAGAGGTGGAGTGACTTGCCAGCAGGCACACAGTTACCTCTGGGCAGAGGTGAAATTTAAAACTGATTTGTGTTCGTGTTGGGGGTGGTGGTGGTTCTAATTGGTCACTTGCTTTGTGCCCCTGCCCCACCCCTGCTGCTTTCAAGGGTGGGCAGTTAAGACCCTGGAAAAGCAAAGTATTTATCCTGGGGCCGCAGCTGGGCCTCCAGGAACCTCCAGAAATGTTCTGCTTAACTTCAGATGCACCTGTATGCATTTTTTCTGGGGAAAGGGTCCACAGCTTTAACAGATTCTCAAAGGGGTTCCTGTTTCAGAATGAACTAAGAATCTACACTTTGATCCTTTTCAGTGGGAGAAGATAGAAAGGGGCTCCTTGTGTCTGATGCCCTCTACCTCTTTCCTCCCTAACCTGGGGGCGCAGGGAGACCCTGCAGGTCTCATCCCCACAGTGGACACTCCTGTGGCCCCTACTCTGTGGCTCCTGGCATCTGTGGCAGCGTATCAACATTTCAAACAACCTCCCTGCTGAGGTTTTCTTTGATCCTCCCAGCATCTCTTAGAATCAGGCCCCAGGCCTAATTCCATCCATTTTCCCTGCTGGGTTGAGAGGTGAAATAATGCCCAAGGTGTTAGTGATGTGTGTGGAATGGAGATGGAGTCTTGTGGGCTCTCAGCTCTGAGTTGCTGCCAGCTCCTAGGAGGCTGAGGGAGGGAAGGAAAGAGAGAGAGGAGGGGGAGACAGAGAGAAAGGAAAGGTTGCTGTTGCCACTGCCCAGTCTCCGTTGTGGAATGAATTCTGATTCCTTGCATTCTTTCAGCCACTATCTCCTGAGCACCAGCTCTGTGCTCCAGGCTTCCAGACTGACCAGCTATTCTGTGATCAGACTGTCACTCTCTGAGCTGTACACAGTGTAGAAAAGTGGGTTTCAACCTTTTTCTTTTAGCAGTGGAACTTTTATTTTTCCCTGCAAACAAAAGCCCCCTGAATTTTATCTGACAGATAAAACAGATAAAAGCAATGCTTTATACATATGAATTTATTTTTATAAATCAAAATGTATAACCTACTTAACAC
>NW_006796548.1:1186415-1196117 GCF_000442215.2 Lipotes vexillifer | reverse complement strand
GCAGGAACAATGCCAACATTTTGATGGACTAAAAATTTGAAATCCTGAGTTACAGGTGTGGTTATTGTTTTAACAGAGAGCCAGCGTTCAGTTTATTTCTGCAGCAGTTTCTCTTAGTCAGTAATTAGAAAATACTACACTTCATAGACAAGCAAGGGCAAATGGTAAGAGTTTTAACATCTTGGTAGAAATGTCAGGAGAAGCTTTATCTGAGGTCTGCACAGAAATGAGTTATCCAGCCAGCCCAACCTAATGGCTTGTTAAGAGTCAGCCTAACAAGTTTCTCATCTCGGTCCTGCCACTAGCTTGGTGTCCTTGGGTAAGACACTCGCCCTCTCTGGGCACCAGTTACCCCATCTGAATATCTGATTTCACCTAGAAAAGGAGAGTGTGAGTGGAGGTACTGGAGTGGGTTGGGGTGTGTGGGGTGATGCATCGAGCATATATGGAAACTTCATTACTCATCCTCACCGCCCACCCCCATCCCAGTGCCAGACCTGAAGAAGGAGCCACAAAACCACTGAACTGCCCAAGTTCAAAGGCAGAGGCGAGTTGCCATGGAGACGTGCTTTGTTTCCCAACTGTCTGGCTGCATCTGACAAGCACAAAAGCTGGCCAGATGGACACTGACCTAGGCTGAGAGAGCCAGGATTTCCTGACCCCCAGATCCACAGGGCTCACTGCTGTCCAAGGAGGGCTGTCAGTTCTCAGTTCTCACCCCCAAAACAGGGGCATGACCAGCCTGGTCTGCCAGTTGATAAGGCTTCCTGTAGGGAGCTGCTGGGTGGGGCCTCCAGGTGTTTGCAGACACCCACTCCACCAGTCCTGGGCAGCAAGGCTGGCCCTGTGCCCAAGGGCAGGGCTAGGAGGGAAGTGCCCACACTCAGGGCCTTCTGGAAGCTGGGAGAGGGCTCAAGATGTATGGGGCCCATGATCGGAAGGAAACAGCTGGATTCTCAGCAAGACCCTCCACGCCCACCACGCACACAGGGCCTACACAAACACGCCAAGACACAAACACAGGTTGACAGACCCACATGCACACCAGTTTACCCTGGCATACTCAGATACATGGACACACACCAAGACACAAACCCAGATACACACTGATACCTCTGAGTACCCATAAACGCCCAGGTACACTGAGACAGCCTGATATCTAAACACATGTAAACACACACAGGTACAGAAACATACCCAATTATACACAGACGTGCTGACACACACACATACATACACAAATGCTCACATTCCCAGATGCACAGACACTCATACTGTCATCCACTGATACAAAAACAACACACACAGATACCCACTGGCCCATAAATCAGAGAGATATACAGAAGGCCTAGTCACATAAATATAAACAAACAGTTACAAATAGCAGCACCGATGCACAAAACCCAACACAGATTCAGGCAAGAGGAAGCGAAGGGAACTAATACTTGGTGAGGGTCAATTCTGCATAGGCAGCGTGAAAGGAGTTATATCTGTAGGATCTTCTTAAAATCCTTCCAACAATCTGTGAAGTTGGCATTGTTATCCCCTCTTTTTACAAATGCAATAACGTAGAATATATGTATCTATAAAATGCCCAAACAATGCAGAAATAAATAGGGTAAAATGTGAAAGTGCCTCTTCACACATGTTCCCCAACTCCACCTCACCACTGTTAGTGTTAGTGGGCAGTATGCACATATTTTTTCTACGCATTTACATACAAGCATTTAAAAATACTACAAGTCTGAACATTTCCCACAAAACCAACTCAGAGTGGTTAAGAAATGTGACCAAGGTCATAGAGCCAGTTAGCAGAATCAGGATTTGGATTTAGCTCTGGCTCACTCCAAAATACTCTTTCTGCTGCCTCAGCCCACAGACAACCACAGAGACACAAATTCACAAAGGGGAGGCCCCGGGCAGGGGGAAGGGCTGCACCTCAGGGCTGGCCCAACAGGCTTTCTGTCTGATTGCTCCGGGGAACGGGTGGTTCCTCTGGCTAAAGGCGTTGCCCCTATAAATTCCTGTTAAGGGGCAGATGTCTTCCTGGGATAGGAACCTTTGAATCATTGACCCCAGGTGAGCACCAGGCAGGTGACTAAGTGATGCAGGCACAGCTCCAACCCCAGCTTCCCCCAGTCTCCTAACTTCTCAATCCCTTCTCCACACACCCCAGAGGCACCTTTTCTGATGCTACATCTGGATCTTGTCCCTCTGGCAGCTTAAATCCCTTCCTGTTGACTCCAGTGTAAATCCCAGCCTCTTGGACACCTAGGGCCCTTCACTCTCCAGCCTGACCTCCCTCTCCCCATTTTTGCATTTGGCAAAGTACTTGTCCTTCAGGACCAGCCCAAATGCTCCTCTTGTTGAGCCTTCACTGACTCCCCCGTGCAGACTCACCCCCGCCCCACAGTGTGCTCAGCAGACACCCGCCATGACTTACAATCATCACTGTCAAAGCATCTCTGCTGATGGACTGACCAGCTTCCAGGGCTTGCCCTAAGTGTATTATATAATTGCCTCCCTTAATCTTTACAACAGCCCTAAAGAGATAAGAAGTATTGTCCCCATTTTACAGATGGTTAAATGGAGGCCCAGAGAGGTTGAGTCCCTTCTTCAAGGTCTGATTTTCTCAAAAGTCAGTCCTTGGCCACATCACATACAACCACATTATAGCAAACATGTTTCCATTGCCCTCCCAGCTAGAAGCCCTGGAGAGCAGGTTTCCTCGTCTCTTCCTGGCCTCCTTCGTCTCTGAACCTCTGGTGCTGGCACAGGCTTGGACAGTGGGGAGGGGCTCAGTGAACGGTTGTTGAATGAGGTCCCCATCCATTTGCTGTGACAGAATAAGAGAGGAGAGGAGAGGAGACACTGGGATACCCTGGGAGGACCCCTGCTAGATGGGATTCCCCAGGAAGTCACTGAAGGCAAGAGTTCCCTCAAGATTGGGATGTGTCTGCCCCTAGATCTCAGGGACATCTGTGCAGACCCTGCTAGGGGAGCAGGTGTCCTCTGGCTCCTCCACATGTCCCTCCCGTCAGGAGCTCTCAGCCAATCTGTTATTAAATATTTACTGTTTCCCACTCTGCTCAGCTTGGTGCCAGACCCTGGACAAGGGGACCAGAGAACAGGGGACAGGGAACTATACAGTTAATGATCACCTACCAGGTGCCATGGAATCCTCCCAACAGCCCTGCAGTTAGGCTCTCAACCCTATTTTTGCAGCTGAAGAAATGAGGCTCAGAGGAGGGAAGACACTGGTTCGAGGTCACACAGCCAGTGAGCCAATATCCAGAGTCAGCTGTGTGGGCATCTGTTCCCCTGCATCCTACCCCCCACCTCAGAGCCAGGGAGGATGTGGGCTGACTCAGAAAAGACTCAAGGAGGCCATTTCTGAGGTGGGGCGTGGCTGGAACACAGCCTGCCCTGGCGGATATTTTACAACAACAGCTTGCATTTGTCCAGCACTTTCCCTTCCATTAGCTCATCCAGCCCTCCCCAACATCCCCTCGGGTGCCTATTATTATCTCCATTTGACAGATGAGGGATGGAGGCTCCGTAAGGTCAAGTGACTTTCCCAAGTTTGCACAGAGCATGCAGAGCAAAGCAGGGGTAAACTTTCAGACCCTAACCCTCCTCCTGTGACTCCCTGCTGCCTCCACTTCTGCCTCCTCCCAGCAGTCCTCCCTGCTGCCCCAAGTGAGCTCTCTAAACCGGACCGTGGGCAATTCCCTGGCGGTCCAGTGGTTAGGACTCTGTGCTTTCACTGCTGAGGGCCTGGGTTCAATCCCTGGTGAGGGAACTAAGATCCCCCAAGCCACATGGTGTGGCCAAAAATAAAATAATTAATTTAGGGACTTGCCTGGTGGCTCAGTGGTTAAGCATCCGCCTGCCAATGCAGGGGACATGGGTTCGAGCCCTGATCCAGGAAGATCCCACGTGCCACGGAGCAACTAAGCCCATGCGCCACAACTACCGAGCCTGTGCTCTAGAGCCCGCGAGCCACAACTACTGAGCCCACATGCCACAGCTCCTGAAGCCCACAAGCCTAGAGCCCATGCTCCGCAACAAGAGAAGCCACCGCAATGAGAAGCCCACGCACCCCAACAAAGAGTAGCCCCGGCTCGCTATAACTAGAGAAAGCCCAAGTGCAGCAACAAAGACCCAACACAGCCAAAAATAAATTAAAAATAAATAAATATAAAAAATTTTTTAACTTAATTAATAATTTAATTTAAATGAATAAATAAATAAATAAACCCAACCATGAGCCTCCAGCTCTAAGGGCCTGGCCATTCTCTGCTCTCTCGTACCTCTCACTGCCGCACCTTTGCCCGTGGCTGGTTCCTTAGCTCTCCCTGACTCATTCACCTTTCAAGCTCCTACTCAGCTTGCGAGTGCCAACTCAAATGCTCCCTTCTTTAGGAAGGCTTCCTGGATTGCAAGGATTTGTTTGTATGGATTTCTCCATGCAAACCTCTAATAGATCTTACTGTATTAAATTGCTTGTCTCCCTCCTCAGACTATGAGCTCCTGAAGGGCAAAGACAATGATTTTTCATGTCTGTCTTCCCTGCACATAGCTTTTCATTGAATGAATGAATGACATCCCTAACAGAAATAGGGACATTGGGACTTCCCTGGCAGTCCGGTGGTTAAGACTCCACACTCCCAATGCATGGGGCCCAGTTCGACACCTGGTCAGGGAACTAGATCCCATATGCCGCAACTAAGAGCCCACATGCCGCAACGGAAGATCCCACACGCAGTAAAGAAGAAGATCCTGCGTGCCGCAAATAAGACCCGGCGCAACTAAATAAATAAATTAATTAAAAAGAAAAAAAAAGAAATAGGGGCATCAAGAAGAGAACCTATTAATAAACATTTGTTATTATTTTTATCCAAAAAAAAAAAAAAAAAGAAGAGAAGCTAGTATTTAGGGAGGAAAAAGAAGGGATGGGATTTTGCTTTTGGCCATTTGGAGTCTGAAGTGCTACTAGGACATTCAGCTGGACATACCTACTAGGTAGGAGTTGGGGTGTGGTGGGGAGGAAAATTGACCAGGAAGAAAAGATATTAACAGCAACTGCCAGTAACTGAATACTGACTAGTGCCAGACCCAGTGCTGAAAACTTTTTTTTTTGGCCACGCCCTGCAGCATTGGGATCTTAGCTCCCAGACCAGGGAGGAGCCCATGCCCCCTGCAGTGGAAGCTTGGAGTCCTAACCACTGGACCACCAGGGAAGTCCCTCAGTGCTGAAAGCTTTATGTGCCTTACCCCATTTGATCCCCCAAGAGATAGGTAATATCAACTCATTTGATGGAGGAGGAAGTTGAGGCTCAGAGAAGTAATTTTCCAAAGTTACATTGCTAATAAAAGGCAGAGGCAGGATTTGAACCCAGATCCACACGATGCCAAAGTCCACGCACTTAATCCTGCCTCCATATGGAGACTATGGAGGATTGAGTTTATAGAACACATACCTTTAAGGGAGAGAGTAGGAAGCTGCGATCAGAGAGAGAACCATTCAAGAGATAGAAGGGAAACCAGCAGGGTGGTGTTTGAGACCAAGAAAAGAGCTCCGGGCTTCCCTGGTGGCGCAGTGCTTGAGAGTCCGCCTGCCGATGCAGGAGACGCGGGTTCGTGCCCTGTTTCGGGAGGATCCCACATGCCGCGGAGCGGCTGGGCCCGTGAGCCATGGCCGCTGAGCCTGCGCATCCGGAGCCTGTGCTCCGCAAATGGGAGAGGCCACAACAGTGAGAGGCCCGCATAACGCAAGAAAAAAAAAAAAACAAAAAAAAAAAAAAAAAAAAAAAAAAGAAAAGAGCTCCAAGAAGGGCCAGGTCAACAGTGCCTACTGTCCCTGAGAGATCAAGGTTGGGCAAGGGATTTAGCAACTAAGAGGCAACCTTCCAGACAGCTGCTTCCATGTGCTTCGGGGAGTCCATAATAGGACCTGCCTGAGTGGGAGGTGAGAAAGTGGAGGCGGTTGGCTAGAAAGAGAAAGAGAGAACAGGGAAGAAAGGGAGCATCCCATCAGTATGCAGGCCTGGGAGGGCGGGGCAAACAGGTTGGGGCTGGCCTGGAAATACTGGGGAAGGGATGCAAGCAGGTGTGGGTGGATGAGCATATGAGCACTGTGGGTTGAGTCAGCAACTAACCTCAAGGACGCCCTCAGTCTCTCCCTTGACAGCCCCGAGATCAAACCCTCTCCTCCATCCCATCCCCATCTTGCAGGCCAAGCCACACTAGCCTCATTCATCCTTTCCTCTCCCTCCCCGACCCTGTCCTCACCGCTCCCCTGAGGTTGTTCAGGACCAGCCATCCCCACCTCCAATCTGCTGTCTCACCCTCCCTGGCCCAGCCTGGTGAGGCAGGCAGGGAGGAGCTTCCAGGCAGGAAAGGGCTGAGTCACTCGGCCACACATCTGGTCTCAGATCTTGATACCCAGCTGAAAGGGGCAGGAAGGAAGAGGGCTCCTCCCCAACAAGCTCTTCTGGCCAGTCCTCACTTTGCCAGCTGAGTGGGGCAGGCAGGCAGAGGAGAGCCTTTGCCACATTAACAGCCAGCATCTGCTGAGCTGCTTCGCCCACTCCAGCTGGGGTCCTTTGCTTCTATGCTTTTGCCTTTAAAAAGTAGGGCTTCCCTGGTGGCGCAGTGGTTGAGAGTCTGCCTGCTAGTGCACGAGACACGGGTTCGAGCCCTGGTCTGGGAGGATCCCACATGCCGCGGAGCAACTAGGCCCGTGAGCCACAACTACTGAGCCTGCGCGTCTGGAGCCTGTGCTCCGCAACAAGAGAGGCCGCGATAGTGAGAGGCCCGTGCACGGTGATGAAGACTGGCCCCCGCTTGCCACAACTAGAGAAAGCCCTCGCGCAGAAACAAAGACCCAACACAGCAAAAATAAATAAAATAAATTAATAAACTCCTACCCCCAACATCTTCTTTAAAAAAAAAAAAAAAGTAGGGTCGTGCCTGAAAAGTAGGACCTGTCACCTCCATTTCACAGGTGAGGAAACTCAGAGAGACAAAGTAACTTGGGCAAGGTCACACAGATTGGAGGGCTGGTCCATTGGTGTCCTCATCCCATGCTCTGGGCACACAGGAAGGGATGGTGTTTGGAGACAGTGGACAAGGGGGCTGAGGGGCTCAGGCATACCAGTGGGTGACGCCTGCAAAAGCTGGGTCGAGGGAGGCACTAGGACCATTTATTTAAATAAATAAATAAATAAACCCAACCATGAGCCTCCAGCTCTAAGGTCCTGCCAAAACGGCCCCTTTCCCAAGCCCCAGTGGAAGGCAGACCCTCCTTCCTGCCCACTCCCTGCTCTGCCCTTGCTGTCGTTGGCTCAGCTCTGAGGCACCCCTATCTCATTCCTCAGCATCTTCCATCCTCCCCTCACCGTGCCATGCTGAGAGGAATAGCAGGGACCTTGGCAGGCGGTGTCCTACCATTCTGCACTCTGCCAGGGCACAGTGTTCCCATTGTCTTGAGCAGTGAGAGGTGTCCAGGTCCTGGGGAGGAGCGGGAGATCATGCCAGGCCTCTACTCTCTCCTCAGGCTGCTCAGCAGCCTTCTCTGGGGCCCAGGCTGTTTATCCACACAACAGTGGACAAACATTGAGTTTGAGAGTGACATTGGGCAAATCACTTCCCTCCTCCTGAATGGGGCAGCCCATGTAGATTATACAGAAAAGCAAGCCAATCAGCATTCTCCCATAGACCTGGACCATCCCTGAAATTAACTTTTGATTGATTCAATTGCATTTAATGTGGCTAGAGTCACAGATGTGCCACTTGCTGTGTGACCTTGGGCAAATTTCTAGACTTCCCTGAGTCTCGGTTTCCTCCTCTTTAAAACAGGAATAGCAATAATAACACCTCCCTACCAGAGTGGTTGTCGGGGTTGATTTAGACAATGCCCAAAGCAGGTACCACATAGTGTTTAAAAGAAAAAAAGAGATACTTAGTATTATTGGGAGATATCTGATTACAAACTGAATTCATTTTCAAAGAGAATCTGGGAAATGCAGAAAAGTGCAAAGTTGTAAATCAAAATCACCTGTAATTCCACCCAGAAGCACCTTTTTGTGATGATTTTCTTACACAGAGTGGAGTTGCCCTCCCTCACCCTCCAAGAGAATGACCCATGTGCTTCCAGGGAGGATGGGTGGATAAATCTGCATTTTCTGCATCCTCTCTGGGCTTCAGGTTCCCTGTCTGGAAAGAAAAGGGTTGAAGTAATCAGGGAAGACAAATAGATTTAATTTCATATGCTAACTGCTGCCTCAGATGGCTCTGGGTTCACAGTGCCGTGATCAATTAATCATGTCTGCCATGGACACAGGGGATGCAGAATGGAGCAGTGGTAGTATATGTACCCTGTGTAGCCACTGTGTAGAGTCTAAGAAATTCTTAAGAACCACTTCAGTTTTTAACATTCTAAGAAACTTTCCCCCTTTTCATTCTACTCTCTGTTCTAGATCCTGGCTTCCTCTGGGGAATGGGGAGGGAATCCTTGCTTTTTCTCCCACCCAAGGCCTGTCCTCAGCATACTTCTGGGGTCTAGCTCCTACTTAACATTCTCCATAGTTGTACCTTCTCTGCAAAGCCCAACTAAGGCTCTCCCCCAGTCAGGCTCCAAACAGGGGAGCTGTGGAGGGAGGAGGGTTTGGGTGTTTTCCTCACTAAAAAGGAAATATGCAAATAGCATGCCTTCTAGCAGTCATTCCTCACCAGTCTAAGCTTGGGCATTTGAATATTAAATGATCCCATGCAAATGAGCACATCCTCTCTCCTTAGCAGCCCTGCAGTTCTTTGGGCAATAGGGCTTCAACCCAACCTGAGGGTCCAGATAGCCCTCTCTGCAGGTGAGAAAGGACAGTGCCTGAAGGACTCAACTGAAAGATTTACCAGCTCCCATTCCGGCGTGAGGGCTCCGTGAGGCGGACCTGAGCTCAATAAGGGGACAGAGACTCAGAGAAAGCTAGGGACTCTCTAGGGATGGGGATGGGCTCCATCAAGGGGGAGGTCCTCTGTAAAAGAGAAAGGACTCAGTGATGAGGAAGGTGCTGAGGAGGGGGACGGAGGGTGGGAGTTCACTGAGGTGGATAAATCTCAAGAATCTGAGGTGTGGTCCCACTGCCCATTCCTTTCTCCCCCTCCCAGTCCTGCAGGCTTGCCAATGGCTATAACCTGAGGGGCCAGTGGGGTGGTCCCTGAGATCCCTGAATAGGGCCATCCCAGGGTTCCAAATGTCTTTCTGGAAGCTGCCTCCAGCCTAAGGACCCCAGAGGTGGGAGGAAGCTCCCAGGAAATGAGAAAACCTGGGAAGGCTCTCTTGTCCCCCATGGCCCCAGGCCAGACCTCCCTCTCACTGGCTTCCAGGGCCTTGATCTCGGCCCTGGCTCCCTAGCCCCTAAGGCCTCACAGTTTGTTGCTGAGGACTGTTTGGTGTTGCCTGCCTGAGCCCCCATCTCACTCACTGAGCCCCATCCTCCCCACTGAGCCCCCAGGCCCCTCACTGAGCCCCCATTCCCCTCACTGAGACCCCATTCCCCTCACTGAGCCCCATCCTACTCACTGAGCCCCCATCCTCCTCACTGAGCCCCCATCCTCTCACTGAGCCCCCAGGCCCCTCAATGAGCCCCCATCCCCTCACTGAGCCTCATCCCCCTCACTGAGCCCCCATCCCCTCACTGA
>NW_006796548.1:1172362-1186270 GCF_000442215.2 Lipotes vexillifer | reverse complement strand
GCCCCCCCACCCCCCCCACTGAGCCCCAACCGCTCACTGATTCCTTATCTCCCTAATGGAGGCTTGTTGGTAAACCTTCGTTTCCTGGATGAGCCACTGCAAACTGCAGCCCTGAGACCAGTGTTGCGTCTACCCAGTCTCTGGTATACCCATTTCAGCCACATCCTTGGCTTTGTCCTGGCCCAGGGCCCAGGTCGTGAGATGGAGGAGCCAGAGGCAAAGAGATCAATAATAGCCTGGAAGGAGAGCCCAGCTAAGGGCCTTCTTGGTCCGCTTCCATGGTGGCTCTGGGCCCATTCTGCCAGTGGCACGGATGTTGAGATGCTGCTGCTGCAGAGAGGCAGCTCCCCCTCTGGCTTGCCAAGACTCAGGCCAGGCGCTGGAACAGAAGAGCAGGCATCGGTCCCAGCCCGATGCCCTGAACAAAGCTGCACTGTGCACACCCTCCCATCCCCTCCACCCCTCCCCTCAGGCCAGGCCAGGGTCGGGCAGGGCCACACATGGAGGCCGGAAACAGAAGGACACCCAGGCAGCGAGGGGGTAAGGGAGAAAGGCTGTGAGCTCCAGGGTCAGGGACACAGAGTCAGACCTACAGGCAGAGAGGCTGTGGCTTACAGCCCTGAGTCTGGAGTGGCAGGGGTGGCCACCGGGTGTTCCAGGCGTCTCCAGGACACAGAGAAGCAGACCCATGGGAGGGAGACCCAAGTCCAGGAAGGTTGGAGGTGATGGTGATCCTGAGTGCCCTGGACAAGGGCACAGGAATCGCAGGCCCCACTGCACAGCCACAGCCTTGGCCAGAGCCCCAAGGCTCCTTAGTTGACTTCACTCACCTGTGCCTCAGCACAGTCGCCACAACTCAGCCCTGCCAGCCCTGTGTGGGGCACTAGGAGCAAAGAGATAACAAGGCACTGTCCCCAACTTCATAGAAGCGGTTGAAATCAGGGTCTGGACTCAAGGGATTAGTTTATGCTCTAGATGCCTGGCTCACCCACAGTCCTTTCTAAGGATTTCTTCGGTCACTATACTCTGAACTGAGTGGCCCAACTGCCCTGCCCCTAACTGGACCAGAGGTGGGCCTGGCCCTCACTCAGCTGGCCAGGGGCCCATGAAGTGGTGTGGCTGGAAACTGCCCTCCAGGAGTCAGATTCACTGAACGAAGCAGATCCTCTCTCAGGGAGTAAGCGGGCAACCCAGAGAGAGCCAGGTGCAGTATCATGAGGCTGCAGGAGCCAAGCCCAGCAAGGAGTCTCGCAGGCAAGACGTACATGAAAGACAGCAGTGAAGGCCCAGAAGGACCAAGCCTCTGTGACTCTAAGGGCCAGACTTGGGAGCCTGCAGCTGTGGCCAAGACGAGACTCCAGGTCAGGGGAGCTGTTTGCTTCCTGAACACCTGTGGAGACATGTGAGGCCCCAGGTGAGGGGCACCTCCCCCCGTCTTCCTTCAACCCCGTCTCCTGAAGCACAGGGTGAGCATTTCCCTGGTCCTTCTCATCCAAAGGAACCAAAGGGACACCGCCTCTCCATCCCTGCCTCTCTGGCCTCCTCCCAGCTTGATCCAGAGGGAGCCACAAATGGTAACAAGAGCCCTGGACTCGAATTCCAAAGATGAGATTTGAGTCCTGTTTTACCAGGTATCTGCCTCTCAGAGTCTCAGTTTTCTCCTTAGAAATATGGGAGTAAAGCCTACCCCAGGGGCTGTTGGGGAGAGTGAAATGAGGCTGTGGTGAAGAGCCCGTTTCAGCCTCCCCAGGGGTCCACCCGCCACACTCCCTCTGGGCCCTTGTCCCGTCTCACTGCTCCCAACCCTCTTCCAGATGGGCATCCAAGACTTCCATCCATCTGAGACTCTCACTCCAATTAGACTCCCTCAGTCTGCGAGGTGGCTCCAGATACCTCCCCTGGAGCCGGGGCTTCTGGTCTAAAAGGGGAGCCTCCAGGGGACAGAGGTCAGAGGAACAGTGGAATTTCAAACACTTGTGACCAGCCAGCAGGGAGGTTGCTCAAGCAGGCCCACTTAGTCACGTTTTCCCTCAACCCAGGGGCTCCGTCCAGGGGAGGGGGCCCCAAGACAGGGAGCTAGACTCTGGTTAGAACAGGAAGTCCGGCTCAGCCCCCAGGGCTCATGTGAGACTGTGTCATCTCGGCTCTGGGTGTGATGCCACGTGGGAGCCATCTCAAGCCACCTTCATCATTTCTACTCATGTCTCATCACATTTGTGCTTTACTCTCGGGGACTAATGGGCAGTCAGCCCCAGACTGACCCCTCACCCGTCAACACTGTCCCTAAAGGTATGAGCTCCGGAGCTTGAGAGACCTGGGTTCAAATCCTGGCTCAGCTACTCCCTGACTGTGGCCTGGGCAAGCTGCCTCACCTCTCTGAGCAAGACTGGAGTGAATGAGGGGCTTCCCTGGTGGCACAGTGGTTGAGAGTCCGCCTGCCGATGCAGGGGACACGGGTTCGTGCCCTGGTCCGGGAAGATCCCACATGCTGTGGAGCGGCTGGGCCCATGAGCCATGTCCGCTGAGCCTGTGCGTCCGCAACGGGAGAGGGCACAACAGTGACAGGCCCGCGTACCACAGAAAAAAAACAAAAACAAAACAAAAAACAACAACAACAACAAAAGACTGGAGTGAATGAAATGACAACACAGGAACAGCCAAGCAAGTGGCTAGGGGTCCCTGAATGTCAGTTCCCTTTCTCCTTCTCAGAGCCCTGGACTGGGACCATTGATGGGTCTGAAGGAGGCCAGGGGTCCTACCCTGAGTTGTAGGAGTCATGGGGTCAAATTCATGTGCCCTCCATGGGACCTGCAGCAGGTCACTGCAGTGCTTTGAGCCCACATTTTCATTTGTCAAATGGAGGTACAACTGCTTAGCTAACGTTAGGGCTCCTTTTCTGGTCACAGAAGGCTACTTGGAGGAAGTAACTGAGACTTCCTTTGGGTGGGAAGAAGGGAAACTGGACAAGAGAGGGACTGCCCTTCAAGGCAGGAGGTTGATGGATGGGGAGCAGGGGTGGCAGGGAGGTGACTCACCATGAAGGAGTGAGGCACAGAGGCTGGGCTTTTCTGAAGGGTCAGGGGTCAGTGGGAGGAGGCTGCTCAATGTGGACTCACAAAGGTTCAGACCTAATCTGAGAGGACTCTGCTAGCGACACACACGGAGTCACACACACCCTTGTCCACGTGGTCACACGAAAGCACCCTGGAAACATTCACATACTCCTGTACACTCAGGACACTCACAGAGTCACCCCCAGAAACAAAGAGACACTCACAAACTCATCCACACACGTTTTTACCTTCAAGTATATCCACACCTTCAGACATATTCACAGGAGCTCCTGTCCACAACATCCACACAGACAAAAGGGCAAACCCAGAGCTATTCGCGCAGGCACAGGGGCACACAAAGATGCGCTCAGGGACACTCATACATTCTTGCACACAATCTTGCACACTTGAGTACATGCTCACGGTCAAAGCCACACACGTTGTGTACACACTCCTGTATGATCTGAAGCATTCACAGACATTCCGTCAGGTAGAGCACGGTCAGGTACATGCACACGCCGTCTCCCCTACTCACCCGTGCGGCCAACCCCACCCACTTCCAGCTAGCTAGGCTCAGCGCTCTCTCTCCACCCACTTCCCACCGTCCTCTGGGGCTCCCTCTGGAGCTGGGGGAGGGAATGGGGCGGGGCTCACCCTGCTGATGTGGCAACTCCGCTCACCTGCAGCCGGCCGCACCCTCCTCGGATAAAGGCTTAAAGAAGCAGGAGTGCCGGCCACGGTCCCCACCAGGTCTCTGCCCTGGTTCCTCTGATGGGAAAAGTGAGGCCCAGAGAGGGGTCAGATGATGAATGGGACTTGAAACCAGGACTCCAGTGCCAGGAGCCGACTGGGGAGGGGATGCTGGTGCTGGGAACTGGGAACACTGGGTTCTAGGCCTGGCCTGCCTCCTGCCTGCCCTGGCTGGCTGCCTGTGGAACCTGCCTCTCCTTACTGTTCCCGGTCTCCCTACCAGGCACTCCCACTTCTGGCAGTCCCATCTCCGTAGCCAGCTCCACAGGCCCAAGCCAGAAACACACACACAGTCACTGCGCCCTGCTGACTCTACCTCCCCAGTGTTCCTCAACCCTGGGCTGGAAGGAAGCAACCTGTGCAGTGGGAAGCCCACCTCTGCTGCTTCCCAGCTATGTGACTTAGGGCAAGTTACTGCTTTTCTCTGAGCCTCAGTTTGCTCACCTAGAAACGTGGTGATGATCACACCTACCTCCCAGGATTGGACCGGTGAGAGAATTAAACAAGATAATATACGTGGTGGCTGCAGGGCCAGGCCCAGGGACTCGGGACAGGCTTGGTGAATGAATGGAAGACACGTGAAGGACTTGCCCAGATACCCTGCACTGGGCCAGGTCCCCCACTGCTGAAGCCTCCCTGATCCCATCACCTACTGGGGGATCCTGTACGACCAGCCTCTCCCAGGTTTGCTGTTAGTTTTGCTGCTGCTTCCAAAGCCCCAGCAGCCCAGTCCAGTCCCAACCACTGTACCATGGTGGGAGGAGGGCCTGGCGGGTGGGCAGGTGGCAGGGGTGGAGAGGGGTTGAGAGGACACAGCCATGCCTGTAGGAGCCACCAATCTGATGCGGAAGACCCAGCTCAGCTCTGCTCCTGGAGTACCCAGCTTAATCAGACCCAGTCTGTCCTGAGGGCCCAAGAATAGCTAGTGGGGGGGCTATGGCCCTGTCCCAAGGACTCCAAGTCTGATGTGGGAGACAGCCTAATCCAAGAGCACCCAGGCTGCTAGGGAAGACACTCCCTGGCCCAGCTCCTCAAACTACCTGGGGAGACATACACTTCCCCTGGGATTCCCAGTCCGAGGGAGGCAATTCACTCTCCCTAGGGGCTACCAAGCTAGGAAAGGAGACACAATTCTTGTTCTCAGGGACCCCAAGTCACAATAGAAGAGACTGAATACATACCTAGGACACAAAGGTACCCAGACACAGAGAAGCAGAAATGAGCACAGATGAACGTGGCTTTGTGCACGTGCCTCTTGTGTATGACTGTGACTCTATGCTCACGTGTGGCTCTGCATGACTGTCGCCTGTTTCTGTGACCAGGCATGTGCCTCTGAGCTGAGGCTCTTGAGAAGGCTCAGTGAGTGGACCCAGTTGGGTCTAATCACTCATTCAATGGACATGCATTCACTGAACATGCATTCACTGAACATTGATTTTGTCCCATTTGCTGGGCCCCACTCTGGGATGCTATGGAGCCTTCAGTAGGTGTGGTTCCTGCTTTCAGAGGCATCACTTTGTAAAGGTGGTAGATGAAGCACAGAATAAGCAGTTCCCTATGCTGCAACCTGTTTAGAAGCACAAGGGGCTGCAGTAGCATAGGGGAAGTGGACTTCCTGGAAGGAGTGATATTTAAGCTGTGCCCTAACAGGCTTTAGGGCTGAGGGAAAGTATGTTCCAGCTAGAGGCAACAGCATGTGCAGAGGCTGTGGACCTGGGGGGAGAGAGCCCAGGAAAGGTTTTCTGGAGGAGGTGACTGGATGGCGTTTTGGAAGAGGTAGGTAGGTATGGAGAGGGGGCTTGTAGTGGGACCAGCCAGAGGAAGTCTACTGGCCTGAGCCGTTACCTAGGCATGAAAAGGCGGTGTCCAGAGGAGCTTGAGGGTCTGAAGTAGAACCCGCACCTCCAGAGAGGAGAGGAGACACTCCTGAGTGGTGGGTTTAGGCGGTGAGCTCCTGGACTGGCCTGTGGGCTGTGCTAGGAGAGAGACCCAGCGCAGGGAGCCCGGGAAAGACCCCCCAAAGGATCCTAGGCTGTAAAGGGAATTTAATAATAGCTCCCTCACAGGGTAGAGGTGAGAATGACAATAAATGCACGTTCCCAAGTCGCTCTCGGATGAGCTCTCCAGGAGCTCATTTCCTCTCAAGAACTATATTATTATGGTCCCATTTGAATGCTGATGAAGCAGGCTCAGAGAGGCCCAAGGCTACAGAGCGGAACGCGAGAGTGGGCTGTCTGGATTAGAACGCAGCCTGAGACTAAGCCTGGCTCCTTGCCTTGAGTCCCGCAACCTCCCTCCCAGCACTCGAATGCGCCTCTTTTTTTTTTTTTTTTTTTTGAATGCGCCTCTTAAATCGGTAACAGCTGATGACTGCTGGACCCGGTGCCGTTACTATTATTTTTGCCTATTATTATCCCTGTGATTCCCGAAGAACATCCTTGATTCAACTCGGGCTCGGACCTCCCCGCCGCCTGCGCGCCCTCGGCCCCTGAAAACTCCGGGCCCAGACGACCCCGCGCGGCCTCGGTGGGAACAGCAACCCCCGGGACCCGGGGGGCGGGAGGATGGGGTGGTCGGTGTGGTGGCGCCCCCTGGAGGCAGTGCTCGGCGTTGCCTCCAGGGACGACCGCCGAGTGCGGCGTCCTCTGCACCCTTGGTTGGCTGCAGACAGGGGGCTCCCACACAGCGGTCCGAGGGGGCAGAGAGGAAGGAGGAAATAATGAGAATAACACTTATCAAGCGACTCTTGTACACTGGGCAAAGTGCTGGGCATTTCCAACACATTTTCTCATTTAACGCCCACCCAACCTCATTTCCCAGAAGTGGAAGCTGAGGTTCTGGGAGGTTAAGTAACTCATCAGAGATGAAAAACTGGGTTTGAACCCAACTCTGCCCAAGTGTGTGGCCATGCCAAGGGCCCCTCTGGGGTAAGTCCGAGGAGGAAAAGGCCATTGGACACTCACTAGACTATAAGCCTCTGGAGGTCAGGCATAATGATAACGATTATAAAAAATAAATTCAGTCATTAGTGGAGGCAGTACATTGAATTTGAGTGCCAGCATTTCCTACCTGTGACTTTGGTCATCTAACCTGCTTAACCCCTCTGAGCCTCAGTTTTACATAAACATCAGTAAATGAGCTTTATTACAGGCATTATGCTCTAGAACTGTTCTGAGGATACACGGCAATAATGCAGACAAAATGCTTAGCTTAGGAATTCCCTGGCGGTCCAGTGGTTAGGACTCCTCACTTTCAC
This sequence comes from Lipotes vexillifer, assembly GCF_000442215.2. NCBI lineage: Eukaryota > Metazoa > Chordata > Mammalia > Artiodactyla > Lipotidae > Lipotes > Lipotes vexillifer. The sequence goes on along the minus strand of NW_006796548.1, from coordinate 1,179,211 downwards.
TGCCGAGGGTGCGGGTTCAATCCCTGGTTGGGGAACTAAGATACCACAAGCTGCATGGCGCCCCCTCCCCCCCAAAAAAAAGGTTTAACTTAGCACCTGGCATGTCATAGGTGCTCAAGAAAATAGCTAATACCATTTGCTCATATGGCCATTATTTATTTAAAGCCTAGGGGCTAGGGATACAGCAATGAAAAAATACAGATATTTTTCTTGCTTTAATGATTTCTTAGTCTTGTGTTCCTAGGATCTAGCACATTGTCCGGCTTAATAAATGTTGAAATGAATAAATGAACTAATAAAGGAGTAAATGAATGAATGGACATATTGCAGTAAGTCAGTCCCTGGTTGCAGTTTCAGGGAGAGTAAGAGAGAGAAAAGAGAGTTTTTTAAAATAATAGCTACTATTATTTGGGCACTTACATTGCATCGGGTACTCGAGTAAATGCTTTTTGTGTTCTCAGTTTGTCCACACAGCAAACCCATGAGGTCAAAAGTGTTATCTGATTTTATAGACAAGAAAACAATCTCTGTCAGATAAGAGTGATTTTTCCTAAGGTCACACAGTAAGTGCAGAGGCAGCTGTTAGGCTCGGGTCTGCTGCCTCCAAAGCTTGGATTTGTACCAGGCTCCCTTGAAGCAGTGGGCTGGAGGGCCCGGCTAGGGCATCTTTCACCATCCACCTCCCCACGTCTAGTTGGTCTGCTGGAGCTCTTGGCATGCAAAAGAAGCTCAGCAGAATGGCCTCCATCTGCACCAGTAATAATGGGGAATGTGCTACTCTGAGCTTCCAAGAAGCAAGTTCACTTCCAATTACTCCTGTGCTGAGCCTCACGTTTAATTACTTTTCATGACAGTCCTGTGAAAATGGTATTAGTCGCCTATTTCACAGGCAGGGAACCGAGGTTCAGGGTTGCCTTCCCAAGCTTATGTAGGGTGTGCTCTGGGGTCTGGTGGAGACAGTTGCCAAGGCTCCCCTCCCTGCTGCCCTCTGGAGCCTCTCTACTTCCCAGCTCATCCCTCTGCCAGTTATCCCCCGAATCCTCCCCACACTCTTAGCCCCTCCCTGACCCGTTCTCTTGGTCAGGGTAACTAGAGGCCTAAGCCCGAGTAAGGTGAGCTAAGAGGGACCTCTTGGGTTGGGACCCTGCTTGGAGTGGTGGCCAGGAGGTCACTGTTCACCTAAAACGGGATTTTAATCTGTTTGCAACTTTTTTTTTTAGTAGAAAATGGTTTTTTAAAAATCTTTTTAAAATTGAGATATAGTTGGGCTTCCCTGGTGGCGCAGTGGTTGAGAGTCCACCTGCCAATGCAGGGGACACGGGTTGGAGCCCTGGTCCAGGAAGATCCCACATGCCGCGGAGCAACTAGGCCCGTGAGCCATGGCCGCTGGGTCTGCGCGTCTGGAGCCTGTGCTCCGCAACGAGAAGCCGCGATAGTGGGAGGCCTGCGCGCTGCGATGAAGAGTGGCCCTGGCTTGCTGCAACTAGAGAAAGCCCTTGCACAGAAACGAAGACCCAACACAGCCAAAAAAATAAAAATAAATAATTAAAAAAAAATTGAGATATAGTTGATGTAACAGGTGTTCAACATAGTGATTTACAGTTTTTAAAGCTTATACTCCTTTTATAGTTGTTTTAAAATATTGGCTATATTCCCTGTGTTGTACAATATATCCTTGTAGCTTATTTATTTTATACACAGTAGTTTGTACCTCTTAATCCCTTACCCCTATCCTGCCCCTCCCCCATTCTCTCTTCCCACTGGTAACCACTAGTTTGTTCTCTATATCTGTGAGTCTGTTTCCTTTTTGTTATATTCACTAGTTTGTTTTAATTTTTAGATTACACATATAAGTGATATCATATAGTATTTGTCCTTATCTGTCTGACTTATTTCACTTAGCATAATACCCTCCAAGTCCATCCATGTTGTTGCAAAGGGCAGAATTTAATTCTTTTTTATGGCTGAGTAATATTCCATTGTATATATACACCACATCTTCTTTACCCATTCATCTGGTGATTCTATATCTTGGCAATCGTAAATAATGCTGCTATGAACATTAGGGTGCATGTATTTTTTTTTTTTTGATACATAACCAGGAGTGGAATTGCTGGGTCATATGGTAGTTGTATTTTTAGTTTTTTGAGACACTTCCTTAGCATTTTGCACAGTGGCTGCACCAATTTACATTCTCACCCACAGGGTACGAGGGTTCCCTTTTTTTTTCTTAATACATGTTACATTTTATTTTATTTAATGTATTAATTGTTTTGGCTGCATTGGGTCTTAGTTGCGGCGCATGGGCTCTTCGTTGCAGCACGTGGGCTTTTCTGTAGTTGTGGTGCACGGGCTTAGTTGCTCCACGGCACGTGGGATCTTAGTTCCCCGACCAGGGATTGAACCCGTGTCCCCTGTTTTGGAAGGCGGGTTCTTAACCACTGGACCACCAGGGAAGTCCCCTTCTTTTATATTTTAATTAATTAATTAATTAATTTTTTATTTTTTGGCCACGCCAAGTGGCTTGTGGGATCCTAGTTCCCCAGGCCCTCAACAGTGACAGTGTGGAGTCCTAACCACTGGACTGCCAGGGAATTCCCTGAGGGTTCCCTTCTTTCTACATCCACCAACATTTGTTACTTGTGGTCTTTTTTTTTAATGGACCAGTTACTTAATTAGGTTTTTTTGGCAGTATGCGGGCCTCTCACTGTTGTGGCCTCTCCTGTTGCGGAGCACAGGTTCCAGACGCGCAGGCTCAGCAGCCATGGCTCACGGGCCCAGGCGCTCCGCGGCATGTGGGATCTTCCCGGACCGGGGCACGAACCCTCATCCCCTGCATCGGCAGGCGGACTTTCAACCACTGCGCCACCAGGGAAGCCCTAATTAGGTTCTTTATAAGATGTTTAGAACACTATGTTGTGAGGATAAATTCCATTTGTGAGAGCAAACACAGAGCAGAGGTACCCCTGGAGCTGAGGAACAGCTTTGATTCTTTGCAGAATTTGTGAGTCCACACAAATTTCTGATTTCTGATCAGAAATTTCAGAATCAGAATCAGAAATTTCTGATCAGAAAGGCTGATTTCTGATCAGCCTTGCACTGCTCCGTAATCTCGTATTTGTCTCTCTCTGTGCTGAAGACCTCTCCTTCCTGGTGCCTCTGGGCTTACACAGCTTCTTTTTGGCAGCAGTACACGTTTGCAGGATCTCAGTTCCCTGACCAGGGATCAAACCCATGCCCGCTGCAGTGGAGCAGAGTCCTAACCACTGGATAACCAGGGAAGTCCCCCTTCTTCTTCTACTTTTTTAAAAAAAATATTTATTTATTTAAGGCTGCACCAGGTTTTAGTTGAGACACTTGGGATCTTTAGTAGTGGCTTGCATGCGGGATCTAGTTCCCTGACCAGGGATCAAACCCGGGCCCCCTGCACTGGGAGTGTGGAGTTTTACCCAGTGGACAACAGGGAAGTCCCTTCCTTCTTCTTGAAGTAAGCATCAGTGGGATGTTCTGGGATTTTCACACCACCGGTATCAATTTTGGTGGAGGTGACAAACTTCTTGTGTGTTCTACACAGAGAAACTTGACTGAGGGACAGAGGCCCAGTCACAAGTAGCAAGCTCACCTTGCTTCAGGAAAATGAACCTTTTGCCTCTGGCGCTCAGTGAGGATGATCAGAATGGGCCCAGGACTGATGCTAGTGAATAGTTTTCTCATGTGCTTACTGAAGAGTTTTTTTGCCGTGACTCAACAGGTTTCCAGGCACATCTTCAGTAGGATAATACCCAGGCATTTTGCAAAGTTTAACCACTCCAGTACCACCATTCTTTTTTTTTTTTTTTTTTTTTGCGGTACACGGGCCTTTCACTGTTGTGGCCTCTCCCATTGCGGAGCACAGGCTCCGGACGCGCAGGCTCAGCGGCCATGGCTCACGGGCCCAGCTGTTCCGCGGCATGTGGGATCTTCCCAGACCGGGGCACGAACCCGTGTCCCCTGCATCGGCAGGCGGACTCTCAACCACTGTGCCACCAGGGAAGCCCTCATTGTGGTTTTAATTTGCACTTCTCTGATGATTGATGATGTTTAGTATCTTTTCATGTGCCTGTTGGCCATCTGTATGTCTTCCCTGGAAAAATGTCTATTTAGGTCTTCTGCCCATTTGTAAAATCAGGTTGTTTGTTTTTTGATGTTGAGTTGTATGAGCAGTTTACATATTTTGGATATTGACTCCTTATTGGTCATATCATTAGCAAATATTTTCTCCAGTTCAGCTGGTTGTCTTTCTGTTTTGTTGATAGTTTCCTTTGCTGTGCAAAAGCTTTGAAGTCTAACTAGGTCCCATTTGTTTATTTTTGCTTTTATTTCCTTTCCTTTAGAAGACAGATCCAAGAAAATATTGCTATGATTTATGTCAAATAGTGTTCTGCCTATGTTTTCCTCTAGGAGTTTCATGACCTCCAGTCTTACATTTAGGTCTTTAATCCATTTTGAGTTTTTTTTTGGCTGCGTCGGGTCTTAGTTGCAGCACGAGGGATCTTTGTTGGGGCACGCAGGATCTTTCATTGCGGTGTGCGGGCTTCTCTCTAGCTGTGTTGTGGGGGCTCTGTAGTTTGCAGCACGTGGGCTTAGTTGCCCCTCAGCATGTGGGATCTTAGTTCCCTGGCCAGGGATTGAACCCGTGTCCTCTGCATTGGAGGGCAGATTCTTTACCACTGGACCACCAGGGAAGTCTCAATTTTGGGTTTATTTTTGTATATGGTATGAGAAAATGTTCTAATTTCATTCTTTTTTTTTTAAAATAAATTTATTTATTTATTTTTGGCTGCCTTGGGTCTTCATTGCTGTGCGCGGGCTTTTCTCTAGTTGCGGCGAGCAGGAGCCACTCTTTGTTGTGGTGCGCAGGCTTTTCATTGCGGTGGCTTTTCTTGTTGTGGAGCACAGGCTCTAGGCGCACGGGCTCCGTAGTTGTGGCACGCAGGCTTAGCTGCTCCGTGGCATGTGGGATCTTCCTGGACCAGGGCTCAAACCCATGTCCCCTGCATTGGCAGGTGGATTCTCAACCACTGTGCCACCAGCAAAGCCCTAATTTCATTCTTTTACATGTAGCTGTCCAGTTTTCCCAGCACTACTTATTGAAGAGATTGTCCTTTCTCCATTGTATATTCTTGCCTTCTTTGTCATAAATTAATTGACCATAAGCATGTGGGTTTTTTTCTGGGCTCTCTATTCTGTTCCATTGATCTATGTGTCTGTTTTTATGCCAATACCATGCTGTTTTGATTATTGTAGCTTTGTAGTAGTTCACAACATTTTCTGATTCTGGTTTTGGGTGGTGATTTAGAAAGAGGGCCTCCCCAAATTCTCTGCCAAAGACTCATCTTCCCTAAGTTTAGTTCTTACCTTATTGGTCTCAGTAGGAAGCAGGGGAGAAAACTCAAAGCATTTGCCAGAAGAGGGTTTAATGAAGGAAATATTTACAGAGGTGTTGGCAGGAATGGTGAAGCACCCTGGGGCTCACAACAGTGGGATAGAGTCACTAGTCCCAGGGTCTGAAGGGGCAAGGGAGGGAGCCTTGTTAAGGAACCTGGCAGGAGTCGTGCCCTGGGGTTGCAGGCCACCCAACAGGAGCTGTGCCTTTCAGTGGAGGAACATAGTAACTGTCAAAATCACGGTATTATAAATATCCTGATCTCACTCTCCTTCCCTCTGATCTCCTGGCAATGCCTCCTACTGGCCAAACTTTACCTGAAACCATAAGGCGAGGGGGCCCAGGTGAGATTGTCAGTGGTAGTCAGCCCCAGGACACAGGTCAGGGCAGAGGAGCACAGAGAATGAAGGGTAGGCAAAGAGTAGCCAGCCCAGGGGCTTCTCCTTTCTTCGTGGACCCGGCTTTGTGGAGGGGCTGAGAGACAGAGTGGCTGTGCTTGTCTCTCCAAGCAGTCTGTGCCTGATGCCGGAATGCCCTTTCTCCTCTTCCAGGCCCAAGTTCCTTCGTCCGTGAGGTTGTCCCCAGTCCTGGAGTTAATCTCTCCCATCCTTGGCTTCCTTGGTTCTCAGTGCCTAGCCCATCACTCAGCTCAGCGATTTAGCATTATTCTCTGCAGGGGTTTGTCGCCCCAGGGGACAGTTCTAGCATCCTCTACACTGTGAGCTCTTTGCAGGCAGGGCCCTGGGCCAAAGAAGGCCATTGACTCTGACACAGGACCCAGCACAGGCCAAGTGCCCACGTTTGCCAAGTGAACGGAGTCCTGTAGCCTCACTCACCTCCCTCTGCCTTGGTGTACACAGCCTGGGCACATGTGTATGTCTTTCCCTGAGTACAAAGGGGTTCCTTGGTGGCGAGTGGCCCAGGCCAGGCACACAGCAGGCATCAAATGTTGCCTGAACTGGCCTAGGGAGGACCATCCTCCTTTCCTTCATTCAGTCAACAACTTTTTGAGATCCTACTATATGCCAGGCCCTGTGCTGGGCCCTGGGGACACAGAAGTGAACAAGACACACAAAGTCCCTGCCTTCATGGGGTTTCCGTTCTAGTGGGGGAAGCAGAAAAGGAAGGAATGGAAAATGTACAATATTATTAAAGATTGCAGTAAGTGCTGTACAGAAAGTAAACAAGATGATGAGACAAACAGTAAAAGGATGGATATTTATGTGGGAGAGGAGCACAACAGGGAAGGTCTTTCTGAGGAGATCACATGAAAGCTGAGACCTGAAGAAGAGAGGACATGAAGAGCTGGAAGGGTATTCTAGGGAGAGGGAAGAGCAAAAACAAAGGACCGGAGGTGCTTCTGGGACCCCGGGGGATTCAGTGTTTCAGCCTAAAGAAGGGCTTAGGGGGAGTTTAAGAGCGGT